>NW_024582445.1:1466954-1507654 GCF_018398535.1 Haplochromis burtoni
AGCCAAAAAAAGCACATTTTCCTGATTAAACTGACCCCATGAAGAAAAATAAGCACCAAAACAAAGCAGGGGTTCTGACTCATCACATCCTTATATTTTCAATTATTTCAGTCACAAGTTAAAAGTTTCAGATGTTTAGACTTATTAGAGTTTGTTTGAAATACGAATGATTTCATTTTCTTCATGAAAAAATAAATATGGCTTGGAAATGCCTGCAATAAACAACAAACGTAGATAAGTGCATGGAGGACGGGATGGCATAGAACACATACAAATATATAATTAGAACTATAAACACATCTACAGCGCATACTGCACATTCCGTCGTGCTGTACAGTAGATATCTGAGGTCTATCAAAGCATGTTATAATGTTAAGTGCATGGCTCCAACCTATATAAACTTATTGACAAATGAAAGACACTATTGCTTGTATTCTTCATAAAATGAGCACTGCTCAATTTAAGTGTCTTCCCTTAATTAGTATTTATTTTTCTGCTGCAAGTTTGTTTTTTTTTACAATTACTGGTACATTCTAATCTGCTTGGAGTTTGCAAATTCAGGTGTTTGGGTGTGTTGCAGCAGTCTATGCATGTGGTTAGGTTAAGTGGAAGTTATAAACTGATTGTAGGTGTGAATGTGAGTGTGAATGGCTGTCTGTTTCTATTTGTTAGCCCTGCAGCAGACTTGCAGCCTGGTCAGGGTATACCCTACTGTTGGGATAGGGTCCAGCTCCACTGCAATCCTCTATTGATGGAATACATTTTCATTATGGGCCATTTTCAAAGTCTCTAGGCAGCTAAAAACACATTAAAAGGCACAAGATCACACAAAAAAAATCTAACTTAATATAAATTTGCTCTTGCAAAATAATTACTTTTGCATGACTTCTTAAAAAAAAAGGAGATGAGTGAAGATAATGACGTGTTTGAGGGAAAACTATGGGTGGGACGTCTGCGGAGTATAATTGAGTTTAAGCAAAAACAATTTGGTTAGAGTTCTTGAAAGAACATTTTCCCCCCTTTTTTGAAGTGACCTTTCTCAATAAAAAACTATAGTCATCGAGTCATGGCCAATCCTAGATGGATTTCTTTCACCTGCAGAGGTGATTATTCTTTATCATCACTCTCAGTCGCTTTCTTTTTTACACTGCAATCCTTGTTTTGCCTCTAGGTTGGCTGCTCCTCTCTTCAGTGGCAAACAGCAGATTTATACAGTGGAGAGACTTACCTGTCCATGGTGAACTAGTTTTGCAAGTGCATGAATATAATGGATGCAATACTATCAATGACCACTAGGAGAAAAAAGTAAAACTCTAAGTTAGAGCACTCATTCAGTTGAGTGTAAATTTAAATAGTTTTGAGGCACATATATCTTCACTACTTGAGTGTTCTGGTTTCTATCTGTCCTTCAAGTGTTACAGACCAATCAGCAGCCTACAAGTCCGTGCAAAAAAGGAAGTGCATTCACCAAATTGCATGAGATAAGCTTATCTATTTTCTGACAGTGACTTAGAAAGCCTTGGCTTGAACATGAGTCAGTTAGAACGAGAAGACCTGAAAAAAATTTTCATTTCCTCCAGAGACTAACTGCTCAGTTCCCAGATTGCACTCACCCGAAACACACAAATTGTACTGTTTGTCGTTCCTTTAGAAATCATTCAACTATTTAAATGTAACAACTGAATGAGTAGTTGGAGAGAAGCTCAGGAAACACTTTAAAGCAGTATACAAATATACCGAGGTCCCTTTTAAAAACACCACCGTCCATCTTAAAATGCCAAAACACCTATATTCACACAACACCAAGAACCACCAGCAGCATTTATATAACAATTCTTCATGGATGTTAACTATTTATTTGGTCCTAACAACCAAGAAATTTTCCAAAACTGTAACTCCAAATGCCAAATTTGGTGTTAATAATACTTAAAACATTTAATTACATCCCATAAATGACATTTATTACAAAAAGCTTTGTAATTATCATACATCTGAAGCAAATTACTACCTTTTTGCCATCCCTATGCACTTTGCATGAAGGGTATAGGTCTCCTGGAGACAATTATCTTCTGTTAAGTAACAGTGGGTGAGAGAGAATCAAACCCAGATGGGATTTTGGCACATTACACTATTTGGGAACAAACCAGGAAAAGTACTCCTGACCAAACTGAAGATTTCTTTCTGTGCACCACCCAGACGCCTTTTCCCCTGCGCCCATTAAAAACTAGTTCCAATCAGTGCTGTTGAACAGGTTAAATGACTTGTCTGAACATGTAGAATGCAGACTTGAGGCCATGAGGTCCTGTTACGCTACAAAGCGCTCCCTCTCCTCTACTTTTAAATATTCCCTTTCTTCTCTTCAAGTTCCAAGTCCATATTTGAACATTTCTTGGCTTTTTGGTTAAGTTTAGTAATGTCAAAGGAATCTGGGCATGTTTTAAAAGCACGCTTTGGAAAACACATCTTACTGATACTGATATATGCTTGGATAATGATTTGTTCGGTAAGCTTTACCAGGGAACTACATCGTTCATTTAATGTGATATCTTTGCGCATAATAAATTTGCTAAAGCATAGTACTGTCGGTAAAACACAAATCATATCTCTCCTAATTATTTACTACAGAGATAATAATTACAGTTTATTAACATAACTAAAAGACTGGTCCAAGTTATCTACTAAAATATATTTAAACATAAAATAACATCAACCCAGGTTTGCACAGGTCACCATGGTGATAAAAATCATTAAAAGGGACTCCTTTCAGCCCTCTTGCATTAAGTTGGTGCATTTCCATGTAAGACACATGGAAGATACAGTATAATGATTTCCCCACAGAGCTTACTCATTAGCTGTTTATCCAGAGCATTGTGAGTCTCCTCTCAGGGGCTTTAAAACACTGAAAAACAATTACATGACTGATCTTATTACAGCGACACCCCTGACACTCAGAAACTCCCCTTATCTGATGTCTGGGAACAGCTGTGGTTAATAAATGTTGCTACTCTGAAAATGATTTTGACACCAATAACAGAAATTAACTGACCAAACTGTTTTCAGCATTTAAACTCTCCCAGCCCACCTGAAGAGCGCGTCTCTGGGCTTTTTAGCATTATCTGGGAGTCTTTTTGCTCCATATGAAAGACATCCAGTAGTTCCACACTGCCAGTTCTTTTTCATTCAGTTTATCATACTGAGACATGTGACATTAATTAAAGTCACTGGTGTCCTTCTGTCCTAACAAACCACAGTCAGTCCCTTGTTAGTAATGTCTCTCATCAACAGCCAATACAAAGTCATATGAGGACAGGAGTTGGAGGGGAGCGGAAACAAATAAATCCCAGCATAACACGGGAAAATTATCAACTTGAATATCAGCTGATTGACAAATATCAACATAGAGGTTTAAGCAGGCGCTGCTGTATGTGTACATCCTCCAAGGTGATTATTTAGGCCAGATTTTCTTTTCTTTGCTGACTAAAAGGATTCTTTGTGGATCACTCTTCGTCTCTATTTACCTTGTGTCAGTCTTCATCTACATTTGGTTGCTATGCTTTCAGCAACAGAAGCATTTGACTTGTACAGTCAGCAATTTCTACTACATTGCTCAATTCATTTCAACTGCAGAGATTTAAAATTAGCTGTTAGAAGGACTTACTGAATTATGCATGTTTCTTTCAGTGACTCCAGAGAATTACTTTATATGGTGAGTAATGGTGATCTTTCAGCAGCGTTGTGTAAAGGTAGCTTAACTCTGTTGCTGAACTTGCAAGTTACCCTGCAAATCACTCAGCGTCCCTCAGAAGCAGAAACGAGGGCTTGTGACCAGCTGGTGGCTGCATTCAATCTTTAAACAGTCTGCAAATGTCCTGGAAGCAAAGTGAATAAACGCAATTTTCCGTTTCTTCACCAGCAACTGGTGCAATGTCTTGACATGCCTTTAAGAAGAGAGGTTTGCTCCGCTGGTTAATCTGGACAGGAGAAACCACACAGTCTATAGCTGTTAAACACTCCTCAACTGACAATGTGCTCTGGATGTTTTAAGAGGACAGGACATAAAAGGATGTAGCAGATGTATGTAAAACATGTGAAGCGGAAGGGGGGCACACATGATTCAAATTTGTGGCACAGATATTTGCATTAGAGTATACTGCGTAAAGCTTCAGTTGACGCAGAATTTCATGTTTATTTTATTTTAGTTGCTGTCGGAGTTTTCACCGTTGAAAGAAACCTCAGTTATTTCTCCAGCTAATAATCTGCAGCAGCTACATGACACATTAATGTAGCCAAAGTAAATGGAACAACAACAGCAGAGACTACTAATGAGAGTGGAAAGTATCTAAATGAGCTTGAGTTTAAATGTTCGGCACACACTGTGCAGAAGGTTTAAGTTGGATGTCTAAAGACAGCAGAAGAGTTGGAACGGTTGCTGGATGTAAATTGAAAAAACATGGCACTGAACTGTGCAGGTGGTTTTGGACTTTTCTGCACAAGTTGTGAGAATTTCTGCAGCTCTACCGTTAAGGAAGAGGGAATAGAAATGTTTGCTGTGTTGCTCACGGCAGAAAAAAAAGCTGCCCAATGTGTTGCATGTGAGGTTTTTCCTACTGAGTCAAAGAACACACTGTAAACAGTTTTCACTGAAATGGTTTCTTTAACACTTTTTGTGTCGATCACATTTTTTGTGAAAAAGAAAAAGAAACTGCTTTTTCTTTTCTAAACAAACAACAATTATGTTTACATTCAGTGTCATCCATGAAGCCTGACAACTGTGTACAATAACACATGGTCCCATCTCACAGCCAACATATGAGTGCTGTTTTATGGACTGTACCAAAGAGCATTGTACTTCCCCTGCTTTATGTAATGGTATGTTTTTAAATGCCATGCTGAAAGATTTTCACCTTTTAACTGTGAAAGAGTTTTATAATTTTAACTGAACATTTCCACTCCATGCCCCAAACAAAGTTCTAAAATCTTAGAACATGAAACCTTGTCTTCATGGCTTGTTGACATGTGACATGCATCCATCCATTCGCTTCCACTTAGCCTTTTCAGGGTCGCGGGGGGCGCTGGAGCCTATCCCAGCTGTCTTAGTGCGAGAGATGGGGTACACCCTGGACAGGTCGCCAGTCCATCGCAGGGCTAACGCATAGACATAGACAACCATTCGCGCTCACAGTCACTCCCGCATTCACACCTATGGGCAATTTAGAGTTTCCAATTAACCTATCCCCACTAATTGCATGTCTTTGTACTGCACCGTTGCACCGTGCCACCGTGCTGCCGACATGCAACATGAGTGAGAAAATATACTTTTGTTTAAGGTTAAATCCTCCCCTTAATATTTCCGCATAATGAATTTGCCCAAAAACCCAAGACAAAATTTTAAAAATGACAACAAACAGAACATATGTATTACTTAAGAGTAAGCAGTGTTGTCCATAAACACAGTGTCTACTGGCAAAACAGAGGTTGACACAGTTGTTAGAGTTCATGCTGTGGGTTTTACTTTGACCTTACTACATCGGTCCATTTTCTACTGAGTGTGAAAAGTCCCATTTTACTTTTCCCAGGTTACCACTTCTATAACTGAGCAGGCAGTGAGAAGCTGGACAGTGTAGAATAAACACATATATTCATCCTGGAAAAATTTTAAAAGATAAAATACATCAAAAAGGCTGGAAAACAGCAAATTAGAACAACATAAAGTGTGCATGAGCCTGGTTTGTTCATGCAGAACACTCTAAAAAACACACAGCAAAGATGCAGAAGTTGAAAATATTTTTATAGTGTAAAATAAAATTCTTCCAAAAGAAATGTATGCCACACGGTCACACTGACTCTCCCTGTCTCAAAGAGAGCAGACATGGCAAAGGCTTTTTTTCTGTTTCTTTTTTCTTTTCTTTCTTTCTTTCTTTCTTTCTTTCTTTTTCACCAAAAGTGAGTCATTGTGGTCTTCCAAAAGCATTCCTCTGTTGCCCTCCATTTCCTGAATTCCTTTTTTTGAAGAGTTTTGGAGCAGTTAAAAGCAGCTGAATCCTATTTTTTGGCCTAAATTATTTCATTATGGGAAACGTTGTTTTTGTTTTATTTTCACACAGTTTGTTCCTTTAGGAAACCAGGAACAAACAGTTTCATATCAACTTGCACTATTGCTATTGCTTCTTCATAGTAGTGCAAGTTGATGGGAACCCTGCAGCAGGCATCTGCCTTTACTTAATGAATCAGATTCAATTTTATTTACTCCAAGTGGGGCTGTTGCTTTCAAACAAAACATTGTGCAATATTAAAAGCAGAAGGTTTTAGGTACTCCTGCCTTGAATTATATGATCTTAAGTCTTTCTCATGTTTAGAGAAACTAACAAGCATTAGTAGATGTATACTGAAGAATTATTAAAGGAAATGACAGCTGTTATAGCTAAAATATTCACTTGAACTCTGATGCCTCAGCTCTCTATGTTACTCATTTGCCACAGTGACCTTAAGGGTCTGGCCATGAGCCCTAGGGTTCTACCTCCAGAAGATAAAATACGCCACACATTCATTGCTATGATTAAGTTACAGCTACTAAGATGACCTTAAATGCCATCAGGAAAAGATCAACAAATAAAAATAATTCAGATCATGCCAATTACCCTTATACACCCATAGATATCATTTGTTTCTCTAGAAATGGCCTTTAAATAAAGCACTATGCTAAAACTGATACACTGAACTTCAGTTATACGCATGGTTGCATTAGCTCTTGCTTAATATTGCAGTTTCTAATCTCCAATGGGTTTTGTGTATATCTCTTAAACCACCGGAGGGTGAAAAGCAATGAGGGAAAAAAGCGGAACAACTTCTCAGGTGTCATTATGTGATATATGCACGTTTTATGATGGAATATGTAGCCGCTCTCTACGCTGCCTGTCTCCTGGTTATGTTCTCAGGTTACCAGTGATCCACTGGAACGCTAACTGTAATTGAAACCGTTGACAGCCTGTAACACTGAGTGACAGTTCAGGAGGATGAGCCAGTAAAGGTTGGGTGGCTTTGCACAAGTACTAATTTTACCCAGTGCGTGCATGAGTGTCAAAGCAGGTCAAGTCTTTATCCTCCTACCTCAACACAAACAGTCCTGTTGATTTCAGCTGGGGATTTGAGAGCTTGTAATATTTTTTATTGAGTTAACAACATCACAAACTCTGGCTCTCAGGGACTGTGCCAAGCTGTGGATGGAGAGCGGCGGCCTCAGCTGCTCTCCTAAATAAAGATCATCCTTTGGGCATCTAGCTGCCCTGAGGGATGTTTCCTTTGGGTTTGAGAAGGTGCAGGTGTGATGGAAGTTGGAGTGTTTTTCTCTTATCCACCATAAAGCTCCAGGTGCATTTCAGATAAACAAATGCAGGAGGGAATAGTTTCCTCCCCAGATGAACAGTACGACAGTTATAGCTTTAAGCCCCGTATCTTTACCAGAAGTAAACGAATGAAAATAATGAAGACACTTCCTCTTTCAGTCTGATCATTTGTATGTGTCTTTAATTAGATGATATGAAAGTGGAAAAAAAGTCTTTGATGCTGTGCTGAAACATTTTTTCTCACAGTAGAAGGGATGGAAATTTCACGTGTCAGTTTCTGAAAGGGCTGAATCACAGCACAACATCTGCTTTATAGTATCGCTGGGGCAAAATGTTCTCAGACTTGCCAACGTGTTACCATAGTTCACAAGAGCATAATAAGCGCCTCAGTCTCAGACAGCTGTGCTCTGTGCTGTACCTTTTGTGCTCGAATAGGATATTACTTCTTAGGATGCAAAGCAAAAAGAGATGAATCATCAAAGAGGAAACTAAGTCTGAAATATTTGATGTCATGTGGCATTAGATCCCAATGCAGTTCACTTTCTTATCATTTATTAGTCATCACTGGCTGTTTCGTGGTCTTACCACTTGTTGTCCATGATAGATTGAATTGTATTAGGGAGTAAAATTGCTTTGCCAGCCTGGTCGCTTGCTGTAACACTTTTGGCACTTCACACGATGGCCTACATTTTTAGAACTGGATTTTCCAAATCTCCCAGGTGCTGAGTCATCAAAACTTCATACATGGAAACCCAGAGCCCACCAACAACCCCCCACTTGATGCAGACCATTCATAGTTGTAACTCCAAATGACCCAGCTGCTGGGTTGTGGGTGCGGGCAACATGCATGGAGAGAGTTCATCTTTTATGAGAAGGCCCTGCTGCATCATATGGGTAGTCTATTTAGGTCTGGGCTACTGGCAGGGCCCCTGTAAAGAGGGGCTTAAGAACCAAACTTAGTAGAAGAAGCCACCCCACTGGGGAAACTGAACACTACAAATATATACATTAGACTCACGTTTATATTGTTATTTTTCTTCTTCTTCTTTTTATTATTCTTGCACATTGGGAATGCAGGGCAGAGACAGAGAAGGAAGGAAAGAATGTTTTGGTTTCTTCTTCTGATCTGAGACCAGAAGGGTTTTTGGTTCCAGAAACCAAATGAACTATCTCTTGGAACAAAGACAATAATAGTTAGTAAGCTGTTTTCACTTAAAAGAATTAGAATTTCAACGTGCAAAAGATGATCATAGGATCTCTTGCAAAGAGGATTTCAATATTATTTGATGCTTAGCTGGGAAAAACCTATAAATCTCATCTGTAGCTGATATTGTAATTGCATCATTTGGCGCTAATGACGATACTTAATTGATATTCAGTACCTAAAAAATATTAAGAATAAATCCTTGTGCTTGTAGCTTGAAATTGCATACTGTGCCTGACATGTCAAGTTATAAAACGCAGTTTGTTCTGACTCATACTTTTTTTTTGTTCTGGTTTTCATTTCAAGCTAGTAGCTAACCCCTGACTCCTAATATTTAGATTCTACCACAGTTAAAGTGCATTTTCCAGGATTTGATTAGTATGTGATGTTTCCAAATAATCAACATATCTTTGCTATTTATATATTGTTTACATTAAATTCTGTTTATACCATCACAATATCACAGCAGAAATTGAGACTGAGCAAACCAGACCATTTTTTAAAAATTATTCTGTTCTCCAATTTTAGTAAGTCCAACAGCCAACACGAGACCAAAAGTGCTGTACAATAAATAAGTTATGAACAATAGATAAAACAAAATGGCAAAAATAAAATCAAAAATAAAATAAATATTAAAACAGCCATATATTAAGAAAAATATATAAAACAACATACATTCAACTAAAAAACAACTAAAAAAAAAAAAAAACTAAAAAAAACAAAACAGGCTAGGGTGAAGGTGAAGTGATTTAAAAACAGGCAGAAAAGAGTCCTGGCTAATCTCTAGAGGCAGATCGTTCTACAGTTTGGGAGCTGCTACAGAAAAAGCACGGTCTCCTCTAAGTTTATGCTGAGTACATTCAGCTAATCAGCTGACCCGAGAGAGCGGGTGGGTGTATAAGGCTGGAGCAGCTCAGAGAGATAAGATGAGGCTCGCTCATGGAGGGCTTTTAAAGCAATTCAAAGAATTTTAAAATGAGTCCTAAAAGGAATGGGCAGCCTGTGAAATGAAGGTTAAACAGGGAAATTGTGCTCAAAATTTCGAGTGCCAGTTAAAAGATGAGCTGCAGTATTTTGCACCCTGGAGATGAGTAATGGATGAAGCACTGACCCCTAAATAAAGTGCATTACAGTAATCCAGCCAAGTGGTAACAAAGGTAGGCATGGATAACTGTCTCAAAGTGCTGCAGTAAAAGAACTGGCTTAATTTTAGCCAACTGCCTCAGCTATAAGAAGCTTTATTTAACGACTGCCTGTCTGGCAAACAACAGCCATGCTGCATTCAAAATCACTTAAGTCACCTTTCTTCTTCATTTTAACGCTCAGTTAGATATTTGCTTACACAAACAACTGAACAGGTGTGCTTATAATGAAATGGCCATTGGTTACAGAACCTTTAAATGTTGAACAGCTTTGTGAAAATATCCAAACTTAGCACAAAAAATAAGAAAATTTGTTTTTGGCCGATTATTTCTTTGTTGTAACAATTTTTTGGCAAAAAATCTGATACTGTTGGAAAACCTGTTAATTTCCCCTTACTTGGTGCCACAAATATAAGCAAAATAAATTTGCGGGTTGAGCAGCAGAGTTGAGAATGTGAGTTGTGCCCATGGAAAACTTGCCAAATCTTCTCTGATATATTTCCAAATCTAATGCCATAGAAAGAACAAATAAAGGGAAATTCTACACTATTTTTCTTTGTCAGTCACAACCACCATGCCAATCTGTTATTTGGCCGCCATGATATAGTGGTTTCAAATAATTACAATTCTTCTCCATGAAAGAAGAAAAAAACGACCCAGCTGACATGCTTAGCAATGTTATGAACAAACTGATCTTGCCATTTGGTTCACTCTTGTAAAGCTGTGCAATGTTTTATGACTTTTTGGCTCATTTTAAACGTCTGATTTGTTCATAATCAGAGCTTCTATTAAACTCCTCATGCCAAATACCCATCTTGGGTTCCTACATTTCTTGCCTGCCTAATGCTGACACAGGGTTTAATGGTGTGGAATCGAGCCCCGCAGAAATGGCTAGAAGGTGATAATAGGCTCTGGATGGGGGTCATGGAACCCTCTGGTGGCACGGGCAGCTGTCTTGCCTACGTGCTCATCATCTCAGACTCAGTTGGGTTGGCTGTGTTCACAACAAAGAGGACAAGAGACATATTCATCTAGGAGAGGTGTCAGATGGCCTGATGTTAACAGTGACGGTAAAGGTAAGCACTGATAGTGGTGTCATAGTGTGTGCGTTTTCACTCTCTGGCCAAATGTAATCATTTATAGGGTGGGAAAGCTGGACGTGAAACGATGGACCGAAGTGGGCATTAAACACAAAAATAACAAGATTGTAAACACACATATTTGTGTTGAAGGATTTGCAGCTATTGAAAACCAGCCTTATAGTCCATAAAATCTTTTAACACAAGATATTTTTTATGAAAAAGTATTGTAATATAATTACTATATTAGTAGCTTTACAGTATGTACAACACAATTTTCAGCGTGTTGTGCTTTTACTGTATAACAGATGCAATTATAATATCTTTACTCAAGCGTATTAATTTTTTAGCTGCAGATACATTTCAGGTTTAGATTTCATATGATGAGCATATGTAGATCATGCTACCAAACAACAGCACATTCACTTGTTATAATTCAGCCTACCTTAACCAGCTATTGCCTTAAACAATGATACAGCTACACTAACAGTCTAATGGTATAAATGAGTACTTGTATTTTAGTTATGTTGGATCTTAAATGTAGAACATTTTAAGTATTTTTTCTTACAACTGAACACTTTCATAACCATAAAAACAGACTAAATGTTATGCAATTTCCTTTTATATGCTAAAAAAAATCTTCCTCAAATCATCAAGCTTAGCAAGCATTTCTCCCCGTTTTTAAAAGCTGACAGTTGCATCTCAGAATTGCTCAGGTTGTGGATTGTGAGAAACTGAGCTGACTCAGAGCCTGGAAGTAATATGTGAACTGGCACAGACTGTGTCATACTGACACTTTTTCTGACTTTTCACAAGCTGCAATTTTTTTTAATCAGCACAGGGAGTAAACGATTTGGTTATTTGAATATGGGTATTGCGAAAGACCAAAATAGTTTTTTTTTTCTCTTTCGAACAATTGAGGCTTTATTTTAACGAAATTGCTACCACGGTGCCCTAAAGATGAATTAGGTGGTGATTCAGCCAGAAAGAGAATTATTAGAGGAGTTTGGCTCTTTACAAGAAGTAACCACAACCAGATGGGTCATATCAAAATACCGTTATGCAAAAAGGCCAGCAAGGAATCATCTAACAGTTTTTTTGTCCCTTGGCAATATATTTGTTTACCTGGAACTATTTTGTTAGATTTAAAGACCTTAAATGGTAAATGGCCTGTATTTATATAGCGCTTTACTAGTCCCTAAGGACCCCAAAGCGCTTTACATATCCAGTCATCCACCCATTCACACACTGCTGATGGCAAGCTACATTGTAGCCACAGCCACCCTGCGGCGCACTGACAGAGGCGAGGCTGCCGGACACTGGCGCCACCGGGCCCTCTGACCACCACCAGTAGGCAACGGGTGAAGTGTCTTGCCCAAAGACACAACGACCGAGACTGTCCAAGCGGGGGCTCGAACCGGCAACCTTCTGATTACAAGGCAAACTCCCAACTCTTGAGCCACGATCGCCACGATTTACCTTGAAAAAGAAATATCTTTTTTTATTAAATGATTTAAAAAAAAAAGAAAAAAAAAAAAAAGAAAAAGGAATATCTATGCTATATCCCATTAATATTTGAACTGTGGAACAGCTGGTGTATTTTTAAAAAACAAACACACTCCAGCGCAGCTCAAATAGACAGAGAGATCAGGTCATTTTACATGTGCCATCTGTGTGTAACATACGACTTCACAAGCGTTCACAGTAAACCTCCGGGGGATTTTAAGTGCAGTTATTAGGAGTAATGTTAAAGCTCTATGTGTTCAGGCATGTCAGCAAGGAGACGGACAGCTCCAACAGGTGGGAAGGATTTAAAGTGGGAGGAGTATGAACGCTTTTATCCAGGCGCAGAGCGAGAAGGTGGTGTCAGAGGGATTGCCCAAAATAACCTGCCTGGTGTCTGGACAGTGGTGATATGATGCAGAGCTGCTGAGAGAGATGGATGAGAAGGGGCCACAGGGCACACTGAGTAGGTGCTAAAGGAAGGCCATCTCAGTGGGTTGTCGAGGTTATACGCTGTCAGGGAATACATTTTCATGGTTATTATCTTATTTACATATTTTAACATATTGTTTCCTGCTTTAGGTTAGCTGGGAGGTTTTTTCAGTTGGTTATATTCACGGAAATGCATGTGGAAGTGGAAATATTTGGTCCATAGTTCATGGCAGGCCTTCCAGTGGTTGTCGAAATGGTTCCTCGAAATCCTGTCACTCAAAGCCACAAATGCAATCTTGATTATAGTGCTAGAGGAAAAGTAAGAAGACCACCAAAGTAAATATGATTTCATCCTTGGGGAAACATCTGTGTAAAGTTTCTGATGAATACTGCTGGCTAAAAAGTCAAACAAATCTCTTGTTCATACTAAATCATAAATGTTGGTGCGTTGCTTTTTCCAACTGCAGAAATACCCATGACACCATTTCATACTGAATATTTTAATTGTGCAGCAGTTAACTTCCAAAAATTATTGTATAATAAAAAGTGTAATTTGCTGTTAAGTGATATGTTAATTTCGATCTCGCTGTTACAATTAGGAAAATGTGTAGTTTTCCCCAGAGACTGATAACCAACCGGCCCCAACATGTCGATAACCACTGCTCATCTACAATCACGATGAACACCAGTGTACCACAAGGCTGTGTGATGAGCCCTTTCTTCTCCTCCCTCTTCACCCACGACTGCAGACCTACCAATGGTTCCAACACCATTATTAAGTTTGCAGATGACACCACGGTGATTGGCCTCATCAATGACAACGATGAGGCCGCCTACAGGGAGGAGGTGGATCGTCTGGCTGAGTGGTGCGACGTAAACAACCTGCTGCTCAACACAGAGAAGACCAAGGAGCTCATCGTGGACTACAGGAGGAATGCTGACCCACATCCACCCATCTACATTAAAGGGACGGCTGTGGAGCGTGTGAGCAGCTTCAAGTTCCTGGGAGTCCACATCTCCGAGGATCTCATCTGGATGACCAACTGCTCCAAGCTGGTCAAGAAGGCTCACCAGCACCTCTTCTTCCAGAGGACTCTGAGGAAGAACCACCTGTCCTCAGACATCCTGGTGAACTTGTATTGCTGCACCATCGAGAGCATCCTGACCAACTGTATAACAGTCTGGTACGGGAACTGCTCTGTCTCGGACTGGAAGGCGTTGCAGAGGGTCGTGAAAACTACCTAGCGCATCGCTGGAGCCCCACTTCCAGCCATAAAAGACATCTACAGGAAGCGTTGTCTGAAAAGTGCTGGGAAAATCATCAAAGACCCCAGTCACCCATCACATGGACTCTTCACCCTCCTGCCCTCTGGGAGGCGCTACAGGAGCCTCCGGACTAAGACCACCAGGTACCGGAACAGCTTCTTCCCCCACAGCTGTCAGACTCCTGAACTCTGCCTCCTGACATCTGACCCACGTTAAAATAATGGACTGAACATACACACACCCACAACCACTAGCACTTTATATAGCCTCTGTAGAAAGTAGCCACATATTTCACTTATCTTAACTGCACTTCTGTATAAACAATCATCCTGTACAATACAATAATTATAATTCTACAACCTTTTACAACTGTTTATAACTTCCATATTCCTGTATAGTTTCATATTTATATCCTGTTCTGTTCATAGCCTGTACATAGCTTGTATACCCACTACAGCCTGTACATACTTATAGCATATTCATAACATACCTTCATACCATGTACATTATAACATACCCATAGTAAACCCATTTTTGCACCCTCATACGTATAACAGACCCATTTCTGTAATATAT
The DNA here is from genome assembly GCF_018398535.1 of Haplochromis burtoni. Classification (NCBI taxonomy): domain Eukaryota; kingdom Metazoa; phylum Chordata; class Actinopteri; order Cichliformes; family Cichlidae; genus Haplochromis; species Haplochromis burtoni. The sequence continues at coordinate 1,481,500 of NW_024582445.1, forward strand.
CTATATCATGGCTAAAGCCCTTCTGGATGGATGCAAACTGCATTTCGTTGCCTTGTACTTGTGACATGTGCAATGACAATAAAGTTGAATTCTATTCTATTCTAAACGGCAGGATAACTGTCCTAAGTTTGGGTGTAAATAAGTCCCGATATTATGTTTGGAAAACAGGAAAATACTTTCTAACAAATACGTGCACATCTTTTTTGAATACACACTGCTGAACAAATGTTAGCTCCTCTAAGTCATTTGCTTAGCTTTTTTAAACAAATACAGATAGTCTTATCTGCAAGATAAGCACTGGGCTTTGACAAACTCAGTAGTCACTTTTACATCACCAACCAAAAACAAGCAAACACACCACTTCCTGTATTATCTTGCTCGCATCATCCAATCACACTGATGTTTAATGATCCCAACTTTACTCGACCTACCACAACTATTCTGCTGTGTTATTTTCCTGGTAGTCGTATTTTGAATCAGTCAAATGAGCAGGATGTGCAAGGCAATATGTGCACACAGTGGCGCATTAATGGTTGAAAGAATTTCCATTGCAAATACACCTTCTCATGAATTCCTATTAAATAGCTAACCTGGATAGATCAGATGAGTATGAAAGATATACTTCTTCAACATCTGCACGGGATATTGTATTTGTTTTAAGTGTTGTATGCTTATGTAGTACATGTATTTTGATTTTGTTGCCATGATGCCAAGCCTCTCTTGGAAATTAGATTTTTAAACTCAATGAGATTTTTTACCTGGATAAATAAAGGACTAATAATAATATAAAAAAAATAAAATAAAACTAGAAAATGCTGCATTTCCTGCGAAAATGCAGTGTGAATGCCGTGTAGTGGAATCTGAAAACAGCAGAAGAAGGAGCGCTATCTGTTGAAAACACTGTATAGAAGCTGAACTCTGCTGAAAACTACTTTATTTGAAAGACTACACTGAAGAGTGTCAAGAAAGCAGATTACATGTAAGCAGGGAAGATGTGCAGCATCTGTCACATGTAGTACTCAAACCCTTGCTACTAGATCTTACGCCACCTGCGCAGCCCACTGCGCCAAACCAATTAGAATCTCAAACAAAGATATGATGAGAGAAAAAAAATGTGCACTGTGCAGTAGAATTGTGCTGGAAAGAGGTGAAAAGGCTGAAGATTGTGCTGATAAGAGCAGAAGAGGATGAAAATTGTGCTAAGAAGAGGTGAAAAAGCTTAAAATTGTACTGAAAAGAGGTGACTCAGCAGACTTTCTGCTGAAAAGAGGAAAAGAAGCTGAAGTTTGTGCTAAAAACAGCTCAAGAAGCTGGAATTTGTGCTGAAAAGTAGTGAAAAACTGAAAATTTTGCTAAAAAGAGGTGAAAAAGCTGAAATTTTTGTGGAAAAGAGTTTAAACAGTTGAAGTGTTAACTGAAAAAAATGATGCCATAAGCAGGATTCAAACCCGGGCCTCCTGGTCTGAGAACGGCTGCTCATATCACTGAGCTAAAACATGGCTCAGCCTGGCAAGCAAAACTAGTGATCACTCTGATAATGTGTCAGCAAAATGGGCCAAAAAAATGGCATAAAAAGCTGAATATCTCAAAAAGTATAAAAGTTATCATCACCAAAAGATATAGCAGTCGAAAGCAGAAATAGCAGTTTGAAAGTTTGAACGGTGAAAATCGACTGAAAACTGAGGGAGTAGTTAAGCGGCAAAGAAACGGAGCAAATAGAATAATAAAAGATAAAGAATAAAGAGAAACAGGATCTCAATTGTGTGAATGCTGTGAGGCATTCACACAATTACTGGTACGCAAGCAGGTCTTCAAACAGGCAGTGTGTGCTATCGATGACCTGTTGAAATTTGACTTTTATTTTATTTGACTTTTTGGATGCTCCTCAGCTCAGAATTGATGGGTTGTGTGAATAATTAGTCTGTAATAAAAAATAAATAAATGCACCCAAGATACTCCCTTAAAACAGCTGACAGTTAGTACTATACAGTATATTACATTATGTGCTAAAGATTCAAGAAATAACATCAAAAGCAAAATGTTATACATAAAGAGGTTAATGTAAGATTTTAAAAGTGTTAATATTAGTATATATTTTATAATGCTAATGGGAAAAATGAAACATAAATGCTTGTAGATGTCGGAAATCATCAGTGGTTAAAAAGGAAAACCTGAGAGATCCAGTCCTACATATCATATCAGTCATACCATTAATTTTATATTTAAACCATAGATTATCTTTATTTTAAATTAATATCAATAAAGTCAGAAACACTTCTTCTATTTAATATTGCACAGATGACCTGAATCTCATTAACATTCAGGGAGCTGAATGGATCCTCTGTTCCCAGTGACTTAGTCATACATACAACTGCAATCCATTAGACTTTGTTTCCAATGCCAGTCCTCCTTTTTTTCCTCCGTTGTTATGAAACTCACTATGTTGGGCTGACTCAAAACAGCATTTCTCACAGCCGGGCTGATTTCACAATAATCGATTACAAGCCAGGTTATTTAGTAATACTGAATTTGTCCCCTGAAAATAATACGTCACACTTTTATTTTTATTATTGGCTCACCCTTAGTTTCTTCAGTGGTTGCTTTATGCCAACTACAAATGCATTTGCAGGAATTACTGGTTCAATTTACTAAACAAGTTCATCAAATATGGAGTGAAATGGACCTTATGTGTGTTTCACATACAAAATTTTAATCTTCAGTCGCTCAATTGCTTTTGAATTATCTGGAAAGGACAGGAGACTTTATTTTTAAACATAAGTGGACACTTAATTGAGCATCATATCAGCTGATGGTAGCAAACGTGTATAGCAAAGTGCATCAATAGATTCTAAGAGTGCAACACAGGTGCAAATGTTTGCGGTTTAGTGCTAAGTAGCATAAAAATATAATTCAAAGTTTTTCTTACAAAAGCTCGAGCACTGACCCTTGTGTGTGTAGTTAGTGCGATTAACCGCGAAGAATCCCATTTTATTTGCCCTGGAATTGCATTCAAAATGCTCTGAAGAGCACCACAACCACAATCAAGGGCTAGTTTCATGACCAAAATTAGCTACAGGTGCCTGCTTCCGCATCCACTTGTCAGTCAAACTGGCCATGCACCTAACATTCAGTGCTTAAACTATGCGCCAACCACAAGAGCTGAAAGATAAGGCCAAAGCCTGCTATTCCTACAGTGTCCACTTGAGGCGCTCTACAAAAGACAGCTAAAGTTGGAATATGTATCCAAGTGGTCGACTTTATGATCCACCACATCCATCTTTTAAATCATCAGTTATTGCTGCGAAAAGGGCAACTTTTTTTTAAAGGAGTTTTTTAAAACCAGACTGATATTAGCGGAGAATTATACGGTACCGGAATGATAAAGATACAGGCAGCACACATCACTTCATAGTATTACCTGTTCAGGCTCGCTTGAAAATACAAGCAGTAGAGCAAAAACAGATTTCAGTACTCATGCTGTTAACTAGCTGGTTAGCGTTCAAAACGAGTGATAGGTCCCTAAATGAAGCCCCCCCCCCCCGGTCAAATATAAGACCTGCACAGTGGAGTTATAATAAACTGCACAAAGCACCACTGTGTAAGACAGAAGCTGCAGCAGGGACAACTCCGTGTAGGAACACAAGCTTAGCGCAGTGAATTGTAGTTGTGGATTAGGCTTTAGTGACAAAAACGATCGTATTAAAAGGACAGCAGACATATTAGCCTAATCCTAACCCACTGACTACAGAACTCCAATCTCATTCACTGCAAGGTAGCGAAGGTGTTTTGACAAATCGTGGCGAGAAGGCGGAAGGAAATATGAACCTCTGAGCAGCACGGAGCTGTCACACACCCTCCCTCTAAACACCGCAGACACACACACACACACACACACACACTCATACACACATACACACCGTCGGGTACAATAGAAGAGACGAGTTCGCCAAGGAGTAAAAGCCTGCACTCATTTCTACTATATTTTACCAGGGTTCCTGAATGTGACGCGACAACACTGAAATATAACGCCGACCCGGTAAGTCTTAGTCTTTCCTATTTTTTAGCAACAGTTTTTTGAAGAGCGAATAGAGGTAATAGAAATATTATAATTTTCAGAGGCAGTGAAGTGTAATACGATACAATACAGTAAGTGAAGGGGAAGTTGAGCAGCACATGAATCATCTGTCGCAACAAAAAAAAGAAAAAAACTATGAATTTCTTTGCCGCGAAGTGAAGTTCCTTCTCGGCGAATAAACTGCCATTTCAAACAAGGCTGTAAATATTAATTAAGCAAATAAAACATCAGAAGTCTATTCCTTATCACGATGTATTGTCTTTCTCTTGGTTTAAATGACCAATTTTTCTGCGTATATGAATGTTTTCTAGGCCACAGAAATGCATTGACTGTCTCGTTGAGGATATGCCTCTCACCCCTGTCACTAAATGATCTGAAGATGCATATAGTGGTTGTCACTGTTAGAGCCCTGAAGCCTTTTTTAGGTTCCCAACGTGCGTCCTCAGACCACCATAGATTTAATGGGGACTTAAAGTAAAGTGAGCCATTTAATTTCACCAGATGACTGACTGTTGTCTTTGGTGGTTAGCCCAATGAAAGAATGACTTTTGTGATTACACGTTTCTCTAAGCTGTCCCTCCACCTACAGTAAACAGCTCCAAACTGGAATCAAGCCTGCCAAGTCATATATAGCAGAAAGAACTGTGTCTGCAGTTGTCTGTTTGGGGTTTGAGATCCAGCTTGAATCTATTTCTATGGACCACAGAGGCAAAAAAAAAAAAAAAAGGTTTGAAAATACTACCAAGCCTGTATCCTGCTGTACTGTGGCATCCTCTATGAGGTTGAGCCTTCTTAGCAAACAAAGCACACATACACACACAGACACTGACAACACAAAGGTGTGCCATGTCCAAATATGCTGTCCGGGAATAACATGACATAACAAATAATTTAGTTTCCTTTTCGATATTGTGTGAACTCTATCTCTGTGATTGCCATCACTGTGGTGGCTTCTTTTATGTTGTATTTAATGAGCATAGAAACGATTACTTTTTACAGATTGCTGTAATAACCTTTGCTCAAATAAATTAGAAATGAAAACATTCTACCACTTAATTAACAACAAAAACAAACGCAGTGCCGCTGGGTTTGTATGGAGATTCCAGCCCACAAGAACATAAACAACAGCTGAGCGTATTTTGGAAATATAAGGTAAATGTATAACTCATGATTTTCCAGGCTGGTCCCAACTTACCAAAATAGAGAGGACCTTTTGCTGATGAGTTCCCCCTTGTATGCGGGAGAGGTCCATTACTGTGGTGATGACAGACAACTGCAAGCATGTGATTGTAAGGATGCCACTGTGACACTCTGCCGTCTGCCATTTTTTACAGGCAGGAGTATATGTGCCAAAAACGCTATTCAGTGGCATTTGTTAGTCTCTAAACTACCGATTGTTGTCATGACAGTATAACTGCATGAAAAAAATACTTTAAAACAAAATTTCCCCCTCGTGTGACGTGTGTTTAGTGCTTTGCAGAAAGCTAGCTGAAGCTGCTTGTGGTAAAGCTCAGTGCCAAGTCGAACAGCGTCCTGATCTGTCGTTGTTGATCATTACTAGAGAATAATGCTGCAGGAAATCTCATTTGTCTTTCGAGCAGCAACAGTAGCTCCTTAATGACAAACAAATGTCAGACAACTGTTAGAGAAACAGTCTTTCTCTTTTTTTTTAAGATATTAACCTCCTAAGAAAGCTCAACTATTAATCCCAAACTTAAATTGTGCTGCCAGTGACTTTGTTATCCATCAACTGCTCTGTGAAGTGCCTTGAGGGAATACTAAGAGGGACTGCCACACGTCAATAACCAAACACTGTACCAGTGGCAGTTGCTGTGGCTTTTTCAGAAATAGAGAGAAGAGTGTCTTGGGGGCATATATAGATAGCAAATGTGATTCCAGCTGCCACTGTGGCATGGTAGTCTTAATGATAGGGCAGATGATTGAGCGTTTCTTCTCATATGCTTTGAGCTATGTATCATGTTGCTGTACCATTGTTCATCAGAGCTACTTTTGCTGTTATATGAAATAAACAGCTGATGAGGATTACACAGCTGTCATTCACTGCTCCAAGGGGAGCCTTAATAGCATGTGTGTTTGTGTGTGTGTGTGTGTATCCACATGAATACCAGACAGTGTTAAACAGACATTTTAATGTTGTTCATTTTTCGAGCACATCTATTTAGCACATCGTTCTACACGCGCTTCACCATCATTGCTTCTCTAGCAGTTGGACTGCAGACCTGCTTTTCTAGTTTTGCATGCTGTTCCTGTTGTGTTTGTTACAGAAACCTTGCTATGAAAACCCCCTTCAAAACTCTGGATTGAAACCAGTAAGACTCAGGTTAGACCTTAACCTTGAATTTGCTTATGAGCAAACAAATAATGAAAATAATCTAAGTTGTTGACACAAATGTAGTGGCTATGTCAAATACATAATGATAGATTCATTATTAGGATATGGATGAGGAAGCAGACAAAAACATACTGGTAATAACATTTGTGTGGATTTGCATGCATGTGTGTCAGTAGGAGTAATGGTGTTCAGAAATCTAGTAGTTAGTGATTAAAGGCCTACTGCCTCCTGCCTTTCCAAGAGGGTGCAATCTCAGTGATTAGACTGTCGACCACACATTGTGGAGCACAGACAGCTGCAGCTGGTTATCAATTGAACTTTCAGGGTGACGCTATCAAAACAGATCTCGTTGTCTTATTCTACCAGCTACAGGGAAAAACAATGTTATGGTCACACATCTAATTTTATGCATACGTGATGCTGAAATGAGGTTGTGGTGTGTTAATAATGCAGTCTTAATGCAATGAGTAACCACAGCTTTGTAGAGATCTTTTGTGCATAGTTTCTGCTGAAACTCATTCAAAAGCTAATATGAAAAAGTAATTGATTTTACTGTTTAGCCACCAGATGCTGCAAAGAACCACATCTGTCTGCCTTTGCTGAAATGTGTACATTAGGCTAAACTCAGCGTTAACTCTTTATTTAGGTTGGACGTTCAGGAAATTATTCTCTGAAAGCCAAAAAACAAGCTACCAGAAATGAGGGAAGTGGGAAGTTCATAGAGCACGTGAAAGAGTTGGGTGGGGGTGGGAGGGATTGGATCTATTTCGATACTCTCCAAAATAGTAGTGGGGATGCACGCTGGGACTACCATGTGATAGCATTCGGTGCTTTTGTAATCCATGCCATGTGTAGCTTGCAATTTCCTCCTTCCTAAATCTCTGAAGATGATTCTCATAATGAAAGATCAATTATTTGATCCCTAGCTTTTACTGTACTCTGAGGATCATATGGCACAGATATTGCCCTGTGGGCCTTGGAAGGGAATAAACTAGACTCTTACTAAACTCCTCCTCTCACTATGAAAGTGCAATTCGGGAAGTTTGCAAGCATAACCCTGATTTCAGAAGAGTCATCCTTTGAAGTTTAATGTACATTGAGGTCGGTGTGTGCAGACCATGTAGTGAGAACATCCAGTGAGAACATCTCTGTGGTGTCGGATTCACAGCAGAGCATTAACCACAAGCAAATTTCTATGTAGCTGCAGAGGAAATCAACTGGTTTTAGCTGGGCATGGTGTAGGTTAAATATTTAACAAAGGATCGGGCAAGGGGCAAGTGTAACAGTAACGAAAGCTCTTAATAAGTTATGAAAAGGGGAAAAGCAAAAAACCCCACTAAACAAGGCTTGTGTTACCATGCATTTTATGTGAATAGATTTACACTTGATTACATACGATGCTGTGGTGTAAAAATGCAAGTAGCAGCTTTTGCATTTAACATGGTTAGCATGGCTTTTATGACTTCCTCAAAATAAGCCCTTGTACGCAGCATCTCTAGCACATCTTAATATATAAATGTCTCTATATTTCTATATTTTATATGTATATGTATATTTATACCTATATTTATATTTATCTATTTATCTTAATATTTATGAATATCTCTGTTTCTACACTCATTTTATATGAGTGCTTGATGTTTGTTGTATATTTGCTGCTATGACAACTCAATTTCCCTCTGGGATTAATAAAGTCTCTCTGATTCAGATTCTCATATGTCATACACTCAGTGAGTCTGGTCAACATATACAACATATCTCTCTCTCCCTATATATATATATATATATATATATATATATATATGTTGTATGTAGGTATATTTAGAGGTATGTTAGTGTCAAACACCCAAAGGAATACAAATAGTACTGAAATTGGTGGTTTGTCTTCTCGATTATTTTGCCTTATTAAAAAACTGGCAACTTTTTCTTCTGCACAGTCAACTGAGACACAACATTTCTGTCACCAGTTTTAAGTTATTTTATGTTGCTCTGCAGGTCTTCTGTGATAAGGAAATTGAAAAACAATCTATCATACTAATAACTGTATATTATATTATTATTTATCATAATAATATTATATTATCATTATATTATTATTTCTGAATAATTGTTTTATAATATTTTTGGTAGGCTGAAAAAACAACTAGTCAGGTGACTGATAGAAGACAGCCCTCTATGCAAATGATGAGTGAGATAAATAAAACTCCTTCTGTTTAAACCTTACACTATTACAGATTGGCCTCTTCCTTTTTCACAGCTGTTGTTTTTCTTCATGCAGCTTTTTCTTTAAGACTGTTTTTGAAGCTCATTTTGGAAGGTTTATCTCTGTTGGACATTTTCATTTAAGGGATTTTTGACTCCCGGCTTTCCTGAAATTTGTTTATCCTTTCTTTTATTGTTCATCCAATTGTTCCTGCAAATGAACAGGTGATGTCATAATTCTTTTTTAAACAGGCGCACCGTATACATATTCAGCAATCCTAACTTGACTGTAAAACATTTTTGTGTCACAGCTAGAGGTAGGCTGAGTGCAGTGATGTCCAGATCCACAAAATCAGCCTCGAGATCTCGGAGCCGCTCGAGGTCCAGGTCAAGATCCCGTTCCACCTCCCGCTCCAGGAGTCGCTCCAGGTCTCGGTCCAGGAAGCACCGCTATAGGTACAAGCGATCTTCCGTTCGCAACAGCTTGTTAGCGGATAACATGCATTTGCCTTGATTGCTAAAGTTCCACCCTAGTTGCCAGATCTGTGTTGTTAAAGTAAAATTTAAAAACTCATTCTTGAGATCCATTTTCATCTGTTTTGTGTAGCAAATCTTATTGTGGCTGACTGGAAACACACTGTGTATTTTTGTGTATCTTTGATTGCCATCTGTAGGATTTAAAGAGTTTGGTTTTCACATGAATAGACAGAGCTGGTGGAGCATATTAGAGCCTTTGAGTCCTACCCAAACTCTTGAGTCAGGCTCTGTATCCACAGGAAATTAATATTTGAGAGTTCAGCTCCCGGTTAGTGAATTTAGTTAAGGTAGTCTAATATAATATTGCACAGTGGCATATGGGAATGTTTTGTACCACATTTCACAGTATTTTGAAAGGCATTTTGTGATGTGCTTTTATGTCGTGAAGCTTTGACTGAAGGGTTTTCTGCTGACTTTGATGTGCTTTCGTAAGAAACAGTAAGGCTTCAGTCTGATGCCTTTGCCGCTACTGGTAGAGTGACGCCTGAATGGCAATAAAATGACAGGCTAGCTCATTTCCTGGCAGTGTTACAGCTTGTATTAAAATTAGCATAAATAAGAGTTATGGAAGGAATTTAATGGTCTACTCTTCCTGAAGCTACCTTGCACGTGTGCAAATGGCTTTGTGGGAAGGCAAAACAGGACTGGAAAAGTGTGAATGCACACCTTTGTACAAGTTTGAAAACAACAAAAATGTAAATACAAAAACAGAAAAAAGCATATCCCCGCCCACCCTCTGCGCACACACACACGCACGCACAAATAAATAGTTAATTTCCTGCATGTTTTACATGGGCAGCATGTTAGAACAAGAAACAGTTGTCAGGTTAAAGAGCATTTAAAGGTGCAGGTTTGACAGTCTGCTGGGTGGAAACATGTTGTCAAATGTTGCCAGTGCGAAGCTTAAACTCTTTCTTTCCAACATTACTTGATCTTGCTATAACACACTTAGTAATTAGAGCCACAGTTTACAGAAGTACATGGTCTGAGCTCTCGCTTGGCCGATTTTTTACTCACTGACAAGTCATAGCAGGAAGCTGAAAGAAAATAATATCCACAACAATTTGGTGGAACAGATTTGCCATGTGTGACACAATATTCTGTCATTAATCCTCTCCAAACGTGCTGAAAAGCCCTTTTAACTGGCAGGCATAGAGTCAAAGAATTCAGGCAGTAGTAGATTTCCCACCCTTATACGGTCCATGTGACTCCCTGTTCCACCAGAGCTGGGCAGAGGAGATGCAGTATTTGTAGCTCGCACTGTGCAGTGCTGCTCATTGCACTGCCTCTGTATTCCAATGAGAAAGCACACTAGGTGAGTTACATGCTTCTCTTATTTCGTTTTTTTTAAAATTTAAGTTCATTTATCTAGTTTAGTATTATGTTTGCATGTACTTTGGCACAGCTTTAATTCATTAATCTAGACTTTTGCTCTGTAGCATTTTTTAGATTTTAAATTATTTGTAAATCACTTCATACTCTTAACATTTTAGGAGGGTGGTGGTGAGAAATGCATCCTTTATAAAAGCTGCTGAAGATGCAGTTAAATACAAGTAGCAGTAGATACTTTGCACTACTACTTTGAAGTCTGAAACAGTTATACTCTCAAATATGACAGTGGACAGCTGTGGACACAGTGTTGAAATGTACTTTTAAAAGCATGGTGTTCTGATTAAATTGCTGATTTGAGAAAACTGAAGAACAGACTGTTATAATCTGAAGCCCTGGTAAAAAGTCAAGGCTAGCACGCTGTGGGAGGCTTTTTATTGGAAGTGCAGCAACGCCACCCTGTGGTCTAATCTGACCTTGCAGTATGCTCCGCAACATGTTGTGTTCTCCATGTGTTATCATAATAACATATATTCAAGTGTTATACATCGTCACAGAATTTAAGGATTATTTTCAAAACATTTGTTTCAAAATATTAAGGGTTGTTATTATTTTCAAAATGATCCTGAATAATAGGAGCTGTGTGTTTTTTCTTCTGTAAACTTCCCTAGAATTTGAATAGTTATGAATAGATATGTCATTTCAATTTTTCAGACCAGCAATAAACGTTGTTTTTTTTAAACAGTTGTAAGCAATCATCCAAGTACTCCTAGTTTTGTATGTCATTGAGCCAAAGCAAATATGCTCCACCTTTTTCCCTTTTATATTAACCAAGCATCTGTCTGTCTCAGCTCTAAACTGTTAATTGTAGGTGGTTTATAGTTTCTGGTAGTGTTGTTTCACATAAGATCTACTGTTTCTATTTTGGAGGCAATACATTATTGAGAAAATGTATCTATATCAAACTCTGTAGAAATAAACGTAATGTTTTCGTTGTCTTCTTTATTCATTCACAGCTCTAGATCTCGGTCAAGGTCAAGATCAAGATCAAGATCTTATTCTCCATCCTATAACCGGGAGAAGAAATATCCGCGAGGTTACCAGAACAACCGGGACTTCCGGGGCTATCACCGCGGCTTCCGTAGGCCATATAACTTCAGGGGTCGAGGACGGGGCTACTTCCCACGTGGACGCTACCAACGAGGTGGACGTGGCTACAATAACAACAACTATCATCAGAACTGGAAGAATTTCAGGCAGCATCCTCAAAAACAGCAACAAAATCATCAGAAACAACAACAGCAACAACATTGGCAACAGAAACAACATCAAAACCATTCACAAGGACGCTCTCAGAAACACTGTGGGACCTCCCCTCATGGTCAATCTCACCAGTCCGACAAATCCTGTTCTCCTTTATCCAGACACTCGCAGCATTCTTCTGCCTCATCACACTCCTCCTCTCCTAAATGCAGGCCGGCCTCCCTGCTCGCTAACCAAACCTCAAAAGATGTGAAAGATGAGCAGCTGGCTTCCAAGGACGTTCAAAAGGGAGGAGAGGGAGAGGATGAGTCAGGGGAGCGTGTTGAGTTATTGGCAGGAGATGATATAGAAGGTGCTGGCGGTGGGAAAACTGAGGGGAACTGGAAAGGCCTGACAAACTACAGCAGCAGTCCAAAGAAAAACAGTCCGCTGGCAGGCTCTGCTGCTACTGTTGGTCAGAGCAGCCAAACGGCTAACCAGTCTAGCCCCACTAAAAACACAGGCATCACACCCAATGGCACCCCCACCTGGCAGATGGTGTGTGGTTCATCCTCGGCTAAAAAACCTTCAAATGAAGGTCTAAATCAAATCCTTTCCAGCTTTGACATCTCCAAAGAAGACTACCTGGATAGAGATAAAACAGCAATCTCCATTGCATTCAGGAAGTAAGACCAGTTTTATGTTTACACTCATGACAATTTTTAGTAACTTGAAACACAAATTGTTGTTTGGTTCTTCTGTTTGGAGCCTCACATAATGCAGATTGTGGATTTTTGGGTTTGATTTCATATTAATGGATAGATTAGGTTTTCCAGCAATATAGTTACAAATTAGTTAGAAATCTATTACAAATAAGTAGCCTGGCTCGGCTGTGTGTGCAGGACATGTAACAGAGTATGTATCAGAGCTGAGCAGACAGTGGTGCGACAATAAACAATGAAAAAAAGTCAACATGAGGCAAATGTACCAGAAGCCATTACAAATATACTTTTGGTAGTCCAATAATGGACAGCAGGTTCATTTGAGCTTTACTTTGGGTAAACTACACAACCATTTCATATTTGTATTTTATAAACTTTGCAAGCTTCAGCTACTGTATCCATTTACAGGAATTCTAAAGGTTTTCCAAGTGAAAACAACATCCTTCTTCTTCTTTATTTTCATTACTAAAGTGCTTCCCTGATAAAAAATGCTTATATTTCACTGTTATTTTCATTTTTGCAGCTGTCTCACAATCAGGTTTTCGAGTTAGACAGAGCTTTTTATCTCTTTTTCCTTCTTTAGGTTTTGGGAGGAAGCTAAAGCTAAAGCTAAATCTGCTTCAGAAAATGCCAGGAACGCAGAAGCAAACTGTATGGAAATGGAACAAGAGAAAGTAAATGGCAAAGCTTCTGTAGTTGTCTCTGATTCTGTATCAAGAAAATACAAAGAGGATAATGATGCTGGAGTGTCTCTGAACAGCTTTTTCAAAGCCTCACCATTTCTGTCTGCTGATGGGGAAGAAGAGGATGAGATGATCATTAAGCCTCAATTTAAATCACTTCCAAAAAATTGGAATAATGGAGAAGTGTCCTATAAGCCAAAGACCAAGGTCGCTCCATCAGCCCGAGAACAGTTTGAAGAGTGCTTTGCGAAATGGCAGAAGTTAGCTAATAGTGACAAAGATGCCACAGCAGAGGAGCTTTATCTCAGTGGAAAGCAGGATAAAACAGCAGCCACTGCCGCTGCCAAAAGGGAGTTAACGGGAAAATTCAAAGAACTGTCCCCAGACTTGATTTGTAAAGCCAGGAAGACGGCAGAATCTCTATCTATCCCATCTCCTACACCACCATTGCGGAGGAACTCTGACAGAGACACGTTTGAGGTCAGAGTAGAGGACCCGCCTGTCATGTCCTCAAGAAAACAGGAAGCAAAATTTAATGTTAGAATGGATTTCCTTGGAGATAGCCTGATAAGGTAAGCCTTGTTCAATAGGTTCAATAATTCTTTTTTTAATGTTATGTCATTATTCATTCAAAAGAAATTCAAGAGACTAAAGAACTTATCATTTCAGTTCGTCAGATATTTTAGCTGAAGAGCGACAGTTGTCTCAGGACCTTGTGCAGTCCTCTAAAAAGGATCAGGAATTTCGCTCCATCTTCCAGCATGTAAAGGCTGCACAGTTACAACGAAGTCCCTCTGAGCTGTTTGCTCAGCACATTGTCACCATTGTTCACCACATCAAAGGTGAGTCTTCTGTGTCTAAACCATATCGAGCGATTGCAAATCATTACCCTCGATACCCTCTATGATGCAAAATTCATAGAACAATCAAATATTTTGTCTTGACTGATTTTCAGCATTATTATTCACAATGGCCTCTTGAATAAAATGTGACGTAACCATAGCTTTTGCTTCTTACTTTGTTACCAAATCAGCTCAGCACTTTCCATCTTCTGGCATGACTCTAAATGAGCGATTCACCTTGTACCAAAGACAAGCTGCAGAGAAGGAAATGATGAAGCCAAGAAAAAGTCCAGAGATACACAGGTAGAGTCGCCTATTGAGTGACCCCTCTCACCTTCAGTGTGCTGTGGCTTCACCTCCTCTTTTAACAGCTTTCAGGTATTTTTTTCTCACCTTTCCTCCCTGATAATCTACAGACTATCTTGGCTTATTTGTTCTCATGCTTGGTGGAGGTCAGTTTTACTTTCCCAGCAGTTTTCTTTTTTTCTGTTTCGTGTTGTCTTTCCAGTTCAGTGTTGCTGACCGTTTGTTTGTTATGGCACGTGTCTTGCATTTCTTTTATCCCATCTTGATTTCTTTCTTGCAGGCGAATCGATGTTTCACCAAGTGCTTTTAAGAAACACCCTCAACTTTTTGAGGCGATGAAAAGCTCAGAGGATGGCACTTACAAGGTGACTGAACATTTTGACGTATGAAGTATATTGGAATAAGACAACTTCAAACAAGTGAGAAAGCCACATGCCTTTAGACTGCACTCTCCGAAAGCCCATGGCTTTCCTTGAAGGGAGATGCTCAAGTCTAAGAAAAGCAAATGCAAAATAAGGCACTTTGACTTTGCTGTTTGTTATATCGCCTCACATGGTGAATGGGTTGTATTGTGGGCACAAGCCTGACCAAGGCTAATGAATCAAATAAGGTCAAAAACGGAAGCCTCAGTGCCAAAGCTGTTCAAGGGACTCTAAGCAATCGTCTTCGTAAGTATTCTTTTAAAAAAATAAGGAACGGAAATAACCAACAGCAAGCACTTCATGTGCCTGTGCTTACGTTTACTTGCTTAACATTCTGAGTAAACACATCATAGTATTTCTTTATTGATGCGCATGGATACATCTGGTCAGCTCTCAAACATGCAGAGGAAATACTAAGTACTGAGTAAACTGAAATTAGCATGAACAATCACATGCCTTGTCTGTCACTGTTGTGAAAGAGCCATACTGGTGGTTTTGCATGTTTTATCCATGTTTACACTTCGGGGTTAGGGTTAGGGTTTCTGATTTCTTCCTGCCATCCATTGGTGTTGGTTCATGATACTATATGATAAGATATGACATGATTTCAACTTGTTATGGCCTGAAAGTTTAACAAACCTTTGTGTTTTGAAAAACACGAGTATGTGATGTTGCTGAAGTTTAGGAATTTAAATAAGTGAATCTGTTGCTGGATATTTTATTGCTGTTGAATAGATTGGATGGATAAGGCTAGCTACATGTTAACTGTGCTGAACCACCTATCTAAAGAAATTATGAAGACTTTTGTGACCAGGAAGTCATGTAAAATTTGATCATCAAAACATAAGATTTGGAAAAGTAGATGTTTAGGAAACACTAAAAACATGCAAAACTACTGGCTTGGCCTATTAAATGCACTCAAAATCCACTCAAAAATAGCTTGGTTTTATTCATGCCAGCTGGTTGTCACCTGGGTTTTTGCCCTTTTTCCCTGCACTTCACTATTTAGTTTACAAATCCGCTTAGCTCAGAGAAGACTGACAGCCCTCCACATGCTAATCCAAAGTCTATCCACGACATTGTGTTCTGTTTTGATTTTGCTCAGGATGGAGGGGAAAAAATCAAGGGTGACCCAATGGACCTTCGCTTGGATATTGAACGCCGTAAAAAATATTCGACCCATGAAAGATATTATAACGAGGATCAGGGAAGAGATGCGGGAGATTCCCCAGATTCTAGCAGAGAGAGATCTGTGGAAAACTTCCATAAATACCACAAGAAATCAAAGTATGCACAATTGTTTTGTACTTGTATCTACCATTATGATGACATAATCATCTTGCACTATAAACAGCTGCATGTAAAGAATTTGCTTGCATGATAATCCTTGTGCAGGAAAAGCAAGAAGAAGAAGAAACGTTCTCGCTCCACTTCATCCTCATCTTCCTCATCCTCCAAATCTAACAAAGATGAAGGTTTACCCCAAGAGAAACCTGATTCAAAAAATGGAGACTTTAATAAAAACCGACTGGGCCAAAGGGAATCATCAGGTTCAGCTGAAAGTGGACATCCACATGGAGGATTTGTAAGACCAATAAAAAGCTTGATTTGTTGTAATATCTACAATATAATGTAAAATTCCCATCATAGACAGTTTGCTATGTATCACTATGTATTGCATATTTTGAGCATCTTTTCTTTTTCTCCAATTATAGCAAGTAAGAATACGTGGAAGGAACTGGAGCAAAGGGAACTATCAGGGTAACATTTCACAGAGTAATCCTGTAAGCATGGTTGTACACCAAAAAAGTGAAGACTGGAACCCAGAATATACTCCCAAGAGCAAAAAATATTACTTGGTAAGGTTTTCTCATTCCTTATCTCTTTCCTTATTTTGTCAACCTTGATTTCTGAAAATATTTAGAGGCTGTGTTAAATGTAAACAATAGAAGCATATAATTATTTGCCAAACATTTAAACTGCACATCTAGTGAAAACTGAGGGTCTGAAAAAATGCTGAACAATACATACAGGTTTTGAAGCAATGTATGGTGCCACCCAGGCACCATTCTGTTTATTAATAGCAGCATGGCTCCACAGTAAACGATTCCCGGTGCTAAAGCAGCCTGGCTGCATTCTACATCTATTCGTCCGACATGTGGAGCATTATGAAGCCATGAATATGACTAAGGAGGACTAAACTGTTGACCAGCTGGAATTATATATCAAGCAGCTGCCAAATGCTTAGAATGGTTGTTAAAAGAAGAGGTGATGCAAATAGTGGTAAACATGTCCCTGTCATGATTTTACTACATTGTTGGCATCAAATTCAAAATGTGAAAATCTGTCCATTCAGCCATCCATCAGCTTAAACACTTATACCTCAGCTACACTGGGTTATAGACCTGCCAGTAACTTCCTGGCAACCACTGGTCACTGTGGAAAAATGTGCATTCCCCAACAAGTTAACAAGTGGTTGCTGGTGTCATTGTGAAATCAGTTGCTAACGACCCAATCATGCAGGCCTAGAGCAGAGTCGTCAACCCCTTAACTCACCAGGGAAGAAAATGTATCTTCTCTGGCTAGTTGGTGAGTGGTTGCATGCAGTCACTCAATGAAAGTAAAGGTGCTTTCAAAGAAGGCATGGTGCCCTACCAAACAGCTTTAGCATTGTTCTTATGTTATTGTATTTTGCACACCTCTGTTGCTTGTGGAGCTTGCACACAAGAATTTCACTCGCATGTGCTGTACCAGTGTACCTGCACATGTGATGTGAGAATAAAAAGTGATTTGATTTGATATTATGAAGTTGCCACGGTGACCTGTAATTTGCCTGCCAAACCACAAAGCGACTGCTAGCTGAGCAGTAGTGAAATTGTTAAAAGTGTAACAAAAATCCAGAAACATCTGACCCTTAAAAGGAAAGTTGTTCTTGTTCTTCAGGTTTGCATTGCTCTTTTTCACTACCACTCAGCGAGTAGTAACGAATGTTCAGTCTTCAATGCAAGTATGAGAAATTGCTATAGTCTGCTAGTAACCATAAGGGTCACAGGGAGATTTCTGGTGTAGTACCCTCTTTGTGGCTGATTTTACCTAGCGACAGCTAGCAGCCTGGTTAGTGAATAAACTGACTACTCTCTCCTTTGAATGGTATTTAGCTGATCATAGGGCTAACATAGATTTTTCAAAAAATTGTTTTTCAGCTTCAGCATTTAATGTGTTGAATTTGAGCCTTGACATATGTCTCTCACATTCTCCCACATTTTTAGCACGATGACAGAGATGAAGAGTCAGAATCCAAGTGGACAGACAATCGAGGTCGAGGGAGGGGAAGTTTAACTCGCGGAAGAGCGAGGTTCCTTATCCGCAAAGCCACTGGAGGCCCCAATATCATCTATCCAAAATGGGGCCTCGATAAATTCCAGGTCAATGACGAGCAAGGTGGCATGCAGAGAGAAGAGACAGAACAGGACCATAAAAGGGCAGAAGTTGATGGAGAGAACATCTGAGCAGCAAAGGAATCTGCAGAAAATCTTATCTTTTGTGTTCTCACAAGATCTGACTGAGTGATTTTATCCAATGGATCAATAAATGCAGATTAAATGTTTTAAGATATTCCCATGAAACATATTACTTTAATTTCACTTCTTCAGACTTGACACAACCATTTCCTACATCAAGACTAGTAAAAGCGCTGTTTAAGAGTGAAATGCAGTTTCTTGTCAAGTTTAAAGTTTTATGCTTTTGCTTTATTTTGGTAAATTAAAATCTCTTTCACGCAGCATTATATTAATATTTACACTTTTTTGGTTAGGATGGTTAGAAAATAACTTGCAATTTTGAATTAACACAAAAAAGAACTGCAGATTTTTGATCAAATCAGCTAGGCAACAAGATAAATTATTGTACTGCAAATATATTAAAATCTAATTTAATTTGCAAACAGTGACTATATGTTATGTTTTTCTGAGCTATGTCTCAGCAATAAGTATGTTGTTGGTGATGACATAAAACACCACAGTCCAGCCAATTTGGCAGAAATAACACTGATCTGACAATGGGACCAAACTGCACAGGGTCATAGATTGTGCCCTGCAGTCTGTCATTATAAAGCATACAACCATTTTACAGCACTAGCTAAAAGCCTTTTAACAAGCTTGTGAAACATTTTACTATCCGAATAGTAGCTTTAGCTTGTTTTTGGATACCACTTTAGTGTATAATATTGATATTGATTTTCTTTCTGCAAAGACTTTAATTTTGGTATTTGTACTTGGCCACGCAGGATTCTGATTGTAACAGAGAATTTGTTTTCACTGCTATAGATTGTATTGTCATTTTTATGTTTGCAAGCTTTTATTTAACCAAACAGGTTTTAGCAGTGATGCTAACTGTGTGCAACTGTTAACGCAATGAGAGAAGTAGTTAAAAATTTTAGTATAGAGTCTATCCAAGTTTGTAAAACAGAACAGGAATGTTTATTCTGTGCATATCAATGTTATTTGTTTCTAGGCTCATTTATGCAAGTACAAGTATACCTTGCTGTGGGTGCACTGGTCTTACTTGCGTATGTTATAGGCCTACAGATTAAAATTTTAAGGTTGACTTCTTAGGGAATATTGCATATTTTAAATAGTTGTGGTCACTGTTTTTGTTTTCTTAGAGACTGTAAATTAAAGAAACACTGATTACTTTGACATTTGTCTGTATGTGTCTTTAATTAAAAAGCATCTTTACAGTCTTTTAGGTTATCTTTATTTACCACTGTCTATGGAAATGATGGTGCTCCCAGGGTCCACACACCATGGGGCTCTTAAACATACTTAGGCTGGCTCATGAATCAATAAGAAGTACCTATTGTCGGTGTGGTGTAAAAATATTATGTTTGTGTGCTATGAGTGAACCACACTTTGCACTTTACTTTCATAATATTGGTAAGAGTGTATCAGGGTGGAGCCGATTTGGTTGTTTTTTTTGACTAAAGGCCAAAATCACCTGCTTCAGTCAAAGCAATCAAATCCCTGTAAATCACTGGGAGTTGAATAAACAACCCAGCCTAAAGCTACAGTGTGCCTGTGCACATCCCATTCAACCAAACACCTATCAACCAATTACTGTATCAGAGCAGGTTGAAGTCAAAAGTGACTGGATTCACCAAGTAAAAATTGTCAGTTTGTACTAATTGATTCATTTTTCACCACTACAGTGAAATAAAAAATATTAAGGCACTAAATATAAAGTAAGGATGTTTTAAATACTCTGGATATTTGTCATTCAATGATTAGGTTAATACAACATTCTTTACAAACAAAGCCTAACTCCATCTGCCCAGTTTCTTCCTATTGCTCATGGTGTTTTTGTATTATTTGGTTGCATATTGGAGCTCTTTATCACACTGCTAAATAGTGACTGATCAGATACCTCCCGGGCTTGGCTAGAGTGGGATATTCATCCAAAACGTTCCCTAAACATTTGAATAGTGTGCATCTCATACTCCCTATTGTAACTGGTCTAAGTGAAATCTTAAAAGTTGGAAATAATGATAACTTGACTTGTTTGGCAACATTCAAAATGGAAACTAAGGAAGTAATGGAGCTCATCTTGTCTGTTGACTAAAGCCAGTGACCTATTAACTGAGTTAAAGGAAAAGATAAGGGTCTTTGTTAATGCAACTAACTTACATTATATAAAAAGCAATCTCAGTATATTTTGGCTGTAACCCTTGTTTGCTGTAAATCTCCTGCCACTTAACATTATGGGGTAAAAACGTTATTATTACTACAAAATTATTACTACAAACACATTTACGGTTATGGTTTAGTTGAGTTGGTTCAACTTCTGGGAAAGCCTGAGATTATTGGGTGGGGCAGTACAAATGACAGTACAGCTGACTGGAAGTAAAATGCACTTGTGTGGCTCATAAAGTCTAACTTACATAGGCAAATGTTTTGCTTGCTGCACATTAATTATGCTGTCATTCTCATAAGTCTCACTTATCAGAGTTACTCTTTCACTAGAAACCTGTCTTACCTGTTCTTCTGCCTTATTTTCTCTCTCCTCCTTCTCTCTCTCTTGACTGTCTGACCCACTCCTACTTTTTGCTGTTGATTTAGCATGACTAGCCGCAGGAAAAGTTGCTCAATGTTAATGTTTGACAAGTAGGAAGAAGGTCCTTCGTTGCCATATCGAGCAGCGTTACACACACAGCCACACTCTTTCAGTTCTCCTTCTACTCAAAGAGTTTGTTTGCTGCTTCGTAGAGGGATTACATATTCAAATCAAAGGGAGATCGAATGAAGGACAACTATGGGTGAGTCAGCATTATCAGTTTTTTCTTAATAAACCAACGTCATGTCTGAGTATTTTGACTAACAGTTGCCTTTTTGCTGGGAATTCGTGGCAGTGGTAAAGAAAAGCTGCAAAGTACTGACAAAAGTTAATGGATTTGTATCTGCTTGAAATGCTCCTCCAAGAATTTATGTATTGTACCTGACATGTACAGGCATGCAAAAATACGAAACCTTACTCTACAGATACTAGAGTGTGTACGTTCTAGCTCTTGCACAGACTGTATCTACGAGATTTGTGTTTGCTAAACAATTAGAGAAAACCTGTTTTTACATACATCCAAGATAACAATGCCACACTTTCAGTTCTTTTAAGAATCTCTAAAGTTCTCTTTATATTCAGGAAAATAGTGACAACACGAATAGTTGTTTCACTTCTCTGTGATAAATGAAAACTAAGCATTTTAGCTGTAATAATCCACATTCAAGCTCATATTTGTTTCTAGCCTCCACTGCTTAGGGGTTTGTCTTGGTTTTTTAAGATGTCAGGACACATCACTTGTGAGACAAGTTACACCAGCCTTTGTCCAAAGAATCTAATTTTCTGCCCCATTTACGGATGCGCTGTAGAGGTGCTGGTGCTAATCGACTTTGAGAGCAACTCCGACGACGAGCTCACAGTGAAGGAGGGGGATGTGGTCAAAAATGTCACCAAGGCCAGTGAGGAAGGATGGCTGCATGGGGAGCTGAGAGGGAAGAAAGGCATCTTTCCTGCCAACTTTGTCCAGGTCTGCCAAGGCTTTACTGTCCACAGTACTGTACTATTTGCTATGGATATATTTGTGTTCATCTACATTGCGTGCAACATGTGTAAAATATGACTTACTTGGTTTTAACAGGAGGTCCCAGTCTATTTGAGAGGAGAGAGCAAGATGGAACCACGAAGCATTAGAACAAGTAAAATGCAGAGTTTGAATTATCAGCACTTTCTGTTCTTTAGTGGCAGACGCTTTAATCAGAAAGCATTTAAAGCAGTTTTTAAAGATGATTTAAAATTGAAACCCAACGCAATTATGAAATGACTTTGCTTTCCAAAAAAGGAAAAAAAATGATAGAAAACTAATGAATAAATGCAATATTCACTTCAATATTAATTCAGTTGTACAGCATCAACAGTTGCCTCAAGGTGCTTTATATTGCAAGGCAGATCGTACAATAATACATACAGACAAAAAACCCAACAACCATATGACCCTCTATGAGCAAGCACTCAACAGTGGGAAGGAAAAACTCCCCTTTAACAGGAAGAAACTTCCGGCAGAACCAGGCTCAGGGAGGAGTGGCCATCTGCCGCGACCGGTTGGGTTAGAGAAGGATGCACATTACAATTAAAATATGAGCAACTGCTTTGTTGTAAAATAAAAGGAATTTCTAAAACACTGCTATCACTAACTTAGAATAGTCCAATTGTGTGCAAAAGATCCAAATTAACCACGCTGGTAATGCAGCGTCATTTAAAACTACTCTAACTAAGGTTCCTGCTAAAAAAAAATGACTCTTGGTACAAAACGAGCCATCACAGCAATACAGTAAAAATACTTATTACAATAATATTCAAAACAGGTTGCTCTTGACATTTACCACATCCTTGCAATGCAAAGTATATCTAATTCAGCTGTAGAGAAAAAAAAATTGGACTTTGTGGGAACAGACATGCTCAGAACGTGAATAATTGCTCCAAGCTATGCAATCTTAGCACTTTCCTGTTGAAACTTGATAACAATGCTTTCTAGCCCAAAGACACTGTTAAAGAGCTCCAAGTTTTTCATTAGAAGAACATTATGAACTTTACTTTGTCTGACAATTCTTTCTTTTTTTTAGCAAAGAAGAAACCGACAAGAAAATGTGAGGTACTGTTTCCCTACAGTCCCGTGAATGAAGACGAAATGGAGCTGGTTGCTGGTGAGACTATAGAGATCGTCAGGGAGGTACAGTTCTTATCACCCTTATGGTTTTCACACTTATATCTGGCCTCTAAATACCAAACTGTGAGTCAAATGTTAGCAGTAGATTATGGGCTTAAAATAACTAGGTTGTGGCTGGTGAAAAGAAATCTCTGCCATGACATGATAGTGAATACCTGATAGCAGCTGCTGAGAAGTGAGGCATTTTCCTGTCACTTCCTGAAGCTGCCCTGTAGTCAGAACCCTGCACTATAGCGATGATATGTAAATCAGGGTGTTGTCGATGTGTTTGCTCAGCCTGAACCTCTTTGGGTAAATAAACAAAGATTTGAATATGGCTTTATTTGATCGATTTCTTTTTATTTATAATTAAACTCATAGTTCACAGCAAGCATACGTTTTCTGAAATCCCATGTGAACTGATCAGACTAGTCCTGGCAGTTCTGAGGATCATTCGTCAGACACCTTAAACAGGCCGATCAAGTATCTGGAATGCACCACAAGATGATATTTCATGTAAACCTAAGGTGGTAATGCAGCTATTTACTTGTAATTTTACATATTTTTAGCTTAAGCGATGTTGAGTAGTAGTCAAGTCATCTTTTTTTAAATAGCACATTTAAAAGACATCAAGTGTCAGCCAAAGTGCTGAACAGACGGATAATATAATCAAATAAAATGAATTAAAACAGATAAGATGGTTGTGGGTCTGATGGCTGACTGTATCCACAATTTACAAGAAATCTAAGAGTATTGTACCGATTTCAGTAAAATAATATAAATTTTTCTGGGTTATGGCTGTTAGCAAGTCTCCTTGACTTCTCAGTAGATTTTAGTTTTCTCATTAATTTGTTTAATAGCGCCAACCAATGACAATAGAGATTGTAGAACTTGTTTTTCTGTACAATATATAATAACCTGTGAATTTTGATGGCTCATGACCTACTTTGCATGACAGATTGAAGATGGATGGTGGATGGGGGTGAAAAATGGCAAACTAGGAGCATTTCCATCAAACTTTGTCAAAGAAATTTTCATTTCTCCCAAAGGTTGGTGGCAAAGTCAATTAACAGAGTTTTTTATAGTTTCATTTTTCATATATAACTTTTAACATTTTTCATCTGAACAGATGTAAAATACAATGAGGGCAAGGCAAGACCAAAACTCACTGACGCTGTGTTCAATAAGGAGGTTTGTAACAGTGGAAAAACTTTTCTTAAATATGTATGAGCTGTGTTCCTTTTACTTAATGCTGTCTTTGTTCCCATTCAGATAACTCAGAGGGCAAGTGTTAGGAACAAAGCAAAAAAATGTAAGTTCAGAGTTTTATACATTTACATCACATGCTAGCTTTCTCACATGAGACACTGGTTCTATTTCTGAACAGCATTTTAAAAGCTGCTAGACTAGTATACAACGTCAGTAGGACAAGTGGTAAATTCTTGTACTTTTACCTTTATGGGTGGGGTCAAACCAAAATACTTAACAGCAATATTCCTTGATTTACTACTTCACAAAGACATCAAAGTGAGCGATCTTCCAGGGTTAAAGGTTTATAACTTACCTCAAGTATTACAGTCTTTTGTAATCTTTGCTGTTCTTTGATTTAGTGTTGTTTCAGGGTGGATAAAATTAGTCATCACTAGTGAAACCTCCTCACTCGTACGACAGTTTCTGCAAAGTTAATAATCATGTTATCTCTTAACACCGTATCTCCTCAGCTATAGAGTGTTGCAAAGTCATGTTTGACTACAAGGCCAAAACAGAGGATGAGCTGGAGCTGAAAAAAGGAGATGTTGTTAAGATACTGAACAAGGTTTGAGCACACTTCTTTATTTTTTTATCAGCTGTTCTATGCTGTCACACTTATGACAGACTAATAAATTCCCCTGGATAATTTGCTTTCTTAAAATGTACCATATGGTTCTTCCAGAGAAACCAGTTGTGTCACTTTCAAGACTGACTAGGCTTAAGGACAGAAATGTGGCACTCCAGACATGCTAAGGAAAAAATATTCGAGATAGCTACTTCGTGTTGACACGTCGTGATCTGCTTGACTTTTTGATGACCTTAGGTTCAGAGATTTCAGATCCCTAAGGACAGAAGCTTGTTTTAACCTCTCTCAAATGACTCTTTAATCACCATCTAAAGGAAACAGCAGATGAAGGCTGGTGGGAGGGAGAGCTAAACGGCCGGTGCGGCTTCTTTCCTGATAACTTTGTCATGGTGATTTCACCGATAAACAGCTTGCAAGTGAGTGGACAAAAACACAATCTCAAACATAACCCTGTTGGACTGGAGTTTAACTGCACTGCAATGAAACCATGGGCATGCTTCGGAGTAATTGATGCTATGCATACTTTTTTGTCATTTTAAAATGTCCTTTAAAAATAAAATACATTATGTCTATTTTAGCATGTCTGCAACCAGTATTCAGTGACTCAGTACTGTCTTTAAACACCGTCTGCTTTGGAGTTACTCACTGAAATTTCCCATTTGTGGAAACAGTGTGTAGAATATGGGGCAGAGTACAAGGCACATGGAGTACCAAAAAACTTACTTTTCATTTCTTTTTCCTCCTGTAGACGGGGACCATAAGCCAACCACCTGCACGTAACAACTCCAAGAAACTCTCAGGTAAGAGAACAGCATGAATGTTTCCCTGATCAAATAAAGAAGCACAGTGGTTGAAGCTCTTTGAAAGTATGATGTGGAGCTTGACATTTAGAGGTTCACGACCAAGTCGGAATTTCTGACTGCAGCAGTGTTTTGCTTGGCAGTGTGCTGACTGTTTGGCCTGTGATGGGTTAGGCAGGTCAACATTTACACAGTTACATAATAATTCAATAAAATATAAAAGTTTTTGTTTTTTTAAAAATTATTATCTATGAGAAAATAAAGACGTAGAGGGAAAAAAATACCCTGAAGTCAGAGGAACTATTTGAACATTTCTTGAGATTACATGCATTCCACATAGCGATTTATCAGACGCCCTAGTAACATTTACAGTAGATATGAAACGTTTTCATCTTGTGACCATGTAAAGGAGGTTAAACAGATTTAAACACTCTGCCCTGTAGCACACAGCATAAACTCTCTAACCCACAAATGGGGCCACGCAGGGAAAACTCATCACAAAGAAATGCAAAAGAGCAGCAAATCCTGGCAACCTGGATCCTGATTTTTTTTTT
>NW_024582445.1:1507674-1556898 GCF_018398535.1 Haplochromis burtoni
GGGGGGGGTGATTTTTCCTTAGAAGATAACGTTAGCGATCAATCACAGCAGTTATTGACTTTTTAACTTTTTTAGTTTAGTCTGAAATCTAATATTTTCTGTTGACTGAGTTTTGATTTTATATAATATAAGATTTCTATACTGAATTAAGTATTGCTGTTGTATTTAAACAGTTTTAAAGAAGAGACTGCCCAGTAATGCACCGTTTGAATTTCGAAGAGGTAGAAATTTAATCTATGAATCACACAGCAGGATGTGGTTCGTGGAAATTGTTTTGTAGCATCAAAAGTGTCTGCCCAGACAGCTTTTTAAAAGGATTCAAAATATGCACCCTCACTGAAACTTAAATAGGCAGGTGAAAATAAGGCCAAAGGAAGTGGCACCAGTACTATGAGAATTACAGTGCAGCCTCGTACCAAATTGTACTCATCATTTCCACACAGTATCACTTGAAAGATTTTCACAGGAAGTCTCAGACCGTAGTAAGATGGGGGATGGTTAAACTGGTCATGTGACATAGTTTAGGAGTCTTGGAGGAAACAAGGGGGTGGGGGACAGATGAGAGCTCTGTCACAGATTTCCACTACCAGCAACAAGCAGCACTTGAGCTTCTTCAGCTCTGTGGATGGTTTATTTACGGGGGGAATGTTGCACAATGCGCTGCATAACACTCAAGGTAGGCTTCCTGTGTTTTCATCCGATCCGTTACAGATGTCTGAGTTTGATGTTAAGACTAAAGCAACATTTGTTGTCCTATTGTCCTATTTCTTGAGGTCTTTGCATTGGAGCAGTTTTACTTCTTAGATTGCATTCATTCAGCAGGCCTGTAACCACACAGCTCATCTTATCTGTTTGAGAGTAATCACTTCACTTGCATGACAAACAGAGATCTGTCACATAACTTTAATGATTTAACCTCTCTCCAAGGTAAGTCCTCTTACGGGCTGTATTTGTTTCATATGAGATGACCCAGACTGCCAGTGCCAGTTAAGACCTGGGAACTGTAACTGCATCGCTACTAAATCTAGCTGTTACCTGATTTGCTCTAATTACGTGCATATCTTTTCCATAACACGCCACTCGTAAACCTTACGTTTGAACACCATTAGCATTTTTCTACACCATAATGCTTTTTGGACAGTCTTATAGTTCTTTGCAAAACAGTCATGCACTTTTTATCACGAACTGAGGGCTGAATAATCAGAATCAAAATCAGGAGAAGCCACACTTGCAAATACAGTATTATTTAAACAATGGCATGTTTGCTCAGCATGCATGCCCTGCACAGCACAGCGACAGCACGCTCATTCACTCATTCTGCTACAGAGAAAAACATCTGGGAAATGCTCTGCTGATCAAGAGAACTTTCAGCAAAACTGCAAATGTCTGATAAGACCTTTTTTTCCTGACAAAAGCACAATGTAGGACATCACTGCTTTTGTCTGTGCTGCCATTGTTATGGCCGTACTAAATAAAGTGCCTTGAGCATTTTAAATGAGGACTTGTTATATTTGTGTGACAAATGCAACTAATGATCAGCGGTAAAATTTAATTTAATGGGGTTTTTTTTTTGCAGTAAAGACAGAGGAATCAGCAATGGAAAAAGTCGGTCCAACAACAACAAAGACGAGTAGGTAGAGATGGTAGATGCTTTTATTTTTGTACTAATTCATCTTAAAAAAATCCTGCTGTGGACTAATGTGATGATTTTGTTTTGCAGATGATAAACCAGAGCCTAAAGACCTAAGAAGCAATCCTCCAACCAAAGTTAAACTTCCACCCATCATCAAACCCATCCCACCTCCAGTCAAAGACAAGCCGAACAAGGTTTTACCAAAGTGAGTTTTACAGAAGCGTCTGTGATGTTCTTTCTCACTACTTGTAACTCCATGTGAAACCACTTTCTGGAGACCTGACCAGAATAGTTATTCATATGCAGCCTTTCTAAAGCAAATAGGCCCTCAGAAAATGTCAGGAACACTTTCTCCTCTCTGGTCTGGCACCAACAGTGGAGCATTTAGATGTTAAAGGTTTTTGGTTGCAACCACCAGTTGCTATGGTTTCCTTAAAGAAGAATGCCAGGATGCCTGACATTTAGTGGCTCAGTGGAAATTGTGGGATGAGTCAGATCAGGCCGAAACAGACGAGAGCAGCCCATTTCCTGTTTCCTGAGCAATCGCTCACAAACAGCCTTACACACACAAAATTGAGAAAACAAAAACAGGCCCGTCTTGAGAAGAAGAACACGCTTTTGAAAAGCGTTTCCGTGCAAATTTGCCTTTTTCAGCTTTTTTAAGACTCCTCCTTCATGTTTATCTAAGCTAATCCCACAAGGCTTTTACAGCCAGGCTGATTTTTCAACAAACACATCAGTTATAACCAGCATTTAAAATGTTATAAAACTTAAGTAGTAACTCTGAATACAGAGAATATTATAGTGATTTTTCAAGACTTCATTTGCCATGCTCTGCACCTGCACCTGCACTAGCACCAGCGCCCACTCTATTCAGGAAACCAGAAACCACATACAAACTCTCCAACCCTCTGCGTCAGTATTTCTTCACATCAATAGATTTCTTTTTTTATTTGTCTGTAATTTTAAAAAAAGTGTTCATTCGAAGGTATATTGTTGTTTTCTGTAGAACCAATGGTGATGCGGCTACTGTTCCACCGAAACAACCAGAGGAGAAGGAGACTGACGAGTTTGATGGATTGGAACTGCCGACTGAAAAGCTGAGCCATCCCACAGCAAACAGAGCCAAACCTCCACAGAGGAGACCACCGTCAGGACTCCCCATAGCAGCACAAGTATGTCCGCATTAGCGACCAATACCGATCGATCTGTGTGGCAGTGTGTATAACACAGATGTGAAGAGCTTCACAAGAAACACTCAAATTATAACCTGCATACCCACATGAGTAGGGTTGTCAAAACAAGTCATTCTCAATACTAAAAACGACTGTCAGATAAGATACTCATTTGCAACAGGATTGATGCGGACAGCGTCGTCTTTGCTTCCTTCTGCCGACACACAACTTTTACACAGTACCTGCATGCAGGCGTCCACACAGGCCCTCCCCTTACCAGCAGCTGAAGCAGTTGACATTTACAAGACTACAAGAATAAACACCTGGAGGAATTTTGAGAAGTCAAAAAAGCTTCCATTTTAACAACCCGAACATGGATATTATTGTTGCTCTTGTTCTAATCTTCATTCTTGTTTTGGGGGTTTGAGGGTTTTTTTTTGCTCCTGTGGCATCAAAAATGGTATTGGGTATCAAGTATTTTTCTGGGTATTGATACAGTGTTAACCAATATTTCTGCAGATGAATCAAAGGTTTATCAGTTTTCTGTTTAATTTTGTGCAGTCAGTTAAAGCACAGTTGCTTGAAACAGTCCTTAATAGTTTTAGTGATTCTTATAAATATTGTGTCCATGTTGGGATTAGAACCATTTTTAGCAATAATATACCATAAGCCCATAATACTACTACTACTACTACTAATAATAATAATGTTATTAATTTTGTGCCTCTGCAGTTCACACTTGTGTTGTTGTTATGTTTTGAGACCATCTTCACTCCTGAAGCCCTGAACCTTTATAGACAGTACCCCATGGAGTTGTACATGGGAATGCTAATGATATCTGATATCATTTGAGAGTACAATAAACAGTCTTTACTCTGCCACCTCCCTGGTTTAAAGTCCATGCTGTGTCCGGTTGCACTGATTTGTGCAGTTGTGACTTTAGGGCAGCTAACTGTTATTCCATTCATGTATTTTGGTTCATGCTCTGCATATTGAGAGTTTCTGAAAGGGACCATCTCCTAATGTATGCTACACATGGTCCCAATCAGATTCTTCCGACGCTGTCAGAAGACAATTTTACAGAAAAGTGACCAGTTTTTATGGACAGCCCTCTTGCTCACTGACCAAGAAGACTTGTAATGACTTCTTGGTCATAACAATTCATCTGGAAAAAATGAAAGAATTAGAAGAAAGAGAAAGCGAGCTTGTACTTGACCGCCCAAAAAACCCACCTAGCTGTTAATCCTGCAAAGCTGAAAAACCAGAAATCCTAAGGCATGCTGTGAAGAATGACTATTAGCAATGATTGACATTTAAACTTGACTGTTCTTCCTTTGTACTGCTAGAGCGCCACGGACCAGACAGATGCAGAACCAAAAAAGTTTGAAACGGAGATACTGGCTGGCTTGCAAAAGGTTTGTAACACTCTGTGTTCTGGGTGAAATATGAATGAAATCACATAAGTTTGAGTTCAAAAAGTTGTTCTATGTAGGAAAATGTGCAGTAATATTTTTGACAATTAAAATCATTTCAGACAACAGAAAATCTTCTGCCCACCCCTCCAAAGCCCGATCTTCGACCCAAGACACCACCTCCAGTTCGACCAGCACCACCCAAAGTTCTCGTAGATAACAAAACTGTGACCTTTAAAGACGAGCCAACTGTGGAAAGTCTGCAGGCTGAGATCAAAGAGCTCAGGATGACTTTGGAGCTGCTTGAGAAACGACAGGAGTGAGTACAACTCACTTGTTTTGTAGCCATGTTTGAAACCTGAGACATGACAGGTTTATGACAGGCCTAAAGTTACTTTACAAAATTAAGACAATTTTGTAAAAAAAAGATCTTCATTACATTTCAGCTAACCCTCTTCTAAAATAAAAAAAGAAAGATGCCTTGTAGCACAAACATACACAGGAAGTGAGTAATTCAAACCTAGCAGAGAAATACAAATGAATGTAACTGTGCATGTTCCATCATAGGAAACCCCCCCTCCCTTCCAAACAAAAAAAGCCTGACTCAACAGCTCTTTTGTATCTCTTGATCTGAAACGTTATAGCAGCCTGAGTGATAAACATGTGCCACACTCTGCAGAGCTGTAGACATTTCATTTCCTGATCAGTGATCTTCTTAAGCCTTTTGAACTCACCAACCATCAGTTTGAAACTCAAATTACTGTTGTTCCCTAGTCAGTAGCTGAACGTTTTGCATTATACCAGTAAAACCTTTGACAGTATATATGTTAATTACAGGCAAATACACAAATCCTAATGGGATGTGTGTGAAGACTTCTGTAACTGTATCTCAAGCCGTGTTTGTGTAATCAGTTTTCTAAACGTATAAAAAGATTTTCTAAATGCAACTGATATTTGTGAATGTGTATTCAAGATCAGTGTGTGCATAATGCATGCATAGGTCTGTAAATGCCTACACAGTTATTAATAGATGCAGCTAAACATTTTGATCCAGCAGCTTCCTGCTTGGCTGCTATGGTAGACCTACAAAGGCATGTGGCGATCTGTCTGTAAATCTGAGGTGTTGTCTGCTCTGAGCTCAGACTCACAAGCTCAAACATACCACCGACTATAACACCTGGTGATTTCAAGTATAAAACTGCTGAATGGGGCGGGTCATGGCTGTGGCTGCAGTTGCAAGCTTGACTATAATGAAATCTTAAACTGATTTAGGTTTAACACCTCCGTGTGTTTTCAGAAAGTATAGCGAGTGATAGTTTGTAAAAATATAACAGAAGTCCTTTATTGCTGAGACGTATGTGTGTAAAAACTCGAGTTAGTCATTAACCTGTGCAGTTTGGATCATCAAACAGGCGTTTTTTTTTAGCGAATAAATGTTTTTATTTATTTATTTATTTACCCATTTTAAACAATCCCTGTATGTATTCATTATTTTTGTGGCGTATGGAAGATTGCAATGGGTTTGTGTAGTGTAACCCCAATTTCTCCCAAGGGAGACAAAAAAGAGACTTTCACTTAGACAGCTGCATCTACAAAAACAAACATTTTAAAACATTTGCATATCTGAGTACCAGATTTTGAGGTTTGTGAGTTGTTGTTTTTTTTTTTTAACATAAATTGCACCCACACCAATATAGCATATCTGCAAAAACCTATATTACCATAATAGTTCAATAAAATTAAACTATTGAAATAAATGTCTTTCCTGTTAGAGCTACAGAAGTAACTTTCTAAATGTATTATTATCTTGACTGGCACTGCACAGTGTTGTTGACCTATTTAGACTTACCAGCATCTCCAACCTCCTCATTTTGTTCTCTTTGTCTCTTTTTATAAGGCGAGACATGCAGGAAGTGAAAGAAGAACTGAGGGATGAAAGAAACAAAAGACTAGCATTGCAGGTCAGTGTCTTGACTTCTGTGAGTGTTATTACTTACTGCCTGCTGCATAATGGGTGAAAAAATAAGCAGCAGTTGTGGTTCCAAGATCACGAGCGCAGTATAATCAGTTGTTTAAAAGGGTTCTTTTTATTGTTGTTTCTTACAGGAGGAAGTGCAGAGTTTGAGAATGAAGCAATAATCCCAACACAGACTGGGACTAAGCTGCTTGTCTGACACTGTGCCATGCGAGCTCTTGGACTGCAAATTTCAGAAAATGAAAATTTTTTTCTGACATTGAGAAAGTAAAACAAACAACAAAAAAAACCCTCCCTAAACAGTATAGCTGGAGTTAATATCAAGCTACTCCTATAATGGAGCAAAAGAACCAGATCCTCCAGAAGACTTTTAAGTAACATGCTGTTTGATATTGGAATGCCAGAAATCTCATACAGGTCCTCAGTTGGGTACGCCTGGAAGCAAATTACTGTTTTACATGTTTTCTTTTTTATTACTTTTATTGTGGATTACAGGTTAGGCTATTTTTAATATCAGAATTTGTAATATATGCAGCTGTACATAGGAGGAAATATTGTTAAGTCTTTTACAAAGAGCTAAAGGATAATTTACATCATCATAATGGGCTTTGTTACCTGAATGTCAAGTGAGATACTACTGTCCAAACTATGCCATGTTAGTGAATTTATGCAATGTTGCAAAGATCCACTAGGGGGCCGTATTTGACTTTTTTTTTTTTTTTTACATAAGGTGTTAAGTTTTTCTGTGATTGCTGGGATTTATGGAAATGCCCTGGCAAAATAACCTCACATTGGAGAAGGAAAAATAGAAGAAAGAAATACATTCTTCATCCAAACAGTAACTGTGTTAACATTTAAGATTTAAGCGAGTGGCTCATGTTAATGGATAGTGCCTTAAGAGGGGGAAAAAAGGAAAAGAAAAGAAATAAAACTGTGATTTAATGCACCAGGAGTTTGTGGTCAGTTTGTGTCGGAGAAACACTGACTCACTCTTAAAACACCAAAAGGTGACTCATCAGTGGATGCAGAACACATGGGAGGAAAATTATTGAGAAATTATTACACCCATCGCAGGAACAGCTTTGGACAATGCAGTCTTCACAACATGCTTATGGTAGTGTCTCTGTGAAGAACATATATGAACAATACCTGGAGCTATTTAGGAATCAAGCTCTGAAACTCTCGTGGAAACAAAAAAATATTGTTAATTAATCATGCCCATTATTGATGTGTTCCTTTATGGACAAACAGTAAAACAAAGAGTCTGCTGACAGTGCAGAAACCTTTCATAGGATATCTAAAAACAATAATGTCCTCTCTGTGAAGAACTGCATGTGATTTAAATGTTTATACAAGGTAAGTTCTTCTTACACCAGAGATACACCAATAAAGTGGAATATCTGCACAGATACTTTATTCCTCCGTCTTAGATGGTAAACTCAGCACAGTGTACAGTAACACTGGTGGAATTTAAACTCTGTAGAGAGCACTGAAAATGGAGTAGTGAAAAAGTTATCAGAGCCCAGAGGTCACACACACAAAAAAAATTCCCAAGTTAAATTTAGAAATAATGAAAGATGTTGACAAAGAAAGCGAGACAGATGCTGAAACAAATCTGGATTTGTACAGCTTGTACAGATTTGTGATCTAAGCTTAAAAGGAACATTGTATTCTGATTCTCGGCTCAGCTATTTTTTACTTTAGAACCGTGAAGCTTTGCACAATTAAAAAGCACATCATTTCATAATGCCTGCTCTATAGCCCCTTAGTTGAGCCATCGCCTGAAACAGCAGTAACATTAGCTCCAGTAAGTGTCTTTAAACATCCCCTCCTCCCTAGAAGCCCACTTCCTACTGAGTGTCCAGCTTCCAGAAGCCAAGTAAAGGGCAGCTCAGTGCTTATGAGCACCACCTCCCCCTCTCGAAGACCAAACTGTAAACCTATTATCATATTTTTCCTCATTGTTTAATCGTAAATTAAAGACGTCACCTTTAATGAGGTATCCATACAGATATATTTTCTTATTGTTTAAACTTTGAAGTCAAATAAGTTCAGTTATGGCTTTGGTTACTAGATTTCAATCATGTTGATGTTGACTTAACTTTACCTATGTAAAAAATACACATATATATGTTGGATCTAATTGCCCTAAGCAAAATGAAAATGACACTGTTCACAATATTTAGTCGTGACTCTAGTAAAAGATATTTTTTGGACTCTTAAAAGGACTGCACACAATCAAAGCTACTAATTTCTCTAAGCCACTGACCACAGGAGAACCTTTTCCAAGACCTCAACACAGAAGATGCTATCAGAAATCGGAGACCCGAAGGCAAACCTGAGCCCTATCTGGTCCTGCAGCACAAGGACCAGACCGGCTTCAGGGTGCCCAAAAAAAGGAATATTATTGCCTTACAATGATGTGTATTTTAGTGCATACTAACCCTCTCTATGGATTTACAGATGTGTCAAGAATTCATGCTAACATTTATTGTAAATCACCAAACCGCTGAAGGGTGACTTGTGATAATATTCAACACAAACACACCACCAGTGTGGACAATTCATCAATGTTCTGTAAGTCTTTACTGGCAACCAAACATTGTTCCAAGCTATAAACTCACATGGAACAGATTTATTACACTAATACACAGAGTTGATATTGGACATCTAAGCTCTGAAATTCAGAGCAGCTGAGCTGTGGGAGTGATGATAGCACGTCTCTGAAGACCACATTAGAAACAGAGTCTGACTTTAGTCATTATGTGAAGCGTTTGGGGCCATTACCCTGCACGAGACCACAGATGGAATTAGGCTGCCAAGTAAGCACCTTGTGTGCATGAGCCATGCTAATGGCCTCTGTGGTCAGCTCTAAACAAAACACCTCCAACATACAACCTAGTCCAGAGAAACTGGGCAATGAGTGCAGCAGAAGGTTGCAAGCGTCATCGTTGGATTAAATTCAATTTCATTTTCACTAATAACTGGCTAATAACTACATCCAAGTTTACAGCAGTGACCCAGACTTGGAGGGAGCTATGGGAGACCCTCTCCACCACAGGAGGCATCCAAAACCAATTCATCCATTAACACTGCCATTATTTTTCTCTAAATCTGAATCAAAAGCACGAAAAAAAAAAATCATAATGGGCATATGAAACAGTAAAAGCACCAAGAAAGACAACCATGAGGTCAACAGAATAAGAGAAGAGGTTAGCAGGTTAGCATTGTAGTAGAAAGTAAATTAGGATTGGGTTGCAGGAGAAGAAATTAGCCACGAGCATATAAAAGGTTATCAACCAAAAAATGAGCAGTTTTAGCAGATATTATCAGGCAGCTCCGAAAAAACAGACAAGCAATCAAAAACAAAAAAAACAAAACAAAAAAAAAATGCAGGTGAACAGCCTAACAGCTCAGTGCTGCACTAACAAGCTAGCATGTTCACGCAACATCCTAATGCCCATCTTACATATATGGAATAATTTGAAGTTAAACGTGTAAAACCAACAGGTCACATAAGTTGAAAAGATTCATGTTCCAGAGACGCTGAACATGTCAGACAAATCTTAGCACTAGAGGTCTGTGGTGTAGACCACAGAGTTCATGGAACCTGGCCAAGAGCCTTATTCCAACCCTGCTTCAGCTTCGACTGCAAAGGCAGTGGCAACAGGTAGCAGAGTTAGCATGTATTAGACTAAAAAGCTAGCAGGCTACTTAGCTTTGTGGAGGGAAACATTAGCTGTTGTAGTTTCCGGATGTCAGCGGATGAAAGAAAACTGTGTTAAAGTGGCCAAGAGCCAAACTGAATAGTTGTATCAAGAACAAATGTGCATCAAGCACAAATGTGAGAAACCTTTCTCCTGTTATAAATTATACTTTGCTCTTTCTTTCTTTCTTTCTTTCTTTCTTTCTGAGTCACTCCCTTTACAGATCAGATTAAAACAGGCTGTAAAAAGCAGCAAACATCACAAGATCGTTTGTGACAAAATTCTTTTATTTTCACACTGTATTTGTTTAAATTTGAGAAATTGAGAAATAAAAGTGGCAAAAGTGATCTTTCTCCATCTTTATTATTATTATTATTGAAAATATATTTATGGCCCAAAGGTGTAGTGATTCTTGTTATGTTTTTCTGACATTTTGACATGTTTGCTTATTTTATTTATTTATTTATTTATTTATTTATTTATTTTTTATTTTTTATTTTTTTTTACATGATTAGATCTATTAGATTTGTACACACTGATCAGCCACAGCATTAATATATCAATAGCACTGGATATCATGTTGCAATACTAATGTTCTTCCTGAAAAACTTTGAGGTCTGGATTTTATTTTAAAATTCAGTACCTGTTCCTCCCATCCCAGTAAGCCTTACAAACGTGGTATTTATTCTTCCACATTTCAGAGCTGTTTTAGCAGTGCAGGAAGAACATCAACAATTAGATAGAGTTTCATTTTGAAGCTGATCAGTATATACCTTTGGACTTCAGTATCTGATGTTGTTGAATACACGTATATATGCTCATGAAGTGCTTTGATTTATCCTGCAAATTCATTATCCTATAATGTGAGAATTGTTAGTGGAAATAGTCTTTGTTTAAACAAACAGTTCTTTTTTACTTATTGACACTTTCATTTTTCATTTATTACATACACAAATCTACTTTTCATTTCTGTAATTAAGCACCAAGTTTAATAGACTGATTACTTCAAGTGTCCCATCATTCCCCACATTCACTCCACATCTCTTCCATATGAATTATTCAGTCCTTGAGACCTCCATTGGTTTGGTTAATCAGTCAGATTTATCAATGCTACATAAGAAGTGCAATATCTCAGTCTGCTCTGTCAGAGCTAAGTATGTCAAATATGACTAATATCCAGTCACTTTGTATCTAACGCAGGCTTTCGGGCTTGAGGGACACCAGGCCCACCGAAAAGTCTATGTCTCATTTCCTCAGGGCTCACTTTCCTTAGCCTCATGTTTCTTAGTAGTAATGCACTCTTCCAATAGTTCCCGTTCCTGTCCCCAGGATATCTGGCTGGCCGTTCCTCCAGATCTCTCGGATGATGCGTTCCCTCTCCTCCAGTCGCTGTGCACGCTCCAGCTCTTCGGCTGAAGTAAACACATTCACGCTCAGTGTCCCATCCGACTGGCTGGTGTGATTGCCAACAGAGATTTCTGTGGTGGGCAACGGAACAGTCGCCTCTACATCGTCCACTTCTTCATCTTCATCATCGTCATCACTGTCCTCATCCTCCTCGTTGATGTCCTTTAAGTTTTTTTTCTCAGGAGTGGAGGGGGTAATGGTAGTGCGTGGCTTGCAGGAGATCCGAATCACCAGTAGGCAGAGTGTGAGTATCAAGCCAAAACACACTCCAAGCACAAAGTAAAGGCCAAAACTCTCTGGATTTGCTAAAGAAGGGACAAAAACAAACTGCATTAGATACAGTTAAATGTTGTTAAAAAATGAGAGGCAAATTCACACTGTGGCTTACCTTTGATGTGTGCATAGGCAGCAATGCTGTTACTTAGGAGGTCCATTTCCTTTTTCTTCACATCCATGGTGACTCGGTTTTCTTCTTTTACACCTGTAGCAGACATTTGACACACAATATTTAATCTGACTGCTATAAGATACAAGACACTTAATCAATCAGTTCTCTTCCAGGTGCCTAAAGTCGCTTTTGAAATATCTGCCAGACTTCTTTTCCTCCAGGTTTATATTCTGTGCAGTGCCGGGATGTCAAACCCACTGACCACAACATTCTTCATATGCCTGGTGGGTGGGATGAGGCCTTCGAGTCCCCAACAAAAGCTCCTTTGTGTCACTATTAACTACTAGCTTGATGTGAGATCATCATAATGCATTTGGCACATGGCACTTTGCCTCAGCCATTCTCTCTGAACCATGACAACCCTATATAAATGAGGTCAAGAGTCAATTTCCCAAGTAGCCACAACGGGCTCCTTCGTGTCAGATGGGACTGTCAGATCGATTTGTAAAGCTCAGAGGAAGCAGCCAGTGCACGGTTGACATTTTTCTAATGTTTAGCCATTGTTTCCTTGACATTTAAGCTGCCTTATCCTCCCATATCATGTCAGTCAAATGAACTTTGTTGTGCTTCTTCCGCTGCTATGTGCAGCCATAACTTCTGTCACTACCCAAGGATGGCATCATAGAGCTGCACCAAGTTACATAAAAGAGTGCTGGTGACAACAGAAGAAAGACCAGTTCAGAATAACACACATACACACGTTAGCACCATCCCTCTTTAGAATGTGCTTTGTGTTGTGGCTGACTGTGGAAAAAAAACCCATTCTGTTCACGAGATATGATGACGAGCGCTGCAACCATCTCACTCTAACCTGTGTGCGCTCTTCTCTAAGTTAAACCACATGTCACTGTGCCTATAGAGATCATATGGACTCGTTCATATTGCACAAACCACATGTTTATGTTTCCATTTACCTCTAAATTGCACCCAGTGATAATCTCAATGTCTGATCTCTATCATGATGTGACTACCTCAATAATTTATTTAGCATGTGTGCTTACTTGTTGATGGAACTTTTAGTAAAATTCAAGCATGAAACCACACATGTGTAAACCATATGTAATATGGCCCACTAATGAACTTTAAAACACAGCAAACATTCTCTTGTAAAAGTAGAAGTAAACAGAAAGGGGAGTGCAGATAAAGTATAAAACTTACCACAAAAATGAAACTATGGAGCTTCAGTTCCAGTTCATATTGTTCTGAGAAGTTGGAGAACAGATGAAAAATTATCACGCTCCTCTTTTCTCTCTGCTGTTGGATCACGGCTTGTGATCTTTGGTCTTCAGGCTAAATAGTTGATTTGGCCACCCTGAAAAAAAGAGCAAATACACACACAGACACGTCAAGCTATGTTAGAGCCAAACTCAGTGAGGCGTCTGCAATGCAAACAAAGACAGACCTATTGCAGGTTACGTGGTCCAGCAGGAGACCAGAGGCAGACTTTTTGCATTTTTTAGTGCTTAAGTTGTTCCAACATAGAAAAAAAAAAACACAGGTATGGCCAAGTTGTGCATATTAGTGTCATAAAAGCAACCTGAAAAGTAACTTTTTTTTTTTTTTTTGCTAAAAGAAAAAGTACATTTTTTTTTTATGTCTTTAAATACATTTGATTAGATCTTGGGAACTAAATTATTTTGTGATATGAACTTAGTGGGACTTTGTTCTATGACTTGAAGATACTCCACATTTAGACTTTTATGCATAGAAAGCTGGGAACAACATCAGATCCAATTACAAAGATACTAGCAAAATGAGTACTGACAGCTAAAAAATCCCCAAAAACATAGGGTCCCCTTCTGGCTCTGTAGGGAAAAAACACCTATTAGATGTAAAGCTGTCATCAATAGCAAAATACAAGTGAGGTGTTTCCACTCTCCAGCCTCAGGGACCTGTAATGCTGCTCTCTCATTGCAGCATTGTGCAAGGATGACAAAACAGAACATTTTGAACTTTGAACAAGTGACACGAACTTGAGATTTTTCTTTTTGTTTCTAGCACCTTGAACAATAACAATCAATTTTCTATACTTACTAAAAGCCCTATAACATCCTGGGGGTTTTGCGGTTTACATGCCAGGTGCAGAGCTGAGCGCTGTGAAAATGCTGAGCTGTGGAGTTTTTTGACTTGCACCCCTGTTTAGGAAAAAAGATCCTCTGCCAGCAGCAGTTGGTTTAGCAGAGCCTCTGAGCTTTCCAGGGCAGATTTTGATCTTGCTGACTCTTGGCAGATCCTATGCACTCTACACAGTGCCTAACTGAAACAGCACTTGGGGGGGCCAAGTGACAGAGCGGCCGCTGTGGGAGCATGCTTTCCAGGCTGACCACCTTGAGCCGTACAGGAGGCAGCTGCTCCACGATGCAGTGATAGACCCGTGCACTGTCTTCCAAACAAGCTTCCTCTCTTTATAAAAAGTATAAAAAGTAGATAAACAAATAATGAACAGATTTATTTCCGATCTCCTGCTGAGGCGAATCCCACTGGATGATAGAATCCACATAATGGAATCTATCATCATTATCCAAGCCGAGCAGAAAAGCACAGACTTTAAATGAAATATTTTGTTTTTGTCCCAGGGGTAATAAAGTAAACGGCTCGGATGACTACAGTCTTTTTAAGCCAAGGTCAAAGCTAATGATTGGATACCTAAAGAACATTAACTGACCTCTACTCACACCGCTATGCAGCAAAACAGAGCTTTAGGATCTTGGCATTTGTTACTGGTGGCTAATGATAACTGGAGAGCTGTTTAAAACCTATTTAAACACTAATTATCCTGGCTTGTTGTTTTGTTGTGTGTTTGTTTTAGTCAAACAAGGAAATTATTAACAGACCTGCTCCTCTGCAGCAGCATGCACTGTATCATGACTCAGTTCTCAGTCATGTTCTCAAAGTGACCCAATCTGTTTTTCTTTTGCAGGTTTTGCACAACCCGAAAGCTTTAAAAAGGAGACCTTCATTATAAGAAAACAGTCATGCTTTGGGGATTTGATGTATCATTTCTTTCCATCATGTTTTACTCAAACAGTTGTTAAGTTTTTAGCTGCCTGGAAAATATTGTGACCTTACTCATCTGGTTCGAGGTGCAGAAAGAGGCATTTCTTTTGAAATTCTGCCTTTTTTGGCCCTGTTAAGGTAAAAAAAAAAAAGGCAGAATTTCTGAGGGTCTCATACCCTCAGGTCAAAGACTTAGGCTCACCCCGTCTGAGGTCTTCTTCATGTCTCTGAATATTAAATAATCACTCAAATCATCATCCTGACATTATTTTCTTTTTTTTCTGTGCGAAACACACAGTCTATATTTTATGTCCTGTTATATCAAAACAACTATTATTCCAGTAACAAATGGAAAGGGCATCAACTAAATTACCATTCATCTCTGTGCATGTGTGTGTGTGTCACTCAGCAATGAGCTGTTTGTGTCAGATCACTGCAGAAGCCAAGATAAACACATCGTGACGTTGTGGCCTGAGAAGAGGTCAGGCGCTATTTTTGACCCGGCATTGTTTGCTTTGGTTTAGAAGAAATAGCTGAGTGGAGGACCAGCTACAAAATGTTATGCAGTGTGATATTTTTGCTGTTGTGGTGATAACCACAACTGCTCTTCCTTCCCACAAGGTTTATCCCTTTCCACAGAGGCAACATCCAGGGCAAAGCCTTTCCTCTGCTTCATTGTCTTAGATAAGTAGGTTGAGACAGAATAGACTGGGCTGTTTACTGTACACAGATGTCAGCTGAGCAGTTTATCAGGTGGCTCCTTAGATGGGCAGCTTTCCAAGGCAAAGGTCTGTCACAGAATAGACGCACTTTCCCCCTTGGATAGTTCACCAGTTACAGTAGTTTCATAAACCATCCAACCATATTGCTCCTTTTCCACAATGAAAAAGTCAAAGTTGTAACTCTTCAGTGGAATTTACGCGAGGAGTCAAGCCACATTTGATTTATACACAGAACATGAAAAGGTCAGATTACACAAGGAAGCCTGTCTGTGTTATTTCCGCATTGTAATGACACACACTGAACCACAGAAGAAAATAAATATTTTTAATACCTCCAATTTCTTTGCAGCTGCAATGATTCCTAGCACAACAGACAGTGTGTCTGTGGTTTGCCTGGGATGAAACTTCACAAAATGAAAATGCCCAGATCTACATGCACACACAGACTTTCTCTAGTAGCCAAGATCACAAAAGCTGCTGTTACACAGCAAAGTCTCCAGTGTTAAATTAACACTATTGACAGTGTTATATGTTTAAACGTAACCTAGTCAGTTTTGAAGATTAACAAAGACTAACACTGAGCAGTGCTGATTTTCTAACACTGGAAAATAACTCAAAATGTTAGAAATATTCCAGTGTTAGAAAATCAGCACTGCTCAATGTTAGTCTTTGTTAATCTTCAAAACTGACTAGGTTACTTTTAAACATATAACACTGTCAAAAGTGTTAATTTAACACTCAACAGTGTTGTATTTAACACTCAGAGGTGTGGACCCATATAGACACTCTCCAGTGTTAATTTAACACTGGAGATTTTGCTGTGTAGGATTTATAGCATCCTTTTTTGGTCTTAATTATGCTCTTATTCTGTAGCTGCCGATAGAAAAAAAAAAACTCTAAATGATTCACAACATCAAACAAGCGTATTATTTCCAGCTTTCAGATCTCATTCTGAAACCGTGCAAGTTCCTGTAAAAAGAAAAAAAAAGATTTACTGAATCATAGCTTCGTTTTGGCTCACATGCCAAAGAATGTGAAACTGTATCACAAAAATATCTGCTGGATGTATGTGCACACCATTTATCAGACACCTGTAATCAAGCCAGCGAACCGTCTCCAAGCACTCAAACATAATGGAATTTCAAGTTCTCCGCAAAACAGCAGAAGTGCAGTAGATTACTTTCCACTTGGTAAATAGAAACATTGTCCAAACCAAGATCTCTGTCAACTGTGTCTGTGAAAGCATTCATGGATGTCCACAGGGTGAAGGGTAATTTCTTCTGGAAGTGCCTGTATGTTTTCTTCAGACGGCGGAGGGTTGCACAGGGCTGCATTTCTGGAGAAAGTAAGAGTACATTTCTTCCAAGTTACTCTTGACACCAACATCTTGGATTTCAAGCTATGATTTCTGTCAGTTCTGCTACCCCGTTGTGAAGGCTTGACAGGAAGGTTGTTCCATTTGGAAACAAAAAATTCATAAGGGTAACATCAGGAAAGATGCAGAAACCCAGGCTGAACATGAGCAGACACAGGTTGGAGAGTTTGAGAGTGTTTGATCGAGTGTAGTATTTATCAGCAAAAAACAATCAAATAAAGCCAAATTTTTTGCTAGATAACTTTTAGAAAAATATTGAAAGGACAGAGATATGGTATTCTTTAACCATTAATCCAGCTGAGGGTTGTGGGAGGGCTGGAACCTAGCCTAGCTGTCATGGGGCAAGCGATAAGGTACAAACTGCCAAACTATCACGGGGCTAACATCCAAAGACGGACAATCAGTAATGCTCACAGTCACACCAATTTAGTATAACCAGTTAACTTAACAAGCTTGTCTTTGAACAGTAGAAGGAAGCTGGAATACTGAGGGAAGGTGCACTCCACACAGAGGGGTGTAGCTGGCCAGCAGATCTGAACCACTGCTCTTAAAATGCTTCTTAAAAGCCAAACGGTTAGAAAAATGATCAAACAGTTAATAACTAAATCAAGTATTTTTTTAAATTAATGATATGTTTCTTTCCACCATTTATTTAAACAGAGAGTGGTTAACGTAACTTCTCAGAAAAAGATGTGTTTTAGGAAGAGCTTTAACATGCAAATAAGATAAAAAAAAAAGCTTTTTGGGGCTGACA
Organism: Haplochromis burtoni; assembly: GCF_018398535.1. Classification (NCBI taxonomy): domain Eukaryota; kingdom Metazoa; phylum Chordata; class Actinopteri; order Cichliformes; family Cichlidae; genus Haplochromis; species Haplochromis burtoni. The sequence goes on from NW_024582445.1 coordinate 1,525,280, forward strand.
GTGGAAATGAGAGTTGAAAATATAAAGTATACCTGCTGTCTTGTCCTGGCTCTTTTGTCCATTTAGAATCACACTGCTTACAAAAGCAGATGAAGTTTTCGCTGTTATCACAGACCAGCAGGATTTCAAACTTCCCATGAATTTAAGTGCCTGTGGGGCTTCAAACCACATTTGCAGGTGAAGACTATGAGCATCGTCCAAAGCGAATGAGAGGTCCTCGAGTGCAGGTTGTCTCATTACCTCAAGCTTCCAAGGTCAGCATTTATTTCCAGCCTCAGCTCAAGAAAAGTTTGATGAGCACAGTGAAAGCTTTGTCTGCTGATGACTGAAGATTGTTTTGCCAATATGAACATGAAGACTTTCAGTTTTCAAGAACTACTACAAGAACCCAACCACTCGCAGTAGTTTGACAGAACATGACTAAATCATCGAGAAAAAAAATTACCCATGTAACATTCACGGTTGGTAAAAACAAACAGAATTTCAATCATATTTGACCCCATTCTGAACTACTCACCCTAGCTACAGCCAGCTGCAAAGACAAACAGCATAGCAAATTTAAAAGTCAGGACATGCCCAGCTTTTATTAAGTTTCCTCTTGAGACTCTTAGAGAGTCTTGAATGTCTTGAATATCTTTTAGTGTTGGATACGATGCTGAAAAAGACCTTTGGTTTTTATGCGTTGATGGCTCTGGGCACTGGGTACTGTATTTTACATAAGCCTAATGAACAACAGCTTTTCTTTCAAGGACAAACCCTTTTCCAGGAGTGAACACAAACTCCCGGCAGTATTGTCAGCCAATTATTTTACAACAGATATTTAGCTTTCAACAACAGTTAGGTTAGGAATTCACTGTCCAACGTCATGGCAGTGGTAGACTCAGGGCAAAGCATCTCTTGCCCTGATTAATTCCTTTCCATCTTCATGTCATGAAGAAGTGAACCTCAGTGTACTGCTCGCCCTGTGGAGAATATGTTTTGTGGGTTATGGCAGGTAATGGGAGGGTAATAGAGATGCAGGACTGAGCTTGGGGTTAGAGCAAGTGGTTAATAGCACCCAGATGTGTTCCTGATATGAGGGAGAGAGAGAATGCTTTGCTATGTAAATCAGGGAGAGATTTCCCATGCTCCTTCTTAATACTGACGTCATCAAGGTATAAGTCAAATAGCTGATGGCAGTAGGGAATCCAATTTATGACAACCATTGTGTGTTGTGCTGAAAAGGTTTATTTATATATTCGTGTGTGTACAGTTTTTTCTTATAGGTTGTTTGAGTAATTCCTGGATGTTTAGATCGATTCATTTGAGCATTCCTCTACAATTCCCTAAATTACTTTGGGCTTTAGATCAGCACAAATTGAAATCTCCAAAAATAGAGACATGATCTCATCGTTTTCATTGATCTTGGCCATCATCCAGCAAGCAAGCCAGCACCACATACTGTATCAATTACATGGACCCTACGGATTACTCTGTGACACAAAACACGTGTTTGCCCTTTCCATGATTGGGCCCATACAGCTCACTGTAGGCTATCCACAAATATGTTGCAGTTCCAGTAGATTTGGGGAGTTTCGAAGTGTTGCTCTGGCAGGACTGAGTTTGTGTAGTGAAAGTGAAGGCTGCTTGTATGACTATTTTAGGGGCTGTTGAGGTAGTGGCTCCTACTGACTTCTTTTAGTAACCAGTAGCAATTAGAAAAACAGCACTGTCATCTGTTATGGTTAACTCTTAGATCATGATAGTGTCATATTTTTACAATAGAGATGTGAGGAGGTGCTTAGAGCACAGATCATAGCATAGCTTAAAAATGATAGTTTATAAGATGGCATGGTGCTCTAAAACGAATCCTTTCAATTTTCTGGGTTTATTTACAGCAAGACAAAAATAAAAATGTGACATGGCTTTTGCTGACAGTGCTTTTGTTGTCACTTGAGCTAATTTTATGTGTTCTTGTAGGGTGTAAATATTACTTAACATAATAGCCAAGTTATTGTTGATTGTTATATCTGCAGAATAATGCCTTGAGTTTGGGCCTAAATAACGTTCATTCAGCTCTTGTCATTGTTTCAAACAGCAAATGTACTAAATATTGCAGCCTAAGCAAAAATATGCCCACCACACATTTATGCATGCTCAAGCACATTTTTTCAACGTGTGTCTTTTCCTGCATGCCCCTCTTCTTCCAGTATGTGTGTGTCCAGCTGCAAATATGTCTCAGCATACATGTATCCAAGATAGGAGTGTAAGCTTAGGCAAACCCACTGGACTTAACATGTCAAACATCCACTGAAATCTAAAGACCAGACTGTCTAGGCCAGTGGGGCTCCCGCTAGAAGACAATAAGCCCTGAGTCCTGGAAGGCATCACCGGCTAGTCGAAGCTTTGCTAAACATAGTTTTGGAGACACCTCATTTATCAAACTCATATTTGTCAGTGACCTAAAATATATATATTTTTTATGTGTTAGCTATCACCTTTTGACCAAGGCCATATAACTGTTAAACAAAACCGCTGTTAAAAGTGCAGTAATTAAATCTGTATACATATATGAGTGTGTTAAAAGGGCGTTAAGGTGAAACCAGCTGCTGCTTGATGAATGACATGATTTTGGAGCTGTGTTTTTACCTGATGAAAAACTAGACGAGTGATAAACACTCACCATTTTTCCCACATTTTCAACCCTGGTAACAACAGTTAGCGGCTATAATAAAACCACCAGCACTAACAGTTAAAAGGAGAAGGCCTGCTGTTTAAATGGAGCACTTTGTTTTGGGGCTGGGTGTTGTTCAGAGAGATCTGCTGATGATCATCTGATCCTGCATGACTTCATATCCTAGCCTAAATATGCCCCATGAAACCATTATCACAGCATCTTCACTGTAAATAAACCATTTTTTGGCAAAGCATTTTTTTTCCCCATGCAGTGGTTATCAAAGGCACTCTGACCTTAGGACAAACATATGCTGTACATCCAGATATGAAACAAACCACTGCAAGTTTAACTTTAAACCCAACTCACCTAAAAAGATGTCAGCGACAATCAATGTGAAATTAAAAAGTGATGCACAAGACAACTACAGTATTTCCACTGCATGGAATGTTAAAGTTGGAACAAGCTGAAAATACTCCAAGGAATAAATCTAGGTAAAGTGGTTCATTGGTGTTGGCTGACATTTTTTCATTTACTTTCTTTGGCATTCCCATCTTTTGTAACTTTTGTTTGGGACAATTTGCAATACTGAGCAACCAACAGTGAACTCCTGATTCAGCATTTTTCCATCTGTCCAAGTTATGTCCAAGGGACATAAGAGGCACACTAAATGCATATGCATTAAGATCTAATTCGCTTAATTCATGCACTGATGGAAAATTACCTCATTGCTCTTACTTCAATTTTTAATATAATTGTTCTCTCCCAAAGCCAAGAACTGGAAACATGAAGTTTGATGCGGTGGTCTACACAGGGGACTTTGAGAATGCTTACTGGGATGCTTTTGTGATAACAATGCATTGTTCACATTTGATAAAACAGCACTGTTGCCCAATTTTGAGTCCTGCTAAATCAGCCAAATGTATGTACACACTATACCTCTGCAGGGCTTCAATAGCATTACATCATTACAGGCTGTTTGTTCATGTGTAAACATAAATTACAAAGAGTAACGATAATATATCTAGCTGCCTATATTAGCCCTTCTCTTGCACTGGGTTTGTTTATGAATGCTATCCATTGGGCTAAGTTCTTTTGACTTATCCTGGCTTTGTGTGGATTGAAACTTTCTGCAAACAGATTGGTACCATGGGACTTTAGACAAGCAAATCAAGTCAGAATCTGACCTTTCACCTCTGAGTAAATGGAGAGAGTTATCAACCATCCTCAGGACAGATAAGACAGGCCAACTGACAAGTGAGTCAACTGGGTTTTGGAAAAAGAAAAGTCTGCTAGTATGAATAGCTTGGAGAGGTCATGCAGAAGTCAAGTCTTGATAATCAGGCTCCAAGGGGTCATTTAACCCTGTTACATGCTCTTCCTATGGGAGATTATCTGATTGAATGTGGGAGGCTACACTGCAAGCAGTCCACTCAGATAGTGTGAATAAAAAGACACTGGAGAGCAGCTCCAGCCTCCACCCATCAGCGCTCTTCTCTCTGATAAGAGGTGCTAACCACAATCATCCAGCAGAAAGCTAGAACTAATGGAAATGAGGCATATGGTCAGCTGCTGTTGACCATGATCTTCTCTTAGTGCTTATGCAAAAAAAAAAAAAAGGAAAAGAAAAACTGACAGATGAATAGAGCCATAGGCACCATGTGTGCCCTGCTTTTAAAATTCTCTCACCTCTCTTATTTTACTGTAAGAATCTGCTCTTTTGTGGCCTTAAAAACACAACAAAACAGCAACAGGATGTTTGCTTATATTGAACCTTTTATTAGACAACTATCTAGTGGCTTTAAGTTTAGAAATGATGTGCAGAGGCACAGGAAATCCAACTCTTCTGTCCTGTCTCAACTGGTGCTGCATCAGCTCTTCTTAGATCTGTTACAAGCTAAAAACACTTTAACTCAGCTCTGATGCACTGACACGGCAGATGAGGATCCAGCTTAGTTCGAGACAGTAGATTGTAGTAGAACAACAACGTGTTTTTATGTAAAAAAGATGCCAGGTGCTTAAAAGGTTTGAAGAATGCATTCACACTGCTGTTACTAAAACTCAGTCACTTCACTCAAGCTTCTCTAAACCTTTGAACACAGTTAATCAAAACAGAAACAACTGCAGATAAGCTGCTTTTTCTTGTAAAAACTTACCAGACTCGCTGTGATGAAGACCAGATATCAGACTTTGTAGCACAGGAAGGTTTTCCCAAAACCAAGCATCTCTCTAAACTAAAACAAATTAAATCTCAGACTCTCTCTAATACAGGAAAGAGTTAATTTAAAAAAAAAAATAGTGTTCGTGATTCACAGGAGTTTCTATGATATGAATGTTAAACTCACCCGTCACTCTTGAGAGAAGCTGTTCAGTCCTCGCAGAAAGCAAACTGCAAATCTTAATCTTCCTTCCCTCCAAATTTTGAATTAGAGAAAAGGAAAAAAAGAGCACGGCATTAAAAGCAGCCTTGACTGTTGCTCTGTTGCTGCTGTGGTCAAGTCCTGAAGGGAGCGTGTGTTTGCCTGAGTATGTGTACAGGGTCTGGGGAAGAGGTGGTAACTTCCTCTGAAAGTTGGAGACGGAGCAAGTAACAGAGTTCTCTCTCTCCCGGTTCCAATCTACAAGCAGGAAAAGCTGTCACACTATCCCTCTTTCAGATGAAAAAAAGAAAGAAAGAGGAACAGCCAAAAAAGGGCAAGCTCCAAGAAGAGGGGAGGGAGGAAAGCTGTGGTGTGTGTAGTGTGGTGAGGGTGTGTAGGAGCACTGGAGAGCGGGGGTTCCCTCTGTTGTTGAGAAAACAGGCAAAACGCAACTCCAGGAATATTAGCCCAAGTTTTTCCATGCAGTTTGACAAGAAACGAAACAATATGTTACATGGTGTAAGAACTGCTGTTTTGTGGCTTTGCACTTTTTCACCCAAGCATCTAAACGTTTAATGGGTGTTGTGAATAGCTTCAGGAAAATGCTGGATTACAAATCCTAGTCTTCTTTCCCTCCAAGCTATTTTTTTAAAAGAACATTTTCTTTTATGAGGAAGAGATCAGTTCTGCTCTCAAGTGTGTTGATAGAAAACTTTGTGCAGGCCGCCGGTTTGTTTTGTGTAGTTTAAAGACTGTAAGGCAGGGAACAGCAGCTACCTAGATCTGTCACGTCTGAGTAATCTGCTTAATAACTGACATTTGAAAATGTCAAGTTGCATTGCTATGGAGAGAATACATGCTGAAATTGTTTGTTGTGGTGAATTCTAGTTCTCAGTGTATGCCTCTCAATCTCAAGAGAATAACCAAGAATACATAACATGCAATTTTTGTGCTCTAATCTTTGCACATATTAAATAAAACATGTTAATTAGTAACCTTTAGAGATGTTAGCAGACAGACCCAGGATTCCTAATTCCCCTTGTTTATACTGTTAATGCTCATATAACCTGTAGCTTAATTATATTTAATGCATATATGCGAATGCCCTTGATCTTCTATACTAAATAGAAAGTAAGTGCATCTTTCAGAATGTTAAAATCTACTTTGAAAATAAAGTTTTAAATAACTTTACATTAATTGTATTCCAGGCTTGTATGGCTGGTACATGCAGCTTAAGTAAAGTAAGCTAAAGCTTCCATTGGCTTTATTTTGACAAAAACTGATGTGGCTCAGTGTACTTACGATGCAATGACAAAGCTTAATGTTGATTTATAATTCAAAATGTGTGTTTTTGATGAATATTTGTAACTTAAAGGAGTCGTGTTACGAGATAGTGCGACTGGTAAAAGCACTGGTAAAAGCAGCCTCACACAAAACATAGTAAACATGTAATCCCAATAATATGTCAACTGCTACACTGAAGGAGTTGACATACTAATTGAGAACAGCTGCAAGATACATGAAAAAGTATCTTGCATCAGGAATTGACCGCACCACTGAGTTAACACTGGTAATAATAATGTTTTTCTCATGTTTGATTGCTGCATATCATGAACAGTATTTTTGTATTCTCAGCATGCACCGACCTTTGTTTGTCATATTTTGCAAGCACTTTAACTTCCAGCATTTTTAACCAAGCTCTGGGTTTGCCAGGTTTATTGAAGCCATATGATTGCGGGGGCAATGTGACATTTTTCATTAGTTTTGCCCATAGTCTTCATGGGAAAATATGGAAGAAAAGCTGAGAAGAGTGAAATCAAGTGTTCATTTTATCCTTCCAGAGTGTCAGTGTCAGAGCTGAGCTGTTATTGTGCTACACCCTTCTGGGACTTGAAAGAACATCCTGGTCTAGATCCCACAAATTTCGCTCGTTAACCCACGTAGTTTGGAGGCTCCAAAATCTAAGCATGCACTCACTTCACTTGAAACTGCATTTAATTTTGCACCCACTGGTCTTTCAGGATCATTGTTCCAAATCAAACATCCTCCCACCACCACTTTCTCAAGTTACTGCTTCCCCCTTTGTCTTTGGATGCAAGCAAAACAAAAAGAAAGTGGAAGGCATCTCTCCAAAAATCCACCCAGTCGTCTGCATCGATGAAGGAGGTGCTGAAGGAGAACCTGTAGCACCTTTAGTGGAAAAGCCGAGTTCCTTTACGCCAGAATTTGAATGCTTCTCTGTGCTGCATCAGCTATCACATTCCTGCCTGAATCTCCTCATAACTGGCAGATGTCCACCTGTCCCTGGGGCTGATTTACACGCCAGTACTGGGTTAGTCTGAGGAGGGTGGGTATGTTAAGGGTAGGAGACTGGGGATAAAAACAGGAAGAAACAGAAGAAGAGGAGGAGGTGAAAATGACTTAAAGATAATGAGAGCAGTCTAATTACAGAGCACATATGGCTTTAAAACAGACTTTTCCTGGATAATGTCAGACAAACCCAAACCTTCCCGTGTGGTGCTCAATATAAATATAAATTCACAGCATTTTTGGAGATGGAAACGGTGATGGGGGAAGGGAGTGTGACTAATGATTGGCAAAGGTCTGTCTGCAGGTAGGGAAGAATGAAACATAAAGTGTGTAAAGACTGTAGTGGTGGTGGTGGTGGTGGGGAGAGTTAAACAAGATAGCACTTGCTCACAAAGCTAACTGCCAGGATCAGGTCAGGCTGTGTGTTCGAGGCAGGTTTCATAGTAACAAAAGCTAACTACAGTATTTAACCTAGATTAATATTTGCAGTACATTTTGTGAGAGAGCTGCCACACCCACTCATTTTCCAAAGGTTGCCATGCACAGCCTTTGTTGGGGATCTGCACCGCAGCGAGGCAGCGTGAATGAACAGTAGATGGAAACCTCTGATGAAAGGCTTGGATTCGGGTGGCTGAAACCACAGTAGAGCAAGCGGAATAAAGAGAAGAAGTGCTTAGGCTGTTTGCACTTCTGACATCCGCAATTTTCTTAAAATGTAAATGCAAAACAATCTGTTTAGGGAACGGCTTCGTTTTTTTTTTCCCTAGTAATGCAATAATGTGATTATAGTTATGAAAGAATAATAAACCTTTGTCTTCCTGTTAGAGAGAGGGGGAGCGAGATAGGGGGAGAAAACACCACCCCTATGACTCAACAGCAAACTGAAATTAATATCCAGGGAGGGCGCCCTGAGAGAATTAGCATCATTCCTTCTTTAATCAAAAGCATACAATGACATCAAACTGCAAAGAAATATTGCAAAGAAGTAACACTGAAGCAACCATCAGTTTGAGTGAAGACAAAAGAGAAAAGAAACATTTTTAATGTATCCTCGAGTTTGTCAAGGTACAAACAACTTGCCCTTCACAAATGGCTCATTAATGCATTCGTGGATTACCTGGATTAACCTCATCAAGGTCTTTTTCATGTGCTTTCTGCACCTTTTCCAGTGCGTGAAAGCACATGCTTGTCTTTTTGGCCTCTGTGCCCCCCCATAAAAACCAATCACACTGGAGGCATCTGCTTGCAGTTGCTTCTTTATGGGACAGATGGGATCCTGAGAAGGCAGCTCCTGTGCACAGGGTTTGTTTTGTCACGAGCCTGATCTCTTTCCTGCTGTGATTTTCCACTCCCTGTTCATAAATAATAAATCACATGCACATACCTGGGCACATACACTAGAACACATGAATAGAGGTGTATAAGCACATATCGATGACTCAGTATTTCTCCACAATTACAAACAGATGGATTAGCTCTTAAGATGTATTAAATCTTACTGTTTTAACTCTGCAGATCATGCAGATATCTTTGGTCAGCAATGCTCTCAAGGAGGCTCACTGACACCAGAAAGTGGAACAGCCAAAATCTTCTGCGCATCTTTGGAAATGTTTCCACTATGACTGCAACTGTCAGGAGCCATTACTTTGTGGAATTTTACTGTTTTCAGCACATGTGTCTTCAGCCGTCTTTGTGGATATTTTTATGAAGTATTTTTACTGGAAGTACTTTAAACTATAGAAAGTCTTTCATTGGTGACAATCTGGTATGCAGATTATGTATATAATAGGTACACCTCTAAAAAGGTATGCTGTTTTTTATTTTATTTTATTTTTTTTATTGTTGTACAGTTCTTTTATTATAATAAGAAGACCATGCCAAGAAGACCATGACCTCACTTCCGGCACACCCATGGAGTGGTAAATAGAAAGGATATTAAGGAAGAGGTCTGTTTGGTATTAGGCTGGAAGCTGAGGACAGGAAATGATCCTGAGTTGTTCAGGCGCAGTCTATGCACATACTGCACACTGTTCCCAAGTTCCCAGTGCTCACGCTCACTCCTACGCAAGTCAATGGACACACAGAAGGGTTGACAGGGGTTAAATGAGTGGGGAAGGAACACAAAGATTGCAAAAATTCAGGGGAGAGATTACATAAACATCTTAACATCTTGGCAACTTGACAGTTGCATAGTTTCCCTTTCTTACTAAATCTCTTTCACTGTCTCTCTCTTTGTTTTACAGCAGTTAGTTCCCAAAATATGAAGATCTGCTTATCTTATTATGGTGAAGTTTGTGGAGCTTTTAAATAAAATACAAGACAAAATTAAAATGAGAAAATAAAGTAACAGGAGCTAAATTTCCTTCCAGAACAGAAAACATGTGTTTTCTTTGTCATGGCAGACTATTGGATTTCATAAGAAAAATAATAATCAATGCAAGTATGCAGTTCTTTGTGTGTGAAATTGATAATGTTGGAACCTAAACCTTTGCTAATATTATGCATCAGTCACTTTGCCATTTTACTTTTTCCATGCTAGCAGCAGTACTCCTGGGATACTAATGCTGTTTGTTAACCAGTTCAGATACTGGACAGAGAACAGATAGAAACATAAACACCTCTAAAACTTTCTCCGACGGTTTAGTTAGGAACAGAAACACATGCATGACAATGCACAATATTCTCCAGCTGATGAACCAGAATGCACTCTGTGTCAGTATCAAGCTCATGTTTGCCACACATGAGGCTGTGTGGGGAAAGGCAAATTCACATTCATCCTATGAGCACCAGGCAGCACACAGGGCCTAGAACAGTTTTGTCCTTTTGGGTACGTCATACCTTGGGTACTTCATATGGGTTTTCTGTGTGTGAAAACCCATATGAAGCCCATGCGGCCCATATGAGACTAACCCATTTGGGGTCCATGGCACTTTTGCCCTTTTGGGTTCCCAAGAAAGAATTCTCTTGGCCCCATATAAGAGCAAAACTGCTTTGGGCGCTGTGTGGGCACACTGACCGTGGTACCATGTGGGATAAGTGCAGGTTTGCCCTGCATGGATAGCCCCACAGGTCACCCACACCTATGTGCACAGGCAGCCCACTGTCAGCCGCACAAAGGACCCAAGGGGGCATGTTTAGTCGGCATGACTGTAACCTCCATTTAGCTTTGTTAAGCTGTTGTCACCAGGCTGATTAATATGAAAAAAAAATGGGCATAAATAGTTTTCATGTATGTTTAGTAGATCAACACTGCATGTAGTGACTCACTGGTAGTAATGATTTTGCTTGTATTGTTGTGGGAAGCAGATTGCTGTGACTCTGGCAGTCTGGGCTAATGATTATAAAGCATTTTATAAGTTCAGAACATACAAACAGGAGTAGATTTAAACAGATGTCCCCTGTCTCTGTTCCAAGAGAGTTGCAAAAGCCTTTGAATGTTATCATTAAAAATTATTCTGTTCCTCCAATACCAGATTTGGGTCCTTAATCCATTTTAATACTGTTTTAAGTATGATTCCCTGTTTAATTTACTTAAATTGGGAAACAACTTGAAACCATACGTGAGCACAAATATTGATTCAAAAGGACTGACATTCCTCTTAAACAATGGTCCCATCGGTGTTGCTGTAAACATCTGAATAACATTACAAAGACTATGTAACAGGCCACACTGTTCTTTTATAAACCAGCCTTACTTTGCATATTTAAGAATAGCTCTTTGTGTGCATACAAGTATGTACTACGTGGAAACTATGTGACTGACAAACCACCACAGCCAGGCTTAGAGTGCTCTATACACAGGCTATATGGGTAGAAGTCTGCGGAGGATCACTGTGAGACCAGTGAGAGCAACATCTAGTAGGAGAGGAAAAGCTGCAGTCCAAGATAATGAATAATTATTTCCACCTCCGTCCACCTCTGCAAGCAGCACCCCTCCTAGCAACACCAAAACTCCCCATCTGTTTGCACATGAGACATAATGATGGGCTTTCATGTGCAGAGAACTGTAAAAGATGCTAAGTATATACCTCAAAATAAGCATGAACAATGCAGCACTGTGTGTATGGCTTCCTTTAGAGAATCATTAAAAACTTGATCAATGCCATACAGCCAGTGAAACGCTGGTTTCTGATTTAAGAAGTAGAGTAAAAACACTGAAGCACAGTTCATATTCTGCTCCACATGTGTATGTGTATATAACAACCAACAACAACAAAAAAATATTAAACACTGTTACACAAAGTCCAGACAGAGATGAAAGCCGGTTTCTTTGTATTTCTCACAGATGAAGCACAGCTGTCTTGTTAAAGCTTAGAAAATCGTGACGAATTCAACATTGATTTAAAATGTATTCAGACTTTCCTTTGCAAAACTTTGCATTTAACACTTTCATACGATACATCAAGCTCTTGTAGTAGCTCAGTTGGATGTCACTTTAATGAAAAGCCAAGATAGAACAATTGCAGCCAGTGCGTTTTAAAGACACGGCTGTTTATACAGAACAGCAGAGGTTTTGGAGCATACCCATGGCCACCAACACTTACACACTATCAAATTTGAGGCTGACACTAAAAACAGCTAAAGTAGTCATTATGGCTTGATAAAGGCATTAATCCCAGAGCAGGCTGGAGCCAGTTTGCTTGTCTTTCCTGCACGCACACGGACACACACACGCACACACACACACACATGCACGCAGAGGAACGCACACAGACAGTTACACAGATGCAGAGAAAAGGAGAGACCTGATACTGACTGTCAAAATGACAGTGCTGTTGTTTGGCTGCCACATGTAAAATACTCCACTTCTACAGCTTAAGCCAGCTTTGGCCCAAACAATACCTTTGCTGTGGCCTTCTGCCCTGCATTGACTCTATGTTAGCTCCAGCTTTGCAAAATAGACACGTTCCAAACAAGCTGATGAATGAATTCTTTACGAAAAAACAAACAAATCATTGGTTTCACCATGCAAGAAAAGCATGTTCACCATTCATCCAATCTGGAAACCTGTCAACTCTTTCTCTTCACATTAAATGTTTACCTGCATGCAAACAAAACCTCCTCAAGAGCAATTTGGTCAATAGAGCTTGACCAAATATAAGGATTACTGTTTATCCCCAAATATAAAATCCCATTGCTTATTGGTATCACAGATTAGGAAGTGACAGCTTGAAACTTTTTTTTGAAATACCTTTCAAACACAAACCAGTCTCTTTTCCAGCCATCTTCCCATCCTCGACTACACAGTGAGCACCACACATGTTGCAAGTGGAGGCTCCAACTGCAGTGTAGGTGCCTCAGGGGATTTCAGAGCTACCAATTTAGTTTACAATTTGGGCCAATTTACAAGAATGCAATTTTCAGCTGGTTTTAACTGTTTATGGTTCACAGTGAACAAGAATATTGGTTATACCTTGAGCCATAACAGTCCAAAAGTCCCTGTTAACGAATATAGAAAGGATTTGCTGATGTTAGGAAATATAATTTTAATGCTTCAGAGATCACTTCTGAATGCCAAACTAGTGCATTTAACTACCTTACACATTTTACAAATCCATTGTAAACGAGATATTAACATATTTCTCAAACATCTGCTTAACATGTGTGCAAATAAAACACTTACTCCTGACTGCACGTTTGCTCAGGTTTAAAGTCGTGTTTTTTATTGTATTCCAATGGATTGTTCTTGTGTATTGCCAAACACTTTTTTAAAACAGATTTTTTTTGTCTTTTTTGACAGCAGTGAAGAGTAGACAGGAAACAGGGGAGAGAGTGCAGGGGAAGACAAACAGCAAAGGACTGCTGCATTTCAGCATATGGGTATCTTGTCAACCTCAGTCACTGAGCTAAACTGGAACCTGAATCGAGGTATTTTAGCAACTCCATTTAAATACCTGTACTTTTAATAATGATGCTGCGAATAATTCTGTAGGCTTAAATTTCTAAACTGAAAAGATATCTTTTCTGTTAAATTTAAGTTTAATACATCTTTCATCCATCCATCTTCTTAGCCGCTTATCCAATTCAGTGTTGTGGAGGATTGGAGCCTATCCCACTTGATTTGACCAATGGCTTTGTATCTTATTTGGGATTCAAAAAACTGTGACTCTGTGCAGTGTTAAAAGATGAAGAAGAAAAAGGGAAAAAAATGCTTCAAAATTAAAGAGTCGCTTGTTTAAGTGCAACGATCATCCTCAAATCTGGCCTAAAGCCCCAGGAGTGTTTTTATTCTGGAAAGAATCTGTGAAGTCACATGAGGATGCTGAACTAATTATACATACGGACTACTTACTTGGATTCTGTTTTTCCACCATAAAGAAAACTCAGAACTTTTCCTTTTTATATACACAAGGAATCAGCTTATTTTGAAGCAGGATATAACCAAAGAAAAACAGACTATGACCAGACAAAAACAGACAATATGTTTGCCCTCATGCCAAGTCCTTTGCTTTTCGGCAGAAAGTCGCCCTCTTGGGACTTAATCAAACTACCGGGTGCCAAATAAATCCACAGGGTGCATCCCTTTTTAAGAATCCTGACATATGACTCAAAGCCACAGTTTTACTTAAGAATTCCCAGCCTTACAGTCATCTCTTACACATATATCCACTTGCATGCACTTGTATTCACATATACAGTGATAGACAGATTTCTAGAGTTGAGCTTGAATTATCCCACATAAAATGGGCTAAAAATACAGGCCGTCTTTGGTATTTATGACTGCTGGGAACAAGCTAAAGTGAAACATCAAGCTGAAATGTGGCAAAGGCTGTTTTTCACTATAAACCACAAGCAATTGTGCAGCCTTTGGAGAATAGCACTCTTAAAAGCTTAAAAGCCCTAGCATATAGTGAAACAGAAATGGTTATAAAAAAAGATGTCAACAAACGATATGTTTCCATTTAGACTTCTCTTACAGTGAAAGGCCACACATACGCAAGGAGAACATTCATGTAAAAGGACAAACATAAGCATGTACTTATGTGTAAATGATGGAGGTCAAAGTCATTAGATGCTGTCTCTTTTTTTTCTCCCTCTCATTAGGGTGGTGCACAGAGGAGTGTGCTAGAGGAGTGTAATCGAGATAATAACACACTTCCACAGCTGTTGAAAGGGACTGTGGAGCTGGGCCAGGTTGAAAGTCACCATGCTGAAAGTCAGAGTGCAGGTTTGCTTGACAGCACATTTTGAGAACAAGATCCAACAGGTCAAAAGAGACAGATGGCAGGGCAGATGTAAAAGGTAGAGCTGCTGTGCCTCTGCAAACCTTGCTGTTAGTACATGTATGGTAGCATAGGCCTACTCTGACAAATCTCCTTAAGTATAATGAAAAGGGTAAAAGATTAGTTCATCGCTCTGAAAAGTTTGCACTGAAAAATAGATTTTTAGAGGACTCTGTCTTACTGTAAATTAAAAGAAGCAGGCAGGCTGTGTTCTTATGCACTCACGCACACCAACATCACATAATTATAACAGTCCACACCCAAATCCTTTGGTACACACAGCTCACTTTTTTTGCCTGTGAATCATTCAGGCATCTGCTTCCTGTTTGCCCCCATCCCAGAAGCTTAAGCCCCATGTAATCGTTCAACACCACTGCACTTCCTTTCCTCTGTCCCCCTCCATCCTACTGTCCCCCTCTGCTGGGAACTGTTGACTCATGGTTGACTAAATCAACATTGTTGAAACAGAGGCATCCATCTGATCCATCTGGACCGTGGTCACTGCTGTGGGCTGCTGGTCATTTACCTCTTTGGCGGAACAAACCCCTGCAGTTATAGTCAACAAACACTGACACTTGTGATAACAAGCTGGGCTGCTTTTCATATAAAACGCACAAGCACTTTGACACTGGTGCACAGTTGGTAGAGCAAAATGCTGTCAAAAGTGAATGAACAGCTTTTAATTATGCCAGACCGAGTTTGTCACAAACTCAAGGGTCTTGGGGAAAAACCCTCCGTCCTCTGTTCTCAGAAAATATCTTTAGCCTGCAGATAAGCCAGCAGGAAATTGGTTTGGTTGCAAGCCAGCAACTGCATGCCAGAGCACAGAGTTGTCAAAAATGTCCAAGCGTCTTCTGTGAATGCATGCACACCTTTACAGATAACAGCTGAAGTACTTAATGATTTACTCCTACCTATGAGAAGCTGGAGCAAGACCTGACATGTACAGGACATATCTCATCTTTTTGACCACCATCAACCCATATCAAAGCACCCTCTTACTGTAATCTATCTCTTCCTTCAGGCACACCTGAGATTATATAACTGTCACTCAAAATGCAGGGCTACTGAGTTCTTGAACCGACTGGGTTCTTTGTTGTTAGCATGAAAGCAGACTCTACCAGCAATACAGTGCTTTGAAAAGGCATTTGTTCCCTCCCTCATATCATAGTTTATCACAGTTATATGTTTCAGACCATCAAACATACATATATATATAGAGAGAGAGAGAGATATGTGTGTGTGTGTGTGTGTGTGTGTGTGTGTGTGTGTGTGTGTGTGTGTGTGTGTGTGTGTGTGTGTGATGATTTCATTTTTTAAGACAAAAAAGTTACACAAACCTATCTCACCTTATGTGAACACCCAATAGCCTCCCTCCCTGTAGTTAATTGAGATTAACCACATAATTACTGCCAGACCTGTTGAATCCAGAAATCACTTAAATAGAACCAAAGTGAGGTAGACTAAGAGATCTTAAAAAAGCAAAACATCATGCCACGATCTAAAGAAACAGCCAAGAAACAAAATCTTTGACATCTATCTGCTTACAAAACCATTTCTAAGCCTTTGGGACTCCAGTGAAAAACGGGGGAGCCATTATCCACAAATGGATGAAACTTGGAGAGGTAAAGAACCTTCCCAGGATCCTATAAAAATTACTCCAGAAGTGCACTGAAAAAACAAGTACTTTCAAGAAAATATATTGTGGACTGAAAAGACAAAAGTTTAACTTTTTGGAAGTGTTTTGTTCCAGAAAGAGAAGAACATTACACCAATAGTCAAACATGCTGGTGGCAGTGTAATGGTCTGGGGCTGCTTTTTTACTTCAGGGCCTGGATGACTGATTGATTTGGTTTTCCTCTCCACCAGAATATCCTAAAGAAGAATTTCCAGCCATCAGTTTGTGCCCTGAAGCTCAAACCCTCTTTGGTTAAGCAACATGATGGTGATCTGAAATGTACCAGCAAGTCCACCTCTGAATGACTCAACAAAAACAAAAACAAAATCAAGAGTAGCCTAGCCACAGTCTGGATTTAAATCAGAATGAAATGCTTTGACATGTCCTTAAACAGACCGTTCATGCTTGACAACCCTCCACTGTGCCTGAATTAAAACAATTCTGCAAAAAAGAATGAGCCAAAATTCCCCCACAGTGAAAGACTCACTGCCAGTCATCACAGATGTTAGATTGCAGTTCCAATCCAATCCAATAGATCCAATAGAATAGAATAGCCCTTTATTGACATTGCACATGCACAATGAAATTATGGAGTTCTTGCTCCTAAGGGTGGCACAACCAGTTATTATGTTCAGGGGGCAATTACTTTCTCACATGGGGCCCAGTATGTTTGGGTAACTTTTCTCTTTTAGTAAATGAAATCCTCATTTAAAAACAGCATTTTGTATTTACTTGGGTTATCAAATATGCAAACAAAAAGGAAATCAGGAAGGGTGCAGACTTTTTCACTGCACTGTATGTCAGGAAAAGTCCATTTTGCGAGAGAATTTGTTAGTTTGTCCGATGCTGACTTACTAATTTTGGCTTGAAGCCAGTCATTTTATCCAGTTTGGGCTGCCGACACCTTTTGTTGGTACTCGAACTGGTACTGCTAGCGCTAACAGCTCCCACAGTTTCTGTGCTCACTGCAACATATTTTGCATTTAGATGTTACTGTAAGGTTGAAGTGCTTCTGTGGTATGCAAACTCCTTTCTTCACACTTTGCACAAAACAATGTTTCTATTAAGGCTTCCCCTGGATAGTCTTATGAAATTTCCCTCTAATCAGTCCTAGCAACGCACTTTCTCCTGATTGTAGCTCCGATGTGTGCATCAGTGTAATCGGTATACCAGGAAATCATGCATTGACAAAAATTCCCCGGGCTTGGAATGAAAGTGTGATTAAATATGTTTTTGTCCCGTTTGATTCTTTAGCCATCAGAATTATAGTCTGAAGACCAAGAAAGACGCCCAACGGATTTACTTTGCCAAGTGGATTATCATGGCCTTGCTGTATTGGTCCATTTGATTGACCTTTGTGATTATTATTTATTTATTTATTTATTTATTTTATTTTATTTTATTTTATTTTATTTTAAGTTATTATAGATGGGACAGACATGACTGGGGGATAGGAAAGGGAGAGAGAAAGAAAGGGAGGGAAAGAAAAACAGAGGGAAAGAGGGACAGTGAGAGAAGACACAAAAAAAAAATTCCGCTGGATCACCTGTTGAGAGAGAACGAAAAAAAGAGAAAGAAAACAAGCAAAAAGAGAGCAACACAATAAACACGACACCACAGCAATAACCTAGATAACTGTAACTAACAATAAATACTAAATATTGAATGTTATTCTGTAGCACGCGAGACCAACTGTGCACAATATGCTTTGAGGTAGCAGCCAAGAAAAGTGTAGTTTGTGTCTGTGAGCACCTGTGTGCACACCTGTATGCATGAGCGCACTTGTATTCAAAAGGTTTCTAACAATCTGCTAGAGGGTGTGCGGAGCCATAGCCCCCCCAAGGCATGAAGCAGGCATGGAGGAGATCCAGGCCCAAGACATCCAGAGGACTTTCCTGGAAAGAGCAGAGGAGGAGAGCCCCAGACATGGGGCCACCCAGCACAGCAGCGTGGTGTAGAAGCCACAGGGGCTATAGTGATGTGCCTGTGGGCTCTTCTGGGAGCCAGCCGTGGCAGAGTGAACCCATCCCCAGGCCCAGAGGTCCGAGGTCCGTGGGTTCCCACCCCCCGAAAAGAGCCCAACTGAGCCATGGACGCCAGGCCCCACCAAGCAGCTACCGGGAGTGAGCTGGTACACACCTGAGCGTTATTTTTGCGTTAAATTTCCGTTAAAATGCGTTACACACACTAACTCCAGCAACAATAATTATATAATAATTATAATATATGATATATATATATTTCACTATATAATACCATCATATATATAACAACCTAGTAATATATAATCTGCTAGAACTTCAGAATACAGCACTGGTAACAATAAATATGAGTAAGTTGCTTTTGAGCCAAATACCTGCCACAACAATAATGTGGCTCTGTGCTAAAAACTCGAATCCGGAGAACGAAAGCAAAAGGAAGGATATTGGCTGTCAGTGAATCGACCCAAATAAAGCTTATTGCAGTCCCTACTATTACGAATTTCGCGAATGACAAACAAATATCAGAGAAGGAGAGTGGAAAACAGCGAGACAATCTTTCCAGCAAAATTATCAATTGTTGTCCACGACAGACAAAGAAGCTCGAGAGGGAATCTATGGAATGAGGTGAAACAGTATACGGTGATTTACTCCTCTCGTCGGTAAACTTCAAGCACGAACACAGACACGTATGCCGCACTACCCAACAAGCTCTACAGAGCAGCAGTCGGCCACCAGCCTTACACCCAGCGACAAACATCACCCGGACAACAGATCTCATCACAGATGCGCAGTCCCTTTAACATCTAAATACTGCGCAAGGACCCGTCACACTGTCTTACCTCAGGCACATCTTGGTTTAGAAGACCCGTATTTGCATATGATAAATACCGCCCCGCTCACGGGCGTAGGCTGTGTATTGTCCTTTACTAATTGAGTGATATATACTCAAGCAGTCTATAAATATATAATATATATATATTCTACAATATGATAATATATAACATATTGAGTTCCATTATAGTTTACTCCTAATTATAGCCTTCTACAGGTCATCATATATAAAATTATTCTTTTTTTCTTATCCTTACTCTATTTACTAGGTGTACTAACAACAGTATACCCGTATCCAAATATGAACGTTTAGATACAGTGTCTAACTGGGTTCGACTGTACCTAATTTCTGGACCCGAGCAATAATGTAGATCAACAATGAATCTAAAGATTTTGGTGATTTACTATTATCAACTTCCTTCCTGTACGACGCTGTCATATGTTGAAGCGTCAAGTAGTATGCCTGCGTTCAGAACAATACATCTCCTAGACTCGTAGTTCGGAATTAATCCACCTGCAAAAATAGAACACCAGCAGCAAAGCTAGCACCCAGATAGTATAGCTTCTTTGTACAAGACTATGTCAAACTTCCTCAGAACCCTTCCGCCATCCCTCACGTCAGAGCTTGGCGTGTAAAACCATCTTGGTTAACAATTCATAGTGAAGCATACAAACGCTGATGTTGAAGTGACGTCGATGGGACAAAAAGTAAAAATAGGAGGAACAAGTTATGTTTTGCATACTGACCCAACGACAATGCTCAATGAGAGCATGGGAAAACTAATGCGTTAGCGCAGAGTTTTTATCTGATTAACCGAAATTCTTGATACTCCACGTTCGCGAGCCCTCCAACAATCTACAGGGGACATCTGTGCGGAAACTCATAAACCGTGTATATGGTGCGGTCGATTTGATGTGTAATCGCATCAATTTAACCCAGATGATTAACGCTGACAAAGCCGACTAAGATGCTTATACACAACGAATATTCATTGACACATGTACGCCCTAAACACATTCATCCTACCATGCGTTGACAATATAATCAAATAATTCGCAAGGTCAGATACACAATTTAGCCAAACAATAACAACCACGCACCTTGCTATCTAAGCAAACCTTATTACATGAGTCCCATTTGACTCACCCATCCAAGTATATAACGAATTGCAGCTCAGTTAAAATGGGACCTGGATAAATGATTTTAACTATGCTCCGGAAATATAACCACACAGAAAAGAAGACGGGTTTAGTGAGGAAACGGCTTTTTATTTGTGAAAAGATGGACATCTTGGCCCTGAAAAAAAACTCTCTGTAATCCCTAAAAGATGAGTCCCGAATCCAGATTTCAGATTCTAGATATCCTGCTTTTTAATATTTGACTTGTATACTTAGAATATCAATAAGAACATATTTAAAGCCACACGACCGCGAGCTATTGAACACTTCTTTGATATGTATTAATTATCAAAAATTTGACCACTCCTGACCACCAAAGTATGCAGAACCGAGAGAATGATTTAAATACCGACAACGTCCAAAGTGTATGCTGCATAATAAATTGCACCCAAAGAATTAGATCAAAGAATACCAGAGCAAGTAAGCAAATTCATTGGAGATGTGTCCATTCCGAGAGGCGCAAAACACCAGCTACTGGTAGACAGAACAGTCACCGAGACTGCAAGACCAGACTGACCAACCTGTGCACTGCCTGGATTGATTACAAGAAGGCCTATGACTCAATGCCCCACAGCTGGATACTGGAATGCCTAGAATTGTACAAGATCAACGGACCCTAAGAGCCTTCATCAGGAACTCAATGGGGATGTGGCGTACAACACTAGAGGCCAACTCCAAGCCCATAGCACAAGTCACCATCAAGTGCGGGATCTACCAAGGAGATGCTCTGTCCCCACTGCTGTTCTGCATAGGCCTGAACCCCCTCAGTGAGATCATTAACAAGACTGGCTACGGATACCAACTACGGAACGGAGCAGTTGTCAGCCACCTCCTGTACATGGATGACATCAAGCTGTATGCCAAGAGTGAACGAGACATCGATTCACTGATCCACACTACCAGGCTATACAGCAATGACATTGGAATGTCTTCGGACTGGAGAAGTGTAGTCGGATGGTAACAAAGAGAGGGAAGGTAGTCAGAACTGAGGGGATTGAACTACCAGAAGGCAACATTGCAGACATAGAGGACAGTTACAAGTACCTGGGGATCCCGCAGGCGAATGGGAACCATGAAGAGGCCGCTAGAAAAGGCTGCAACCACCAAGTACCTGCAGAGGGTCAGGCAAGTCCTGAGGAGTCAGCTGAATGGTAAGAACAAGATCCGGGCCATCAACACGTACGCCCTGCCCGTGATCAGGTACCCTGCTGGGGTAATAGGCTGGCCAAAGGAGGAGATAGAAGCCACTGACATAAAGACAAGAAAGCTCCTTACCATGCATGGAGGGTTTCACCCCAAGTCCAGCACCCTGAGGCTGTACGCTAAGCGGAAGGAAGGGGGCCGGGGACTGGTGAGTGTCAGCACCACAGTCCACCCTGCTCCAGGGCTGGGCCCCCCAGCCCCCCCCCCCCCCCCCCCCCCCCCCCCCCCCACCCCCCCCCCCCCCCCCCCCCCCCCCCCCCCCCCCCCCCCCCCCCCCCCCCCCCCCCCCCCCCCCCCCCCCCCCCCCCCCCCCCCCCCAAATATGGGATTAATTCTATAACTAAGTTCTGGGAAGATGCCCTGATTGTGCTCATTCAAAAATAATCCTGCAGGCACGCAAGACAACTCCAAATCATAAATACAGAGTATGTGACGAATCAGAGATGACCAATCATAAAGGGCAGCATCGACACCTGCACACGTCTATGTACCACGAAACAATCAGCGAAAGGTGTTGCTAAATGATATACATCGAAATGCCTACAGTGGGCGTGAACTGAAAATAACAGCACAGAGGCACTAATCATGGCAGCACAAGAACAAGCTCTGAGTACAAGATCCATAGAGGTGGTCCCCGTGGTAATCGGAGTACTAGGTGCGGTGACTCCCAAGCTAGGCGAGTGGCTCCAGCAGATCCCGGAAACAACATCGGAGATCTCTGTCCAGAAGAGCGCAGTCCTAGGAACAGCTAAGATACTGCGCAGGACCCTCAAGCTCCCAGGCCTCTGGTAGAGGACCCGAGCTTGAAGGATAAACCTCCCGCAGGGAGTGTATATATGGAAATTAATGACCTACAGTTTTCTCAGGATAAAAAATATGGGAGCACTGGAAAATCACTCAAAAGAAACAAAAAACATATCCACCCTGACAATTTCTGCTGGATGTTTTTCAGACTTGTTATTTTTTAATAGAGGCTTTGCTTAAGTCTAATATATGAGCACCTTAAATATATAATACATCAACCTTGTCTGTTTTTTGTTTATATAGCTGTGGATAGATGTGTGATAGTATATGTGAGTGAATATGTGTTTGCCTGTGTGCTACATGCATTCTTCAACTCTCTTGACAGGGGTATGCAAAAACATGACTCCCTTGGAGTGGAAACCATCTGCCTCACTTGTAATCAGTTTGTGCAGTGTCAGGGTGTTTACATTAAAGCTGCATGCCACAAAGAAGAAAAAAAGAAGTGGGCAAGACTTCATAAATCAGTTTTCTGTTCAGTCCCCAAGAGTTTACATGGTCTCAGGGTAGTGTGACGCTAATCACTGATGAAATGAGTGAGTTGCAATCTGGAAACTACCAAACTGCTTTGCTTGCATGCAAATGCTGCACAATTCACTAGTTCTCCTTTGCTGAGTAAACTTGAAATGTTAGAATGTTTATTTAATTGAGCTTCTAATCTTGATTGACATGCAAAAAGAAAAAAATGGTGAAAAATTATTGTTTTTCATCTTTTTACACTGAACCCGACACCATCAAGACACACTCCAAGAATATCTGCTTTTTTTTAAACTCCACTGGGTGAAATGTAATAAACATCTCCTCGGAGAGAATGAAATTCCAGGGCTGCAGCTGTGGCATTTGACTACAAAGCAAGCAGATCAAGACTGCCTGGCCCCCTAGTTCACCTCTCACACAGCACGCAGTCTCCTACCATTTCTTTTTGACCAGATCTCTTCTGGATCTAATTTGAAGAGCTGCAGCATTAGCTGCAACATGAGGATATCGTCAATGAATTCACGGGAAATTAAATAGATGGAGTAAAAAGTCCAAGAATAATGTTCCTCATTCCTCTGCATGGATTCCAAACCAAACAGTTCTCTCTAATTACATGGAGCATGAATTGAATATAAAGATCTGTCATTTAATGTAGTATTTGTAGAAATTCTCCCATTTCACTCACCTGTTTCTGTTCCAAACGTCAACCTGATGGATTCAAAACACAAGCTTAAAATTAAAGTTGTGTTCTTTGTCAGCATCACTTCATGTTTTCAGCATTTTTAGCTGAGGTTGACTCACTATCGTGTCATTTTCAGTGTCCAGAAATAGCATCAACAGCTAAGTTTGGCTGGACAGTATAGCACAGAGGGTAATGTTTAGCCTGGAGGCTCTGGGAGACCAGACAAGAATTCTGAGGAGCTTGACTGCTGAGTTCACCATGGGACATACTGAGAGAAGAAAATAAACTATTACAGCCTCAAAAAGTATTGTGTGTGTGTGTGTGTGTGTGTGTGTGTGTGTGTGTGTGTGTGTGTGTGTGTGTGTGTGTGTGTGTGTGTGTGTGTGAGAATACTATGTTTACATGTCTTTGTGGGGACCAAAATTTGGAAGTTTACTTTACTTGTGGGGACCAATAGCCCTTATGGGGACAAAATCCCTGTCTCCACGAGTTTGAAGGCATTTTTGAGATTCAAATTATGATTTAAGTGTCAGGATTACAGTTGGTTGAGTTAGGCATTAATTTTTTATGGTTAGGGTAAGCAGGGTCTCCACAAAAACATGAAAACACGACTCTGTGTGTGTGTGTGTGTGTGTGTGTGTACGTGCGCATTTAACAGAGAGCGAGAGAGAGAGAAATGATGCATGCAAGTGTCTACCGGGAGCAATAAACACAGCTTGAAGCCCCGTTTCGGTTTGGGTTTTTATAACAGCAAAAAATTCATCAAAATAGAACAGAAAAATTTACTTATTTGCCAGCACATCACACACTTTGTGGATAGAAACATGTTTGTAAAAGGAAGCAGTTTAGCACTTTTTGTTCTCATATAAAATCAGCTAAATGTGTACATCAAAAACCGATCTAAATGATCGTACCTTACACAGTTTCCATGTAAATGAACCTTTGCTTTCCCAGGACATTCTGGCTTTTTCCATCTGCTGTCTGGATCTCTGCTGCTGCTTCTGATGAACCGGGTGTTTGAAATAAAACTCTCTAAACCTGCAGCTCAGAGATGGAGGATTGAGATTGGTAAGAGCTTAATAAATAACAGCCAAGCCCATTTAGAACCCATTTTAAAGTAAAGGGGATAGCTCACAATTTATCCCAATTCAGGAGATCCTTTGAAGGTGTGATCCACCAAGCCTTTGTACAACTACGTTGTTAAATGCAGTTGTCTAGATTACAGAGCACTTTCTGTTTGCATCACCAGCTGTTTACGCCTGTGCACTGCAGGGCAACTGGGACACAGCAGAAGATGTTTTGGGCCATGACCAGATGGAGTATGATCATTTGCTCTAGAGTCTCTACAGTTTTTGGAAAACCACGGGTGCTGTGTCTATCCAGTCATCAGCACACAGTTCAATGCTGGCCTCCACAGTAGTATAGGAGTGCATAACCGCTAGTGGCATGAGAAACTTCCTTCCTTCTGTGAAATCATGATTAATGATAAACAATATATGCAGGGTCCTCCTGAGTAACAGATATTTGTCTTTAGAAGGGGCTGTGCCTATTTCTAAAACATATTGCCTAAACCACATCCAGCTTCTCTTTCAGCAGTTTTTATTTAAATGCAGGACTTCAGTGATTCATGAGTCATTGCATTCATTCTTTGCTTTGAGCATCCAAACTTCTTTGGAAACTGTGTTTTTTATTTTGCAGCTTGACTGTTATTACAATTGATGAATGCCAAAGCATACGATTTTTTTTCTTGGTTTGTGATCTAACTGTATTTGAAGGTGGAGCACTGATGTTTTGAAAGTTACACAGCAATAGCTTCTGCTCTGTAACGGAAATTTCAGTGGGCTTACGCGTGCTCACTAACTGGATGGAAGAATAGCCACTTAGTGATCTCAAATTGATGATTACAATATAAAACTGATTGCATCCATATCAAGCATAAGAAAGGGCACAAGGTTAAAGTGTTCCCAGAGCTGTAATGACTACTTTGGTATCTTAAATTAAGTAACACAGGAAGAGATGTTATCAGTGTAATATTCGGGCCTCTGAAACTTTTTCTTTATCCGTGTTATTTCAGTGTACTTCACACAGAGCACTCTGCGTCACTTTAAGGAAAAAAAAATTATAGAGGCTCGCTGCCATATTTTTAAAATACATTCATTTTCTCAGGGGAAATGATAGCCTGTCAGGACCTCGAGCTGCCTGCTGCCTTTAAAAACAATGTGCAAAAGGAAGCCCAGGCCTGAAAAAAATGGGCCTTAATGTTCTCAGTCAAAAGAGGGTTTTTTTGTACACCCTGGGTCTGCATAAATGAAATCTATTCTGTTAAATTATCAATTTCTTAATTTTAGAAACATTGTATTCATTTTTTTCTGTGATAGATAAATAAATTAAACACATTGCAAACTTTCTGATGACTCATATGCGATAAAACGATGCGAAAAAGCCAAAACAGAGCAAGAAGCAGCAGCTCCAAACATGGATATAGTGTGTGCAGATGACAGACCTCTGTAGACCTAAGCCCCAGTTCTTATGCGCTGCTTCTATTACAGTTTCACACAAAAATATGTAGCTGCAAAGCAAAACAGCAGCCAAAAATTTCCCATGTGGACTAGGATGTAGCCACAGATTGGTCCAGACATGTTTCCTCTCTATGGGTGCCTGGCACCACTTGGGAAATCTTGGTTTGGTTTTAGTAAGTGGTACTCCACCCATGCCTCATTGGGGCTGAAGACACAACCGCAAGAATTACACCCTATATGAATGTCTGTCACCCTGTTTCCACTATAAGAACCGCTGTGCACCAACTTTACCCGAACCGACCAAGAATAGACCAGGATACTCGGTGAAGCATCGCCCTGGGAAGCCACCAGTAATGACCACCTCTGGCTCTATTTGGCTTTCTGTGGGATGGCTTGGAGACAAAGAGTCAGTTGAAAAAAATAGGATCTGTGTGGGTTGCTTGTCTTCCTGTTTTCTTTTTCTCGATCAACATAGTGGGTATTTTTAGATAACAGTAGGCGTGTTTAAAATAAAAGCTTCACAATGAATCAAAGTATTGACACATGCATCTTTTTATGCATACTTTCAGTTATTGACAGTTGTTTAAAATTCTTGCAGTTTTTCTGTATAATCAGTCAAGAATTTGTTTTTTTCTTCTTCTAATTAACACCTTTTATTATTAACTAGCAATGTAGCTGCTTATAGACTCATTTTCAAAGGTCTGCCCTTCTGATCAGATCTTATACTGTGTGGGAAATTTAGGCTCATACCTAGAACATCTGGGTAGGGATGGAAAAGGATAGTATTATTTTATGTTTTTCCAAAATAGTATCTTTGGCAACAGTGGGAAGGAAAAACTCCTTTTTAATAGGAAGAAACCTCTAACAGAACCAGGCTCAGGGAGGGGGCGGCCATCTGCTGCGACCAGTTTGGGTGAGAGAAGAAATATACTTAGTGTTTCTCTCCAACCTGTGATAATTTAAACTAAAAATAAAATCCTTCTTCATGAAAAAACACTTAGCTGAGTAGAAGTGGCGTGCACTCTTGACTAAGAGAGTGCTTCATCCTGTGCTTTGATGTCAGTCCTGCTGATGGACTTGCAGAGATTACACCGAGCTCTGAAGTTTGACTCTTTGATTGGAGAAAATATTTACAGCACACGCAAAGAGACGGAGACGAGCATTGACCGCCCACACCAGAGTTCACTACTGAAGGGACAGTGAGAGGAAATACAGGGTACTGTTTGCCATCATCAGATACAGGACGAAGGAGTGGGATGCACTTGAGAGGAAGAAGAGGAGGATGTGAGAGTCAGAGTTTATTCAGCATTTTGACGAATCTGGTTTCTTTACTGGAATAATGTTGAACATGAAACCTTCTGGTTTCTGAACATACTGCTGATGGGCTTTACTTTCCACAGCACTGTCATATGTCAAGAAAAATCCCTGATGCCAAAACCTAATATCAGATATAGTTGTCTGGTTTTACTATGCTGAATACGCTCAGTGGCCTTCTATAGTGATGTTTAGTTGAAAAGACGTGTGGTATGTTTAGGTGCTGAAAGCAGCAGACAAGGCAGAAACTGACAGTACTTAAAGACTTCAGCTCCTCTGTGCTCTGGTTAACAGCTATCCAGTTATTCATGAGCCACAAATGTTAAGAAACTTTAAGTTCAGTCAGCACAGAATATACTTACAGAAATAAACAAAACCTTAAAAAGACAAAATAAAAAAGCCCTACACACAAAAAGCCATGATCATTATGATGGTGAATAGTACATATAAGTAAGAACACTTTAAATATAAAACAAATGCCAAGTTTTGAGTATCCCAGAGCACACTATAGAGGTAACCTTCTTTTCCTAATATGGTCTTTATGTCTGTTAAAACTGAAACATCACCCTGAACTCTTGAGCATATGCAGAAAAGTCCAGTATGAGATTTAACGACGTGTCTCTACTGTTTACATCTCTGGATCTGAGGGAGTCTGTGGTATGAGGCCAAACGTCATTAGACAAGGAAAGGTGCAGACAGACAGCTGAGTTCTCTGAGCTGTTCATTTAACATCAGCAGAGCTCCTGGAGTTCTGGCTGCGCTGAGTGAAGACAGCTGCAGGAGTCATAATCACCATCAACCGTTTCCCAAGCTAATACCACCTCTGCTCACCACCGATCATCGTTTTGAGGATTGCGCTCATTCACATTTTGTTGAGTTTTTTTGGCTCTGTTTTTGGACAGCAGGTACAGTTTTCCCTTGCAAAATGATCCCAGAGGCCAGGACCCAGTTCCGTCATACATACAACATGTGGCTTTTACATCAAACAAAGCAACATCTTTCCTGGGTTCATCTCAAGCCGACTGTTAATCTCATTTGATTGAGTTTTGTTTATTTAAAATACCTTATCTCAAGAGGCTTCATCACACAGAGAAGAATCCCATCGCACTTAATAGTACATTTATCAAATTACATGATCAAATGTTGCTCTCTGGCATGAAATCATGCTCCACAGGGAGTAACACATGAAGATTTTTCAATCATGACAACATTATGAACTGCTTAATAAAATATTTTTATAGCCACCTAGTAAGACAAAGAGGAAGGCATTTCAATATGAGGTACAAAGTTTATATTTCATAATATTATGCACATCATTTCACATTTTCAACTATAATTTGTAACTGCTGCTGTAAGTATTGAAAATTAAATAGAATAGCGGTAAAGAAAAATGTGATTGTATGAAAGTTTTGCTTTTGGCAACTAAAACTTGTATGAAAAACACATTAGGTAAACAGATCTTTTGGGAAACATTCCCCTTGAGCTTGATTAATGTCAGACACAACTTCACAAACAGGTGGCAGCAATAAGACGCCGAATTAATTAACTAAAAAAGATCCATCTGGTGGCATAAACAACCACAAGATCAGGAGAAAATTAAAAAAGAGCACGTCTGCTTACAGAAACTTTAGCGAGTCCTTTTTTTTGTAGTTTATTCTAAAGTACTGAAGTGGTCGTATAATCTTGCCAATTTGAATAAAAACAAAAGGCAATCGCTGAAATTAAAACAGGACTTTGTACTAAGGGTATAAATTTTCCAGCTCCGGGGAATTTTAATTAATGGGATTTATATCATTTCAAATGGTGTTTTCCAAAATAGCACACTTATGTGTTTCCAGCTTTCCATAAATCTTTTCAGTGGTAATTTTAGGATATCTCAAACACATTAAGTATTGTTTTCTTGAAACTCAGTCCTAAAATCTTTCTCCAATTTCCTGATTTTGCTTTTGGTTGTAGCATCAGATGTTTTTTCTTGACTCAGACTATGTTTTATTGACGCCATCTGTGTGTGGCCTAAAGAAAGGCTCCAGTAATAAAACAAAAAGAAAACAATGTTCCCATATTATTTTGAAAAACCTTTCTGCACTACACCTAAAGAAAAAAAAAAAAATCCTAAAGCCACCAACGCATTTTGCTTTAAAAAAAATAAAATAAATAAATTATAAATTAAAAAAATAAAAAAAATAAAAATTGTAGACTACTAATCCAAAGGAACACATGGTAATTTTTATTTAGTCTATTTAGTTTATTTCAAGGCAAATTAAAGAAAAGAACATCCATTCATATTACTGTAGCTCTTTCCAAAAATACACAGTATTCATGAGTCAAACTTGTGCCTGTTAAAGACCATTACAGTATGAACAGTGCACACACGCCTCCTTGTTCGCCTCGCGGTGTGCTGTTCTCATGGTGTTGACAGGGGACACAAGGGCTCCCTTTGACAGAGCTGCCCTCCTCCCCTCCCCGGACCAGATGTTCAGAGTTAGCGGGCAGTTTGAAAATGACACTCATTCTTGAGCCACGTTGGATTTCCCATTCATCTGCTGATGGACGGGTTCAGGAGGTGAAGACAGGCAAAAGTAATTCAATGAAATGTGCTACCTTAGTAGTAAAGCTTTTTCTTAGAAAATATATAAATGTTACCTGAAATAACGGAGTGAACAAAAAAAATGAACAAGAGCGTCTCCACCCACAGCTGGCCCGGCTCTTCTCTTGAGTTTTTATGTCGAGCATTCTCAACTCTGAATAAACCCATGTGTAGGCTAAATGTGCGAGGAACGTCAAACACATGCACTCAAAAGAGTAATTTAAAGAATATCTCAAGATGCCGTCCTGAAAGAGATGAGAAGCAGAGGTGTTTCTCTCTGAGAACTGGACAAGGTCATGGAGAGAAACAGAGAGGCTGTAAACAACCTTCTGACCACATGCACACTGATAGGTTTCAGATGATTGTGAGTAAGAGGGGTTATGCCCCGGGTGTGTGTGAAGCTTTAGAAATACCTTGTGGTACGATTCATACCCACATTACATACCAGACTGATGAGAGCCCATGAAAGGGGAAAAAAAAAAAAAAAAAAGTAACAATAGTGATCAAAAAAACAATACATTTAGGGGAATGAGCCCTCTAGAAAGCTGAGGCATGATTAGGTGCAGGAACAGCAGGGAGTTACTGTCATCCCTCCCAAAGCTCCGAAACACAACACATCTCAACCTCTCAAAAAACCTAAGGCGCTTGTTGTTTTAGAACCTAAAAAAGACATTTGCATACTTGCAAATGCATTTTAAATTTAGGTGGTGTTAGCAAGTGTGCAGTGTCCAGCTCCAACACTTAACACAGGTATAAAAATGATAGCAGTGAATCCCCTGGTCTTAGTCTTTTTCCAAAAAATGTATTGCTTTGTGAGAACTCAAAAGCAGTCAAATGAAATAAAGGTCTGGTCTCAGCTCTAACTGTACTTAAGTCTGTATGGGAATCATTTTTGGAGTTTTGTAGATGTGTCACAAAAAAAAAAAAAAAAAAAAAAGTGGTTTATTACCAGAAAACTATTTTATTTGTTAGCATTATTAGATTCTGTCTATTCTGTTCTCTGTTGGCAGTACTGTACCATGTGTACAGCACCACAACAAAGTCTCTTCCTGCTGGCACCAGTTTTATAGCATCGTCTAAGCCCGTCTGTGACGGAATTAAGTTGATTCTTTAATGTGGGACGAATATGAGTACAAGTGGTTTTGTTACCTCGTTTGTTTTATCGTCATATGAGAGTGGAACATTAACAGTGCTTTCTAGGTTCAGCAGAACATGGGAACTTGTTTTAAACTGTGTAGCTTACAGTAGTACAACATATGTCCAAAATAAATGAAGACAAGAAAAAAAAAGAAATTTGTTTTTAGATATTTAAAAAAGGAAGGTATTTGCTTTTGTTGCTACAGTGGCTATTAGTACTATGATTATGTCAGAAGTTTTGCTTATCATGCATTTTAAGAACGAACAAGACTAAAGACAAACTTAACAATTAAAGTAAAACCTATTCCAGCTGTTTTCACTCCTCATATGGGTACCATGTACATATTTTGTTTTGAGGCCAGTTTTTTGCTTTTCTCCCCTAAAATGAACTTTGTTAACAATACTGGTCTCTTCAGATCCTGGATTTTACTTTTACAGTATTAGGAGCTAGGGATCAATACTGGATTGCTGTTTAGTCAAAAATGAACTTGTATTCATATTTAAAACAAATCTAAAGCACAGATACACCAATCAGGCATAACATTACTACGTGCCTAAAATTGTGCTGGTCCCCTCTTTTGCTGCCAAAACAGTCCTGACCCACTGAGGCAAGCACTCCACTAGACCCCTGAAGGTGTGCTGTGGTATCCGGTGCCAAGATGTTAGCAAAAGATCCTTTAAGT
>NW_024582445.1:1556918-1558324 GCF_018398535.1 Haplochromis burtoni
CCCCTGAAGGTGTGCTGTGGTATCCGGTGCCAAGATGTTAGCAAAAGATCCTTTAAGTCCTGTTAGTTACAAGGTGGAACCTCCATGGATTGAACTAGTTTGTACAGCACATCCCAATTGGATTATGATCTTGGGAATATGGTGGCCAAGTCAACAAATTGCCACAATGTGGCAGGACCCATTGTCCTCTTGAAAGAGGCTACAGCTATCAATGAATACCATTTCCATGAAAGGGTGTACATGATCTCCAACATTGCTTAAGTAGGTGGTACATGTCAAAGTAACATCCATATTGATGGCAGGACCCAAGGTTTTTAAGCATAACTTTGCCTAAACCATCACACTGCCTTCTACACATAGCGAGTCCTGGTACCAGGTATTCCCCAGGTAAGCAAGGCACACGGCCATCCACACGATGTAAAAGAAAACATGATTCATAAGAGCAGGCCATGTTCTTCCATTGCTCCATGCTTGCATGCTCATTGTTGCTGCTTTTGATGGTAGACAGGGGTCAGCACAAACACCCCGACTGGTCTGGAGCTTTGTACGCAACAAACTGATGCACTGTGTATTCTGACACCTTTCTATTAGAAACAGCATTACATTTTTCAGAAATTGAGCTACAGTAACTTGTCTGTTGCTCCCCAAGTGTATCAGTGACTTCCCATGACCCCGTTGCTAGTTCACCACTGTTCCTTCCAGATAGTTACTGACCACTGAGGACAAAGAGCTGCAGTTCTGATGATGCTTTAAGGACAAAATATTTACTTGCTCCCTAATATATCCCACCCCACATACAAGCCAAACCAACGAACTGGTCAAGAGGGCCAGCTCGGTCCTGGACTATCCGCTGAAGTCCATCGAGCAGGTTGGGGAGGAGAGGATGTTGTCTAAGCAAACAGCCATTATGGACAACACCTCCCACCCTCTGCATGAGACTGTACGAGCACTGAGCAGCTCGTTCAGCAGTGGACTTTTACACCCACAGTGTAGGAAGGAGCGCTACCGCAGGTCACTCTTACCAGCAGCTGTTAGCCATGTTAAACTGTGTTACTCATCACCTTTTTAAATTGACATTGTTTTTAAGTTGCTGCTACTCATTTGCATCTTGTTTGTACACTGTAGTCATCTTACACATATTTACCTTACTTGTTCAGTTCCTCGGAGAGCGAGTCAGAGATCATTTTGCCTTTGCAACAATAGCAGATATGGACTGGGCCATGAAGTAGAGGCACATATTCAGCATTCCATGAGCTTGGATGCATTTATGGTTTAAAATCATGTTTTGTTTTAATTCCAATGCTACATTTTTGTTTTCTTTAGTGTGTTTTGCTTAAGTGTCTTGCCAGGAGAAGCCATAAAGCTTCCGTGCTTGATAGAGACACATTCACAGTCCCTACAAGACA
>NW_024582445.1:1558344-1620071 GCF_018398535.1 Haplochromis burtoni
AAACAGTAATGACTACAATGCTGATGCAGCTGGGAACTTAAATCAGTTATTTCCAAAACACTTAAATTTACTGCTACCACTAAAACAGACAGAAAGTTATGACAACACTGCAACATTCACACATCTGGAAATGTGGATACTCGCTTACCCTTTGCTATCCACATCCAGCTGCATAACCCCACTCTTGCACTTTTCTAGAGGAATCAGATACATAATGCTCTCAAAAGGTAATTAAGCAAGAACATTGCAGATGTCTGATGTTGTCTTTAACGCACACTTGTTTGTGACACATGAATCTATGGGCCATCCTCAAGGCCAGCTGCTTGTAGCTTACAGGGAATAAAAATCATCAGAGCTTAGTCCCTTAAAGGTTCTGGACTTTTCCATCCTGACGTTCTGTGAATGTACTAAAAGACAACAAATATTGGAAAGGTTAAAGCTTAGGCATTCTTGTCAATGAGTCAGCACAGCATTTGTGTCCTTGCTCACTACTTGTTGAGTTTTTAAGACCATTAGAATAAAACAAATTCCAAACCATTATCAAGTTCTGGGTTTTGGCTGCTGAACACAATCCCAGCGATCACAGGGTGAGAGATATACCTTTGACAGCTTGCCAACCTGTCAGCAGACTAATATTTAGACAACCCCTCTCACTCACACCTGGGGTTAATTTATAATTGCCAATTAACTTAGTCCTGTACATGTCTTTGGACTGTGGAAGGAAGCCGGAGCATCCAGAGAACACATGTAAACTCCACAACAAACGGCCTGCTGTAAAAGTCATTCCTGTAAAATGTAGGTTATAAGTATACATTAAATAACAAAAAAACAAAACAAAAACACACCTTTTGTCAGTATCACATTTAATGAGTCTATGGTCTGCTTAAAATAGGCTTTCCATGTGTAGCATTTTTGGCCTGAGTGACATGAGGGTGTGCCTCCAGTTCAAAAACCTGAGGTGAGGTGGAAGACCAACCCCACAGGGTACTGTAATGCTGTCAGAGCCAGCAGGAGGCTTCCTTTCTGAGAAAGTCTACCTCAGTGTGGTCCAAAACCACAGTCACTGCAAGAGTGAGACAGTACAAAGGGAGTCATTTATGACACGGGTGGCGCACTGAAAACGCACATCTAGAGACGTCTAACAGTTGTACAAGTTTTCTGTAGATTTCTTTTGTCCAAATCTGGTAGAATATATAGGAGAGGTAGTCTTTTTATGGGTCTACTTAGAATACAATCCCCCTACTGCAGTCTTGTTTTTGTTTTAACTGCTCCACCTAGTGGGAAGAATGAGACAGCTGGATGTTTCCATATCAAAGTTTATTGCTGACATGCATGTAGAGATCTGATGAAGTAGAAAAATATGTTTTTATACAAACGCGTTCTCATCTGTACAATTACGCAGTTTTCTGTATTTAGATGCCCATGTCCAACCAAGCAGCTTACAACACATTTTCCCATTGGGTTTAAACTACGCCACACATCCTACACCAAGTTTCCAGTTGAAACAGTCAGCTATACATCAGTTATATACTGACAACTTTAAAACTAGGGTAAAATTAAATTTGAGGGGAAAAAATATATATGTATAAAATTTTTACTTTCAGTTGGGGAGGTTGATTTTCAATTTAGATTGAGATTTTTTTGGAACCCAATCATCTACAACTTGTTTTACTGGCAAATCCAAATATCCTGCAATAATCACGTGTTTTTACACAGAGTTCTCTCACAATTTCCATGCTTTCAGTCCACAACGCAATCTACCAATACAACTCTGTAAAACACATTGAATGTGGTAAAAACCACTAGCTAGAAAGTGAAACACTGATTCAGGGGACATAACATCAACTCTTGAGTTACTAAACTGTAGACGTGTCACTGGAGATGGTGTTAAGACACTTTCCACAGTATCAATGTAAAAATCCAGCAGTAGTTATGGTGCTAAGAAAACCCCCACAGCCACTACTGAACCTATGCTATTACTACTACAATACTGCTGTATAACCCATGGAATTCACATTGAGGTGGGAGAAAGCCAACAGCTGTCTTTACATATTTCAGCCTCCAGATGTGGTACTTGAAGGCCAACGTTAGCTAAAGCACACATCAATCCCATGTGTTGAAGCAGAGCTGGCATCTCACTGGGGTGGAATAGATACAATGACTGGGGCAGTC
The DNA here is from genome assembly GCF_018398535.1 of Haplochromis burtoni. Lineage (NCBI taxonomy): Eukaryota > Metazoa > Chordata > Actinopteri > Cichliformes > Cichlidae > Haplochromis > Haplochromis burtoni. Next base: position 1,560,517 of record NW_024582445.1, read on the forward strand.
ATGATGGTGCATTATTTACATACTGACCAGCAAGTGTAGGGAGTTTTTTGGGGGGGTAAATATAAGAAAAGGAAAAAACAAAACACTACAAAACAACCCCTCCTATAAAATAAGGAAAACATGCAAGTATCATTTTGTTTTCGTTAAAAAATAGAACTATGCAAAAGTCAGTCTCATTAGTGTAGCTTAAGGTGATCACAGACATTATGGCAAAAATGGAAAGAGACTTAGTAATACAAAGAATGGAAACAAAATAGAAATGCTACCATTTCATGAACGGGCAGAAAAGGATCAAAATAACAGGGTTAAAGCAGAACCACTGTTGGCGCTGACGCTTAAAGCAAAGATGTGGGGTCTGCTTCACTGGTCTAAATCAATGAAACAGACCCAAAGTTAAGTGACACTGTCTGAAATGTCACTTAATTTTTTGGGACCATCTATAATCAATGTCTGTGATGCAAGCTCCAGTGGAGGCATTTGGGAGAAAGTCTACACAAGTGAATAAAAGTATGAAATTACAAGGGGAAGTAGTAAAGATTTGAAAGTATTCAAGAGCCTAAGTTCATGCAATCAGTTTGAATATAAATAAGCCTAGAAAGCAGGTACCAATATGCAAAGGCAAGTTGCAGTGCACAAATGCCTAACAGTCACTGGTTAGTAGCTTTGCCATGGTTTGAAGAAACACTTAAGAATGCCAAGAAAACCCAGCAACTAAACTTAAAATCCGAGTCTGTATTTGAATTTTTCTATGACTTATAGTATTCATTACCAGCCAGGAGCCTACGCCATAAAATAATACAAGCATGTACAAGAGAGAGGCCTGAGAATGGCAACAGATATGTGATCATTTCCAATCTTAAAGCATTAATGTCATCCCCTAAAACATTCAGTCAAGCCCGGTTTTAGCAAAGCCTGCACTAGTTTTCACAGTGTCTGCCACTGAGGCAGATCAGATAACAGAACACAATGATTGGAGGATAGCTTAAAGGGTCTGAGACAGTTAACAGCCTCAGACCATCATTTCGCCTGGCCCGAAAGACAACATGCACTCATGGACACATCAAACATTCACATTCATACTGAAACACTTATCCCAAATCCGTCTTTATAAAGAGAAACAGGGAAGTTAAATACCTGGAAGCCATTTGATTCTGAATGAGCCTGTGGGTACCAGTTTCCTTGGCTAAAAGTAAATTTAAAGTGCCCCTATTAGACTTATTTACAGGCCTTAAAGAGGGAGTGCCCACAGAACAGGTTTACATGGTCCACACACACGCATGAGTGTGGGATGGGTTGGTAAATTTCACACTGTACATTACTTACACTGAAACCCCTTTTTTGCCCCCTTTCCTTAAGCCTGCTCATTGGTCAGTTGGCTTGACAAATGCCTGTTCTGAGTGGTAACAAAGCTTTAGCCACATTTTTGCTTCTTTTCCGTGAAAGCTTGGAAAAAGTATTTGCAACCATCACATGCATGCCTAACTTGGGTAAAGGGGATTTTGGTCAGATGACATTGCGCTTATAGAAACTGTAGCACAGAGCAGCAGGGGTCAGAAAATGGCTTTAAAGTGACAGCTCATTTACACACAGGGGTTGTGTTTGTGCCACCATTTATACTCAGTCCATTTTGTGGCAACAGAAACATGTTCACATGACAACATGTTTAGTGGGAAAACAGCTGCATTAAAATACAGTTTAGTATGACCAGAGCCCAAGAGAAGAAAATGGAAAGTACAGTTAGCCGGGCACCATGCCAACACCAAACACATAAACGACTTCCTAACCGTTATGGCTGCGTGAATATTAAGAAGAAAAGTTCAAATTTCTTCAGATGCTGGGAGTACACAAAGAAAGCGGTTTTCACGCTTGCAGCAAACAACTGAACTTTTGTTGTGCTTTGCTTATAGCTGTGACATTTTAGTTAGCAGGAGCGACTCTGGCAAGGAAGTAATGACTGAGGCAGCTGGCTGCGTCTGCATGTAGCCGAGACAGCTGCTCGACCTTTGAGGTCATGCCAAACCTTTGCCACAATGGCAGTGTGTTACATAGTAATGCAGATGAGGGGGGGGGGGGGGGAAGAGGAATATAAGCAAGGAGTTTCAGGCATTTCATCAGCACCATTTTCCACAGTTGCAAATAATTCCACTTGAACTGCACTTGGCTCCAACTTTTCAGACATTTCACATGTATGGAAATAGTCATGCAAGACTAAAAGGACAGGGAAACCTACAAAGGATAATAGGGGCACTTTAAGGCAAGATTTTTGGCAATAGAAACAAGACAGTGCCCGATCGTCACTATACTGGCACTGTGGAAGCGTTATCAATATGCCTTGGCAGGGAGGAGCCAACAGTTTTTCCCCCATTCAGTTCTTGGCATTGTAACTTCCAGGTACCTCACACTAGCTGCCTAGATGCTAAAAATAGATTTCCACAGGGATGAGCAAAAGCGGGAGACAATGCATTCTGCAAATACCAAAGGATGCTTGTACATACTTTGATCTTCAGTTCTTTCTTCAATGCAAATATAGGGATAAATGCTACTTAATTATGATTTAAAAAAGCTTATTAGAATTTTTGAAACCACTGACAAGGTTTCAAAGCATTATCACTGACAGAAAACATTAATGCTATGTCACTGGTGGCATCAAGATTCAATTGTTACAATCCCTTGTCTCAGAACAGTGAGCATGGTTTACCAACAGAAGAGAGACAGAGAGGTAGATTGATTTGAAGTCAGAGTTACAGACAGGAACATTACAGGAAAACAGACTGAGAGGAAGGAGTGAGGGGAGGAGGTTGGAATGGAGGTATACAGAAGTGACATCTGTGATCAAGTGATCCGACTTGAGGCAATACCATTACCACTAGGAAGAAAGGGGGTTGCTACATGATTCTGGTCCTGTATTGCTCAGGGGATCCAGAATTGGTTGGGAAGGGAAGTGTTACAGTAGGGCATCCTCGACAGAGGAGGAACACAGGGTTGATAGTTTCTTCAACACTCCAGGCAGAGCCTTGTGTTGGGGCCGTGTGAAACTATGCAATCACGTCTGCTGCACAGTGAGATCTGACTGTGGGCGACTTGAAGACAGGAACCTTTGGTTCAGATCTTCCTGCAGGCCTTGCCATGTTTCACAAGAGGACTCAGACAGGAGAAGTGAAGTTCTGGGTTGGCAGTTTGTACTGGTACCCACTTTCTATCTGTTCCACCTAGACTGCCAAAACCCCACCTACATACAAGGCCGTCTGTACATCAGCTCAGGCCTCCTGTATGCAAGTTCAGTTTTGTGGGTGAGGGGGGTGAGGGGAATGGGTTTACACCAGTCCTCTCTAGACTCTGCAGGTTTCTTTACTTCCTGGGAGGCCAGAGTCCAGAATTGGTCATTGAGGGATTACTTCCGCAGAAAACGTTGTGCCAAGATGGCAGCATCTAGTGGGCTGACAGGCTGAGCATCGTGTCCAAGACGCCTTACAGGTGGGATGCTGCCAAACTGACGGTTTGTGAGAAAGCTCTTGGCTTCATGGATAGTGTTCTTCTCTTCAGCTAGCAGCAGCTGCTGCCGCATGTAGTTCTCAAACTCGTACTGCGAAGACTCTTCTATCACCTTGGCCTGAGGAAAGAAAGCATCCAGTTCAATATGCTGCAGTTAGTGTGGTAGCAAAAAGTCAACATTGTGTAAAGAGATTTTTGTAACTAAAATTTAATATTCAACTTTTGATAGTTGCATCAAGGACGCTCAGTTTGGCTGTGTCCAAACTGGAAGTGATTCGTCACTTTTGGGTCACCCAAATTCCCCATGGTCTGTGGCTACACTGTTGTTACGACCCACTTTCAGTATGTAGCTCTTGCTGCATATGTATCCTTTGAGTTATGTATCCTAGGGCGACCGTGGCTCAGGGGGTTGGGAATCGCATCTGTAACCGGAAGGTCGCCGGTTCGATCCCTGGGCTCTCTGTCCTGGTCGTTGTGTCCTTGGGCAAGACTCTTTACCCTACCGCCTACTGGTGTTGGCCAGATGGCGCGATATGGCAGCCTCGCTTCTGTCAGTCTGCCCCAGGGAAGCTGCGGCTACAACTGTAGCTGCCTCCACCAGTGTGTGAATGTGAGAGTGAATGAATAGTGGTATTGTCTTTGGGTGCCTTGAAAAGCACTATATAAATCCAATCCATTATTATTAAGTTTAAATGCAATTTTCCTCCAAGATCTTACCTCTTGTTCCGGGTGATTGACCTGATCATCAATATCTGGAACCACCTGCAAAGGGCCACTCATTGCTGAAACTGACTGCCTGTGATTAAACATAACACATTAATCGTTAGGAACTATCTGTCTGCAAATGGTTTATAACCAATACCAGGAAATGTGCAAATAAAGCAGTGCAATTCAAAATTTTTTCGTTTCTCTGCAAACAAAATGCAAAACATCTGATTCACTCAAACATCCAGCAGGTGGCGCAATTACCATGAGGCAATGATGGCACCGAGGGACTCCAGCACCTCTCCTGCAGTCAGCCTTTCCTGAGGGTCCAGCACCAGTAGCTTTCGGATTAGGCACACCGTGTTCTCTGACACACGGCCGTCCCTATAAATGGTGGTGTAAGGGAAAAGGACAAGATTTTTCTTTAAAGCAAAAAAAACCTAAAACAAAACATCTACAAGGTCAGGTTTGAAATAAATATCAAAATGCAGTCGAAAGCAAATTCATTTAAATCCTTGATTTTACTGCAGTACAACAAAAGACAATGCAAGATTGTATCTCAGAACAAATTTGAATGAAAGAATAATAACAGAGCAAAATGTCATATTAATGTGATCACTTTAATTAAATCTCCACAAAGATAAATGCTCACTCTGGGATGGAGTACTCAGCAGCCTTGATCTTGCGGAAGAGTTCTTGAGGCATGCTGTCATAAAAGGGGAACTGGCCATACAGCATTGTGAATAAAACAACACCAAGCGCCCACATATCACTAGGTTTTCCACGATATGGTCGACCTGGAAGCAGGAAGGAGGGGATAAGGGTCTATTTAGCATGCATGACAAACAGAAAACAGGTTGACAATTGGTGCAATGTCAGTTTTTGCCCTGTGAGGAGGAACCAACCGTTCAGCAAGTTAAATTGCCATCAAATCACGAGGTTTAATGATTAACAGTATAAGCAAATACTCCACATCTGTTGTACTTCAAAGAAACTTCCAATAGAAGCACCTTAAAAAAAATGTTTTGAAAGCCAGACGAGACATTAAATCAGAAGAACAACAATGAGAAGCTGATGCTGGCGAGGGTGGAGTGTCATGGCTGTGCATGACCATAGGCAGTGTTGTTGTTAGAGCCAGGGAGTCGGCAGCAACAGCAGCAGGCAATTATGTTAAAGCTTGTGACACACAGGCAGGGGATGGGAGGGGAAAGGGTAGATGGGAGTAGTTTCCCTCTAGTGAGTCATCACTGTATGAGTCACTGAAGCTCTGTTTAATTGTGTGCCTGTCACGTTATGCTGATATACACGCTGCGGTTTTATCTACAGTTTGACTGGTTGGACATGAAAGAACTGCGCTTGAAATCATACTTCTCTTGTTTTCTGTCCTAGAGTTTGCATTGGAAATCAGTAATTAAAGTTCTTTTTGAATTGGCGTTAATAGTGGCACTTGGGTGTGCAATTTTAACAGAAGCTCCATCAAGCTGGGGGAAAAGGAAAAAAGCCAAAAAAAAAAAAAACCAAAAAAAAAAAAAAGCAGAGCAACAAGAGTAAAGCAGTAGCTTCCCCTTGCAGATGCATACCATACAGCAGTAGGATGCAACATCACTGCAATTACTCAAATAAAAGCAAAAAAGGCCATTTCTTGGTTTTGCCAGTCCAGGATTGCAACATACCTCTGGGTTGCTTAATAACCGGAAAATCCAACACAAGACCTGACTGCTAAGCATTATGAAACCAAAAACAACCAACAACACAAAAACAAAGTTCCTATCTGGCTTCAGAGAAGGAATTACGATTCCATAATTTTACTCAGACATTTCTAGTCTGCATTTGGAGGGAGGAGGGAAAAAAGGAAAACAAACAAAAAACCCTGCACACTTGTTTCACCCACACTAAGCAAACCCATTTCACTTCTGATAGTTGGTACAATTGGTCAAAGAACAAAAAAAACAAAAAAAAACAAAAAAAAAACAATCCATGCCTGAAACCCTCACTCACCACTTAGTACATCAGGACTGATGTAAGCTGGACTTCCTCTCTGGTCTTTCAGAAGGTCATCCTCACTCACCAGGTGCTTTCCCAGGCAGAAGTTTGTGATGGTGATTCGATGAGTCCTGTGAGGACATGCAAAACAAACTTGTTAATGCTTTCAATCAAACGGTGAACACAATATTCCCATTGATAGGGTTTTTTTTTTTAATGTTCTCAACAATCTTGCTCAAAACACAGTTCAGACTTAACACAACACATTCAGTTAACGGAATAAAGACTTGTCTTGACCCTAAGGCTTGATTTTAAAAAAATAAATAAATAAAAAATACAACAAATGATAAAGTTGGCTTCAAGCTCTGCAAAAGTTGTTGAAAGCTTTTACATGCAGTATTGGCATCTTAACAAAAAACAAAAACAAAAACAACAACTTTATGCTCAGAGCAACAGGGCTTAACTGCAGAACACTTTGGATTAAAGACAAACTGTGGCCAAATCTCAATTTTGAAACCATGCATAAAGCCAATATACTTAATACAAATAAGCACCGATGGTATGGTGTTAGCTATTATTGGCCTACAGCCTTTATGAGAACAACATCAGTCCAGATACAGTGGTGCTTCAGAGACTCACTCTTTTTACAGGTTTGATTAACTTTGCTTCCCTGGTAGTACTAGGATTTCTCCAATAAGACTTTGATTCAGTGCAGTTAAATTTGCCATGAGCAAACTGAGGGACTGTGCACCATGTTTAAAATATGTACACAAACAACTTCAAACCCACACGATCACTCCCAGGGCTAACACGCTAAGGGGGGGGGCGCGCACTCGCACACAAAAGCAGCCATCGTGTACTAGCTCGGGTCCTTTGGATCATGCTCTTCACCCACATCCGCTTTCTAAAAAGCCTAAGGTCAACAGCTTCCCCTATTCTCTCTCACTTTCACACCCTGCCTCGTTTTTCATTCACTATTCCCATTACAGCATCTGGAGACAATTCTGGCTAAACGCTCTGACTAAAATCCTCCAATCTTCCTATGAAAAAGTCGCAATTTGATTTTCAGAATTTTATGTTATCAATACCCTTTAACAGCTTTTGTAATTCAAGTCACTGTAACCACACAGCAGCCTTGTGATCTGCACAAGGATAGGCCAAAGGAACAGAGGGCAATGCTTCAAGGACCCTCAACATAAAAGCTTCCTTCATAGAGAGATCTGTCCTTTTGTCTGTGTGCATCACGACACAGGCTTCTATTCTTGCACCGGAGATTGGGTAAATGAAATTGCATGTTTGCTTCGTGAGGCAAGGGTCCCTGAGGATGCAAGAGAGACCACATCATCTCTGCTTCCTGGTCATGTGACCCAGGGCAAGTCAGGAAACCAGAAACCTAAATAACTCCCATGACTTCTCCTTCCCCACAAGGTTCTGATCATAATACACCAGCTGACAAGAAGAGGTTACACGCTGGGCAACTTGTTCAGAGACTTTCATTTTGCAGATTATGGGAACCACTGATTTGAATGGTCTTACCAAGTTCCAGGTTTTTGTGTAACAAAATGTTTTCAAATGCAAAAGCCACTACATGTCTAATACAACTGTATTTTCATTTTATTATATCGATTATAGTAGGAGTTTGTCAGCTTTTACAGAATTTAAAAAGACACATTTATGTAGTTCATATCCACATACGCCTATGGAATCTAAAATTAGGAATTCCTATAGCTCTAAATATAGTGACCCTGAATACGGATTCATAATATACTGTTAACAGCTGGCACTGAAATCGCACACTGACATTACAGTCATACATACTCAGGGTGGGGTCATGAGGAAAAATGCCAACCAACAAGTATGATGCACTTGTATGCTATGAAGTCTATTGTTTGTAAATACGAGTGGTGACTCTACTGCAAAGAGGAAAAAAGAAAAGACAACCTACAGATATAAATAAAAATATTAACCTAAAATGGGGAGGGGGGGGAGACGATGGATTAAAAAAAAAAAATGATATAACAAAAGGGCATAGATCAGACAACAGATGCAGAAAAGGGATTGTAGTGTAAATAATGAAATAAATGATGACTGTGTGTGCAGTACATGGTGGTGTGAGTCAGCTCTGAGCTATGGGCCTTTGGCAGGCCTCTCCTTTGTCTCCAGCTGGGACGGAGTGTTCCACTCGTCTGCTCCTCTCCCCACCACCCTCCTACCCTGGTCTAAACATTGTTTCATCACTACTACTGCAGGTTGTTATGGGTGCTGATGCAGTAGATGAAAAAGTGTGCAATAAAGCAGATAAACCAAGTACATGACATCTCAGTACAAGTAGTTGCAGATCATGGCCGAACAACACTGTGTCAGCTTTAGTCATTCAGTCCTTAATTAAAGAGGTTTTGTGTCCTCCTAATGTTTAACTTTTTTCTGAGACAACTTTATGCATCTTTAACATTTTGCAATTCTCTAAACTCTAAAAAATAGCACTTCCATTGTGTGAGTGTGTGTGAGGGGGCAGTTTTACCCCTCAATACACTTTCTAAACACAGTTGAATGGTTTACAGATGAATAGTTTTTCATTCTGCATGGCAAATCTGACCTGAGGTGCACCTAAGGTCCTGCATGCTGCATAACCAGTGCCCAGTTTGCCTCTCATTTTTAAGAAAGGAAAAAAAAAAATAGAAATACAAATCCAGCAATAGGAAGTCACACACACATGGGTGAAGTGTTAAGCACAAAATGGTGAGGCTTTCGTTTCCTGATACTGATGTTGCCCTTAATCTAAGAACACAACCTCTGGTTGTACTGATGTTCAGATATACACTGGAAGCAGGCTGCTGGAGCCAGTTTAGACCTAATGCACATGTGAGCCGAGAGAATGAAGCCTGGCACACTAAAGTAACTCACCCACTATAATGGGAGGAATTACTGGCCAACTAACATGCCGTGCTGAAATAAAAGCTGCACATCTTACCGCTTGTTCAGCACCATATTTCCCAGCTTGAGGTCTCTGTGAACAATGTTTTTCTGCAAGCAGGAAAAAGTAGGGGGGAAAAAAAAAAAAAGGAAAAAAAAAAGGTTATGTTGTGCTTTGTGAATCATTCGTATCACAACAATCTGTTCTAGGAGTGGCACAGGAGCATGGGAAATGAGCAATCAGAAATGATGATAGAAGGGGGGGGAGAAAAAAAAAGTATTTTCTAAACAGTTGACAAAACATTGCAGTATCCAAACTGTTTGCTCAGAAAATTGCACAATCATAGTTTCATTTAGACACACTGGAGTGGTGAAACGGGAAATATTCTTTACAATGCTCTTCGATGAGTCGAGCACAATCCGTTTAGATTTACCTTGTGAAGAGCCTCCACCACACGCACCACATCATAGAAGATGACAATTGCTTCCCGCTCACTCAAGCGCTTCTCCTTTATGACGTAATGCTGGAGATTTATTAGATCTGCCGTCTTGTCACTAAAGTCATGTGCACACAAGCAGTCCAGCACGAGGCAGAGACGCTTTTTCATCTTGCGCATTTTGTTAGCATCTGTGTCCTCCACAATCTCATAGGCTCGATCCTGGAGAATAAAAAGGTAATGCGTTTAATATGCAGCATATCCAGTCAAAAAGGGGTAACAAAACCACATGCAAACAAAAGGGCTTTCTGCTATCAGCTGATCAAATAGATTTAACAGATTGATTGGAAATAAAGATTGCAGTGCAGGAGCCATTAACAGCCTGCCTGTACCCAAGATAAAGACAACATCTACCCTGAAACACTAGGTGCTATAGACCAGCATAGGCGATTCAGTCTTCCAGCACCACCTAGCAGAGACACCACTTTATTGATTTTTGTATCAGATTGTCTTTTTTTTTTTAAGATTCAGTCAGCACCTCTTAAACAGTACATTAAACCCAGCCTCTCACAGCACAGATGCACTATAATAATCCAATCAATATCACAAGCCTAAATGAATCAGAGTGCATGGCTCAATGCAGCTATTCTGAGAACACAGGCAGAATGAAAGAGACAGGATGTGAAAGAGAGACAAGAGGAAACAGAGACAGAGATTTAACAATAACAACGTTAAGAGGACGCCGACGGGAAGACAGGTGAAAAGGTAGGTGGGCGGTGGGGGTCATTATGAATAAATGTGAGTGTAAACAGAAGATGACTGTAGATAAATATAGTTTTAATGGCACTCCCACTTCTCTTTTGAAACCACTTGGATAAGAGAATAACAGCTGGCTGACAAGCTTACTGCTGCCACTGAGCTGATAAGTGCATGCCGTTACTTGTACTTGCATAATGAAACCATATTCTAAAATGAATAGAAAGTGATAGAAACCTCTCCACATATAGAATGCCTGCCGACCTAGTGCTGACTAATGCACAGCTTGTGAGGTTCTAGGCCAGTGCAATGTTTAAAATAACATTTTGGCAGAAAGTTTTCATAGTTTTGGATATTAGACACTTCTTTGCCAGCCAAACAAACTTCACTGTAGATAAATCAATAAAGCGTTTTAAATTCTTAGACCTCTTTACAATGAGGACAAATTCAGCCATAACTAGATGCCAAATAAGGACCAATCAATAAGTGGTTCAAAATAGATGACACAGGTTGATTCCATTAGCATATCTCATTTGCACAACAGTTAAAGCAAATATTGACTGAAAAACAGACAAACAAAAAGACAACAAAAAAACTTTATATTCCTAACATTAACTAAGAAACATTTTATCCCTCCACACTGACAAAAGCAAAAAGCAACTCAACTCAAGTCTCAGCCTACCTGAAAGAGGCCATGGTGGTGGACCACACCATCTTGGTTGTGCAGAAGGGAAAGAAGTGAGTATTCTGTGTGCAGCAGCATCTTCCCCTGCCTCTCCTCTTGTGTCTCCTTAGCAGAGTCTACTCGTTCCTCCAGCGTCAAAATCTGCAGTAACCACACACAGAGCAGACATTAGGCCCCAAGACAAGAGTTTATAAAAGCCCCTTTTCCATTAGCATTTACTTGGATCAACCCGACAGGTTTTTCCCCATTCCTTTCGAGTAGCACCTAATGTGTGTGGTCGTCATTATAGCAACACAGCCAAGTGTCCTGTGACGCTATGTGATACTAACGTTACTAGATGGACGTTGAAGCAACTATATATCTGCTGCTTGGTCTGTGGCTTCTCGTCAGACTCTGGGATCACAAAATGGTTTTTGTAACCTTTTCCCTGATTTCCAGGTTTAAAAAGGTGGTTTTGATTTTCGTGAACGAGATGCTTTCATGACTCATCGAGCGACACCACTAATCAGCCAATTGGTGACGGCGTCACATTTTTTCCACCTCCTCTGATCACTTTGGCACCCTGGCTGAGCAGGTACTACTTTAGTCCCTGGTACGAGGTACTATGACCTAATGGAAAACCCGGAAAACTATGGCGAGTCATCCGAGTAGGTACTAATAGAAAAGGGCTAAAGGCACAGATAGCGTTCCCGCCACCCCCAAAAAAGGCGCACTTTAATTGCTTACTCTTCAGTCCTAAAACAAAACATTTAATGACTTAAGTCACCAAGTTCTGGAGTAAACAGGGTCGAGCTGGACTCAGGTCAATGAAGTAAACAAGCTCTGTGTCATACGTATGACGGAGGGTTATGAGGTTTAAAAGTTGACATTACAGGTGGCGCAAACCCTCATTCCACTCAACTGTAAAGCTCCCCACTTGTTTAACAAACATCGAACAGTCCCAGTAAACTGACTGCTAGACTTAAACAGGGCAATAAAATGAACAGCAACAAAAGGAAGGTCAAAAGTTCAGGTGTCTACAGGTGACGTAGCTTTGTTTTGAACAAGATGCCCAATCTTAATTGAGTCATATGTTTGTAAGAAAGAAACTCAAAACAACAACATTTCTACCCAGACAGACTTACTTTGAGTTGATAGAAGTCATCTGTGCCGTCTTTTCTGGCCAGACACTGCACTATGCTCGGCACTGGTGAGTTGCCCAGGCGAGGCCCTGCAAGGACACGAAAGGGAACAGCTGCATGACCAAAAGGCTACATGCAGAAGTGTGTGTGTGCTCTCACTGCCACTCATTAAAGGCTGCATTTACCCATTAACACCTCAAGTGTAATGTTTTCTTTGGAAGTCTGTATTGCAAAGAGTGGAGGAGTTGTGTCCAATGTACATTTTATAGTATAGGAAAGAAATTAATTTTCCAATGGGAGGAAATAAAGTTGCTCAAACAGACTAAGACCTTTCTAGTCAATGTCATGACGATCTGCAAAAATTCTTCAAATTCTTGTCTTAGGCCCTTCATACACAGACAGACACCCCCCTATTTCCTGTATTCATGTGAAGCATATTTACAATGCACACTAGGTGAAATTTCGTCCAGCCAACATTTCAACCTTTTTCAGAACTGAGCAAACACTACTAGTGTCCTTACCAAGAATAAAGGGCCCAGCTCTCTTGGCATTACTACCGGATATCCCGGGACTCTGCAGCTTGCTGGCTCTGCCTGATGTCTCACCAGCCCCCCTCTCAGACGAGCGCCGCTTAGACATACTGGAGCTCTACAGGGGAATAAATCTGATTAGCACATGAGATCAAGACCGTCAGGTTAAAGGGAAAGTGCATGCATCTGACTGGGGGGAAAAAAAAACAAAAAAACAAAGCAAATTGAACAGAGGTCATGTACTACTCATCTATAATCAAGTCTGTATTTTTAAAACGAGTGATACATGTTTAACATATCTACTATAAACTTAGCAATAGCTCTGCAGACTGTGGTAGAAAGAACAATGGGGAAGGCTTTGTAGCACCTCCACCTTTAAATATTCCACACTCAGTTACCGACACCTCAGTGTCAATGCGAGGCCATTACAGCACCATTCCGACTAATAGCTGCTCGTGGCAAGGGTAACACCTCAGATTCAATCTCCAACAGCCTATGTTAATGTGCCAAAATCTGCAATTTAAACAGCTAGCACTTTCACATAAATTAGAGCCACTTGCACAATACTGTTTAAGATGGAAGCTTTTCCGATTAATACTTTAATCTTTAGCTTTTCCTGCTGCAGTGGACTTTATTCAGAAAATCCTTCCGCTCTAAATCTGTTGTACAGCCAGGACTATCTGAACGGATATATTCTAACTACAGAGGGGGAAAAAAAAATAAATAAAATAAAGTGTCCTGATAGGAACTTTATTCACATGCCAGAAAAAGCAGAGAGAGTGTGACACATCATTGCACACACAAACTACGTTAACTGACACAAGCAGATCTGATCTGCCTCCCAGAATTCAGAGAGCAAGAGGTATGCAGCATGTTTTGTTTACTGATACAGAGTTCCTATGTAATGAAACCCCATCCGTTTCCCATAACAGGGAAGTAGTGCCCTGAACCGAGAGGAATGATTCACCCAGCTGTCGTCCAGAGAGCCTTAAAAGTCTAAGCGATGACACCGATAAGAGTCTGCACAAGCCTCTGGCAGGTGCAGCTTAGAGATAGAAAAGCTCACACAAAATGTCCACATACAAGCGATATATCTGAGTGTCGCATCTCTACGTTAAATGTCACTGATAAGTAGTATGCATATTTGAGCCACAGCAGAGATTCCCCACACACAAAAACCTTATATTATACAACATCTTTTTAAGTTTGATGGAGACCCAAAAAGCTTTAGAATATCTCAATCTTGCATCCGACAAACTCCAGAAAATTCTTTTTAATGAACCTGCCCATCTTCCTGTTTCAAAACTAATCGTGCACCACTGCCAGTTAGTAATTTTTTTTTGGGCAGAGAGGAGGCAGGACAGTTGGCAGTCAGTAGAGCTGGTATGAATTCTCACTTCCATGAGGCTTTTTGTGATCCCAGACAGCAGACAGTGTCATCATCATGTCTCTCGCCCATCTGTCTCCATCTCCACTAGTCATCACCCACTGAGTCTGATGAGCTGAGGTTTTCTGACTGCATTTATGGCACAAGCCAGAGTGACACCAAGTCATGCTGCCAGTAGTAAGAAAGCATCTTACACTAGAGGACACAAAGCAACAGATAATTAGGCATTACAATTTATGAGACTTGTGGGCAGGAAATTAATTTTTCAGGCAGCCGCCAAAGAAGCTAACAGAACGAACCGTGTACACGGGGCTTCCAGCGTTTCCAGAAAATAAACTAAATTGTGGATGAGTGCTAGAGTTAAATAAGTACATGGAGCAACTCTCTCTTCCAACCGAATAAGCCGAAATGCTTATGCACCTTGAACTACAACACTAAAATGACTCATAGGCAGATACAACACACAAATGAACCCAAAGCTATTCAGGTACTTACTAAAAAACTAGCTGCAGTACTGTGTCGCCAACCTGAGAGTCATCAAAGAAAGCAAAGGTCAATTTAACCAATTTATCCACACCGACCTAAATTACTTCAGCGTGATGACAACACACGGTTCCTTTTCTGACACTGCTGTGCCTCTCTGCACAGCCTATGATCTAGTAAGCAAGGCTGCCTCTGCCTGTATCAGATGGAGGACAAGAACAGATAAAGCCTCTGAATCATATCACACAAAAGGAGGAGAGACACGCTGCCAGTGCCCACGAGAAATGTGGGCTCCTTAAATAGTATCAGAACAAAACAACCACGTAGGTGTCTCAAGATCCACCCACCCAGACTCCAAGCCACTTGTCTGGCCTGCAAGAAAAGCTGAACTGCGATAGCAAGGTAGTACAGAGATGGAGAAAAAGCAAAATGGCACTCCGGTAGTAAACATTACAAAGTAAAACCGTGCAGAAAGGTATGCTATAACACATGCACAGATGCAAAGCCAGTTACAGACAAAGTAACTCCAAGGTCAGATCTCCAGTCCTTATGCTTAAATGCAATGCTACCGATATCCGTTCACACGCTGCCCCTGCTCCTAGATGCAGCCGACTAGATTCTGGCAAAAACAACGCCCTTGACCATACACCAACGTCGTGGACACAAGGTCACATTGCAAATCACCTGACAAAAATAACTACAAACGCGCACACGCACACACACACGTCGTTTGGTGCCATTTTGCAACCACAAGGTCTGGACTGGACACCGTTCAGTCCTGGCAGCAAGCACTGTAAACGAGACGGGTCGTAGAGTGAAGCGCTGACGTTATGCTTTGCAACTTGGACAAATTCACTCTACAGGCAGCTCAGTACTCCAGCAGCCAGACGCTGATGTCTGGCTCTTCTATAGATCTCTTTGAACAAAAACTACCTGAACGATCTCAAACGTTTAGGTACACGCATCTAAACCAGACTGCAAAGCGCGAATAAATGAATGCTTGATTGCGGCAATTGCTTAAACACCACAAGGCAAGTTATTTTTACATTGTACACTTACCGACAGCGACATAAAACCAATGTTAGGCACGCATACAAACTTGGTACGGCAGCGAATATGATCGATTTACTCGGCTAAATACGGATCTACCGACCACACAAAGGGGGCACACAGCACAACAAGGAGTTAGTATTTCGGTGACAACTACACTGAGCGGCTGTTAGCTGAAATACGGCTGCTTTACGTGTCTTCTCGCGTACCCAAGAGGTTTAAATATGGTTGCTCCTGGCGAGCGATGTGAGCTAACGCCAAGCTCGAGGCTACAGAGCAGGCGGCAGGCCATTTAAACAAAGTAGGTAACATTACAGCTGGCTAGCCGTGCCAAAAAGCTAGATAGCAACGTAGTCACCATCTCACTTACCTCGAGCCTAAACCGCCGGGTTAAATCTGTGTCGCCTCCTTAAAACATGGACATTTCTTCGGTGAACGCTGCGGTAGATGTGAGGCGCTTCGCGTTTTACACAGCAGACACCACAGAGGTTTGCTTTCGGCTTTTTTAGCCTCTATTACCGAAATGAGCAATTAAGGAAAAGCCTCCGCTCTTCGCTGATCGCATCTTTCCACAGCGACAGCGCCACCTGACAACGGAAATGACGCACACAATTTATTTGATTGACAGCCGCACTCAACCAATGCAGGCAGTTTTTTCATAGCCGTTTCAGAGTGATGATGAAATTCTATGCAAATAGAAGTTTAGCTACAAGACTGTCTGCCAGACAGTCTAAGATTTAATTAGCGTTCTTTCTTGCATTTTAAAAAATATTATCTTTGCATGATAAAAGTTGCAAAGTGAAAATGATTACATAAGAGTTGAAGAGGCTTATTGTAAATCATACTGAAGGATGATGTTTGCAATGTCATGTTTTGCTGGCAACTTAATTACAGATAATATGATAAATCATGGGTTTTTCCTTTGTTTATTTGAGCAAGATTGTACTCACAATGAAGCGGGATTAATAGGGGTGAAGCTTTTACATTAAACAACTTGCATTTGTTAAAACTAACATTAAAGGGAATTCCGTATAATTTATAATATTACATTAAACACAGCAGTCTTAAACTTTACTCACTGACTTTACTTTTCATTTAACTGTTTCGTGCACAATTACGTAAGGAGATCTCTGAATTGTTGCTTCATAAGGCTTTACCTTGCAGATTCTCTTTAATGACCTACATAGTACACTTAATTTAGGTCAACCATATGACTCAGTGAAACTGTGTATCACTGAATTCATTCAGATCTTCATCTGATAAATACATAACATATTTACGATATCTGGTCCCTCTCTTCTAGATCAATTTGGAGAAATGTCTTCTTGACAAGGGCTCTCTGTATGTTATTCAGCAACAGCCAACCAGTAGACCCCACTCAAAAGTAAAAGTCTTAGTCATTTACTCAGTAAAAACAGTCTTGAATGACAGTGGCATTTAGGAGAGCCCACCTATCTCAATTTAGACTTACCTTGACCTTAAATTCCACCCACGTGTACCAGTTTCAAACCAGTGGGAAGATGTGACAGACACAGAGAGGGCAACCTAAATATCAGATCCTTATTTGAGTTGCACTAGTCTTCCTGCCTTGACTCAGCCGAGCATATACCCCCAGCCACATGAAACGCATGTCACCCTGTGGCTTTATAGTGTCCTGCCCACAGTTTTTAAAGAGGAAACTGAATCATAACTCAAACATGGGGTCTATGGGAAAACCTGTTAGAGGGTTGTTGTTATCATGCTTAGGGCAAGGCTGCATGGACATTATTAATTCAAAATCACCCCCCTTTTTATATTACTGCGTGCACCAATTGAACAAGAAGTGCAGTTTTTGTTTGCAAAGCTTTATGGTGAAGCATTGTTTCTTCTGAAGTGCTGCTGATTCAGGTGGCTGATTCTAATAAAGAGTCTTGCAGGATGACTGGTATGAGCTTAAGTTTCTGTTTGTTTTGGAAGTAGGCTGTATCCTTAGGGCATACAGTGTTTCTTGTCTCCCCTTTGCCAAGATTATTGGGAAGACCTCACCAAGATCAATCTGGAGAAGTGTCTCAGCATGTTTTTCTTGCCGACACGTACAAGAGACAACTGTTTCAGTAGCAGTTCTCATTAGGTGTCTGTACTGCAGAAGAGAAGTTTTGTGGAGATATTGAAGCATGGTGATTGTAGTTTTCAAATTTGCTGGTAAATGCTTAAACATACAAAGCCTTAATTGCTCTGACTTTTAAAATGCACTTCATTGAGTCCTCCACAGTGATCACTTTTTTTTTTTTTGCAGGATTTTAACTAAGTGGAGTCCCGTGTGATACATTGCTTAACAATACAAACTGTGTTGCAAAGTCAGATCGCGCCACCTACTGCTTGAAAGTATTAACTACAACAAGCTGTTTCAAGGTTCATGCCAGTATTAACACTTTGTTGCATCAGAACCCAAACTGGTGATGCATTTAATACAATAATCTGTTCAAGAGATTAGATTTTTTTTTATTCAAAAACAAACAAACAAACAAAAATCAAACCCTCATGTGCAATTCACTTGTATTTTTATTTTTTTATTCCTATTTATCCCCTTTTGTATATTTTATTTATATTTGTCTCTGTATTTATGTATGTGTGTGTGTGTGTGTGTGTGTGTGTGTATAACAATTCTGTAACTGTAACTTCGGTCATTGCTGTGCTTTTTTGTGGAAATCGAATTTCCCAGAGGAACCCACCTGAGGGATTAATAAAGTTCTATCTTATCTTATTTCTATACTTTACATACACATCACAGGATAATGGAATATGTCTTACAAGTTGCTCCTCAGACTCTTTTAAGGTAGAACAGTATGATAAACACATTTGTTACCAAATAAAGACTCTAAAGAATTCATGTCACACTGAAAAAGAGCACTTGGGTTTCCTCCAGTTCTCTCATCACGTAGTCACTTGTTCATTAGAACAGAAGAATTCACAAACTTCTTCTCTGGATGGTGTAAATTAAGATACAATTCAAAAGGGGAATAATTAGAAATAAAGAAGCACCAAACTGTGGACTCAGTCTGAAAATTGACTCAAACTGTTCGGTCATTGCAACTGTTAAAATAATTTAAAGAATATTACATAGAATAGAATAAAAGCTGCAAGATATTACACTGTATAAACACTTGTTTTGCTATTATCACATGGTCAATAAACTAATATACAATAAGCCAACTGTACATTGAACCGAAATACCTTTGTGTTTACAGCAAACATACTATTACAGCTTAATGCTTGCCTCACCACACATTCTTTGTTCTTGAATGCAAATATGCAGCTGATCGTCTGACAACAAAACTGCTCACACCTGCTTTGTAAAAGCACTTGAACAAGCAGTTTTTCTGGCTGCATGCGATTCTGCTGTAGTGCATTTGCAGGTATGGAAAGCAGACTGGTCTTTAGTAGTGCGGACTGTTGACAACGCAATGTTCCCAATCCCTGGCCATTTCTGTCACTGTGACCATGTCACAAACCGTCCATCATGGCCAGAAGGTCGTCCCCTTTGTTGCTGACACTGGGAGACTGATCTCCTGACTCTGTAAATTCACCCATGATCTTGGCCAACTCTGCATTGGCTTGCTGGTCCTGAAAGACAATAAAACGCACCAATCAGAGTGTTGGATGGGCCATTACAGGGATTTGAGCCTCATCACAGTAAATCTGGTTGGTCTGGCAAAGCCTCACATCTTGAATCAATTACTATACAGTCTTAAGCCCAACACTGAGATAAGTAACATTTAGCCCTCAGCGCAATAAAGGTTTTATCAGAGGCAGGAACAAATAGTCCATCAGTGGTTCGACTGGATTTCCCCCGCCCCCCTGTCAGAGATAAGAAGCCTTGATTCAGTCTTTTTGAAGTTTACCTCTCTTGCTTCTTGGTTCAAAGGGGCGAGCAATAGGGCATTTGTTCAGATCTGAAATGTATCCTTTCACCTGCTGTATGACGGATGCTACTTTAATAAACAGTCTAGAACCTCTATGAAAGCTGTGCTCATGGCTGTTACAATGAGTCCTATAATTCAAATAATTCCATGAAGAGTCCTGATCATGCATTGAGATTTTTCAGAACTAAGGTCTGTTTTCAGATAAGTTTCATTTCACTGGAAAAGCAAGATGTTTATATATGGAGGTTAAAGTGGGAGAAGAGCGGCACCCCATCAGAGATAGAAGGGAAAGGGAAGCAGATTGTCTAAAGCATAACAAATACCAGTGTAATTTTGTAAGTTTTCCTGGTCTGTAATCAGTTGTGTAGTTTCTGCAGTGACAAAAACAACAAAGTTCTCATAGTGTTGAAAAGAACAACAATACTGAGATTTTCAATTTTATAGTCTACCCTTGCCCTTTGATGACAAATTGCTTTTCTGTAAATAAATATGCCAATTACACACACACACACACACACACACACACACACACACACTACAAAAAATGCTGGATATGCAGCTTTCCTACACAAGTTGGCTGCGATTTAAGGTCATTTAGATTTACCTTGGTTGCTTGGATGTTTATGACTCCATATGAAAGCTCATCGGGTCTTGATATTAATGCCTCTCTGTAACAGAGTCACAGTGTTACTTCTGATTGTTTCAAAGAAAATAAAAAGTATTTTCACATTTGGAATAGTAATGAAATCATTACATCTGATACATACAGTGGGGCAAAAAAGTATTTAGTCAGCCACCGATTGTGCAAGTTCCCCCACCTAAAATGATGACAGAGGTCAGTAATTTGCACCAGAGGTACACTTCAACTGTGAGAGACAGAATGTGGAAAAAAAAAAAATCCATGAATTCACATGGTAGGATTTGTAAAGAATTTATTCGTAAATTAGGGTGGAAAATAAGTATTTGGTCACCTCAAACAAGGAAAATCTCTGGCTCTCACAGACCTGTAACGTCTTCTGTAAGAAGCTTTTCTGTCCCCCACTCGTTACCTGTATGAATGGCACCTGTTTGAACTCATCTGTATAAAAGACACCTGTCCACAGCCTCAAACAGTCAGACTCCAAACTCCGCCATGGCCAAGACCAAAGAGCTTTCGAAGGACACCAGGAAAAGTATTGTAGACCTGCACCAGACTGGGAAGAGTGAATCTACAATAGGCAAGCAGCTTGGTGTGAAAAAAAATCAACTGTGGGAGCAATCATCAGAAAATGGAAGACATACAAGACCACTGATAATCTCCCTCGATCTGGGGCTCCACGCAAGATCTCATCCCGTGGGGTCAAAATGATCATGAGAACGGTGAGCAAAGATCCCAGAACCACACGGGGGGACCTGGTGAATGACCTGCAGAGAGCTGGGACCAAAGTAACAAAGGTCACCATCAGTAACACACTACAACGGCAGGGAATCAAATCCCGCAGTGCCAGACGTGTTCTGCTGCTGAAGCCAGTGCATGTCCAGGCCCGTCTGAAGTTTGCCAGAGAGCACATGGATGATACAGCAGAGGATTGGGAGAATGTCATGTGGTCAGATGAAACCAAAGTAGAACTTTTTGGTATAAACTCAACTCGTCGTGTTTGGAGGAAGAAGAATACTGAGTTGCAACCCGAGAACACCATACCTACTGTGAAGCATGGGGGTGGAAACATCATGCTATGGGGCTGTTTTTCTGACAAGGGGACAGGACGACTGATCCGTGTTAAGGACAGAATGAATGGGGCCATGTATCGTGAGATTTTGAGCCAAAACCTCCTTCCATCAGTGAGAACTTTGAAGATAAAACGAGGCTGGGTCTTCCAACATGACAATGATCCAAAACACACCGCCCGGGCAACAAAGGAGGGGCTCCGTAAGAAGCATTTGAAAGCCCTGGAGTGGCCTAGCCAGTCTCCAGACCTCAACCCCATAGAAAATCTGTGGCGGGAGTTGAAAGTCCGTGTTGCTCGGCGACAGCCCCAAAACATCACTGCTCTCGAGAAGATCTGCATGGAGGAATGGGCCAAAATACCAGCTACTGTGTGTGCAAACCTGGTAAAGACCTATAGTAAACGTTTGACCTCTGTTATTGCCAACAAAGGTTATGTTACAAAGTATTGAGTTGTATTTTTGTTATTGACCAAATACTTATTTTCCACCCTGATTTACGAATAAATTCTTTACAAATCCTACCATGTGGATTCGATTTTTTTTTTCCCACATTCTGTCTCTCACAGTTGAAGTGTACCTCTGGTGCAAATTACTGACCTCTGTCATCATTTTAGGTGGGGGAACTTGCACAATCGGTGGCTGACTAAATACTTTTTTGCCCCACTGTATGGACACTCACTCTTCTTCTTCGTCAGTAGCAAAGAGGCTAATTCGGAAGCCAGTGTCTGCGTTTCCTGGTTTCTGAACTTCTAACCCTCCCATTAACCTGGCCAGCAGGTTCAGTTCCTCTTTGGCCAGAGGGTTTGGAGCAGCGCTGACCTGTTGACACACAACGGTGTGTTAAATTTAAAAGTGAAGTTGTATGCTTTACATTTATAATCGTTTTGTGCGTTATTGAAATTGTCAGTTTTCACCTTTGTATGCTGAGCAGAATTTTTAGATGTGCCAGACATGTGAGTTTCCACTGGGCGACTTACACTGTACCTACATTTTGGGGTTTTTTTTAAAAAAGGGAGAAAACGTGTCAACATACAATGGTGTTCAAACACTGATAATGAAACAGTCTTTCAACATTGTAAGAATGGTTTGTACAATTTTAAAGTGAAAAAGGAAACAATGCACACCAAGACATCTGTGCTCTGCTAAGTTTTGACTAGTGTCAGACCAAAATTTGGTTTTTAGGGCTTTGTGCACATACTTCACAAGGAAATGCCAGATGATGAAATTTTCAAAGCTGTGACTCACTGCTTAAGCTTTTAATGAACAATTCACAGCTTAAGCAATGAAAGCAGCTGCCTATCATTCTGAAAAACATCAATTATTAGCAAAAACGGAGGGTGGGGTTTGGAAAACTAAGAGAACTTTCAGAGAGAAATTGTAGGATTACTAAAAAAAAAAAAAAGCTGTTGTTTGAATGCAAAAGGCCTTCGGGAAGATTTAACACGAAGCTGAACTGTTCTGTTGTGCTGCAACAGCTGTGCAAACGTGACCACCATCAGAAGAAAACATTTCCTGTATCCTTACCACAAAACTAAGCATCAGACGTTTGCAAATCAACACCTAAACCAAACCTTGTGCATTGTGGAAACAAGTACTACAGACTGACATTTTTAGAGCTACATTCAGCAAAGGTATATGTGTAGAATAAAAGGATGGTGATTTTAATCAAATGCACCCCTCTCCAGCTGTGCAGGATAGGTTGAATTTGATATGCTTTAGGCTCTTGTGGTAGCCAGTGCAACTAGTAGAAAGAAGAATTAATTAATTTAAGCAAATTCTGGAAACTAAACACAGTATTAGTTAAAAAAAAAAAAAAAATGCCGTCCACAACAAGATAATGATCCTTAACACAATACACTACCTCAAGGGTGCTTTTGCAGTTCCTTTCATTATCCTTTATAAAAGTTAATCAGGTAATTTCTCTTTTGTGTGCTTAAAATCCCTCTCGTCCTGGCTTACCATCACAAAAAATGAAAACTGCATAAAAACAACAAGGCATGTTTATATAAGGGAAGATTCCAGCATCGTACATGTTTGTGCCCAGTTTTGTGACTCTATCACCAAAGATGTCAAAAGAGCCTTCACGGAGTGCAGTGGTATAGTTCCCTCCATTATTGAACTTCAGCCTGGTGAATTCCTCACCTGTACAGCTGAACATCCTACAAAAAAATGACATACACACACACACATGAGAGAAATAGAGACAGGAAAGCATTTAGTACATAGTATGATAAAGAGCCTTTATTTCCTGCTTAAATGTTTCACACAGCAAATCCTTAAGAATTTTGATCCAAGCTAAACGTGCACGGTATCTAAAATTAGAAGTCAAATACTTCTTGAACGAGACCTCTGTAATGCAATTAGCTACAGATAAGCTTACGTAAAATCAGATTACGGTGTCCAAGTAAGATAGCAAAGAGACAATATGCAAGACAAAGCAGCAGACATTAAAGTTCAATGAAAAGAGAAAGAGTATATTATCAAAGCCACCTATTTAGTCTTACTTATTGACAATATTCTTTAAACTTCAGACTGCCTGGGTCTGAGGGATAAGAGCTCTTTACTGTGGTACCTTATCAAGCCAGGGACTTGAGTGCCATGGGGCACAGGACCACTGGTGGGAAGAACAAAGCGGCCATTTGAATTCTGCACTTTGTCCTTGAGGAAAATAGAAACCTGCCATAGAAGAAGGTACAAACACAGAGAAAGTAAACATTAACTGAACAAGCAGGAAAAAATTAGTTATACCATCTTCATAATAAAAAGTCACAAATGATGACTCACCCTTATATGCATGTCTTGAAAGAAGATAAGAAGAGTTTGTCTAATCAGCTGGAATTCACCACTGGACAAAGGCGTATACATCTAAAAATACATATTGGTATTAAAAAAAAATCTAAACTGGTGAAAACATTTATTTATGCTGGCGGTACTGGCAACACAGAATTGAAATCGCTAGCTTAGATGGCTTTCTTTGTCTTAAGTGGGCCTTCATAGCTTGCTTGGTCATTTCTAACACAAGAGGTGAGTTTTGTCTTGGAGGAGAAGGCCTGAGGAGAAGTAGTGACTCTCAGTACATCACCAGCTGCAGTATAAGAGTGTTAAACCAGTTCATATGCCACGTGATTACACTCTTATTAAGAATGTCCTTGATTTTCTTTCCCCCATGAGCTTTTCTTATCTTCTTCATTTATCTTTATGTAGTTAACCAAGGGGAGCTTCTTTGCATGCTACTTTTTTTTTTAAAACCATATACATCTTGCTGCAAACTGCAGAAAAAAAAATCCCCACAAGCAATATAAAATATTTCTGACTATATTTTCTTGTAACAAATGTGAAGACAGCAAAGTCCCACATGTAGTACCTCTATCAGCTGTCGGTAAGTCTCATCAACCTGGCTGAGAATGCTGGGAGTATCTTTCACAAAGTCTTTGATTGCATCCATGTGGTTGAAGGACACAAGGAGGATGTCCTTAGGTCGTGGACAGAGAAGCACCTGATACTTGAAAGCCATGGTCATCAAGTCATAGAGCTATGAACAGGGACACATTCATCAACACATTGTCTTAGGCATCAGAAATAAATGCATGCCGTTTTTGAGTGATAAACAGTAGAGGGAGACATAGTATGTAAATGAATGTGCCTTATGCTTAAACACAACAAAAATGTTACATTATACACTTGATTTATATTGATTGGCATGAAGGCAAATCTAATGAAAAGGCTGTGATAAAAACATCTCTGTGTGGTTTTGAAGAAATGTAACTGGTGCATGGATAGAAAGTCAATGCTTGTAATTAAAAATGCAAACAAAATATTGGGAGCACAAGAGTAAAGGCTGTATATGAATACATGATGTCTTACCTTGTCCATACTAGCTTGATTGAGTCTCATTATGGATGCGTGGGCCAACCTGTCAAACACGGTCCGTAGGGCCTTCTTGGAATAAAGCTCCTGTGGCTTAAAAAGCTCCTCCAGGAACTTTTTGTTAAACATGGTGGTGATGATGTCATTCATAACTATTCAGACAAGCAATTAAGCACAAAATGTTAATTAAGGTTAGACAAATGCCCTTCCCATA
This sequence comes from Haplochromis burtoni, assembly GCF_018398535.1. Taxonomy (NCBI): domain Eukaryota; kingdom Metazoa; phylum Chordata; class Actinopteri; order Cichliformes; family Cichlidae; genus Haplochromis; species Haplochromis burtoni. The sequence goes on from NW_024582445.1 coordinate 1,585,749, forward strand.
CTATTGGCTCAGAAGCAGGCAGATTAGCGCTCTACACTCTACATTGCCGAAAACGATTTTACCCAGAGCTGAAACCCAAAGACCCTAACAAAGCAGCAGACCTATTTATCAGAAATCCTACAGCCAAAGATGTTTTTTTGGAGGGTGGGGGGAGGTTTTGCCTTTTTTTTTTACCAGTATTGCAGCAGCAATACTTACCTTAACTAAACCTTTAGGGTTTAGTTAAAAAGTGCTTACATTTTAGATCACTCAAGTTTGGGAAAGTAACATTATTTTGTGGCTAACTTACTGGGGGTTCAAGGTATATGACTAATTCACTTTGGTTCATGAAGTGAAGTAATTTGTCCAGCATATGTATGCGAACGCCACCTTGGAAGCTTGAAAACTGGAGTTTTGGAATACAGACACACATAAGAAAGGTTGTTACAACCAATGAAGCAGGACATTGTTTGTCAGCTCATCCGTTATTCATTCATTATTTACGCATGGCATGGGTTCAGGCTAAGCCAAAGCAGAGCAAAAGAGCTACTAATGCATCAGCGCCTCATTGCGTCTTGTTATAATACCTCTCTTTCTGTCCGCCTCTATCCAGCCAGGTATTGTGGAAACTTTATCAATCCAAAGGGAAATGGTACGTAAGTAAACAGCTGATTTTAAGACTGCCACGTGTGCTGGTGGTTAATGCTTAACATCATCTAATATCATTTTACAACAAACCAGTGATATCTTTTAAACTGACAGAGCGGCAACAATACACAATTGTTTTACAGGGCTTTACAGTCACACTCTCCTACGAAAAGACATGTCTTATTTTGACTTTCTGATTCGACAGAGACACCGACATCATCAATACAGAAACAAGCAAACGAACAACATACATGTGCACTTACTGCGGTCTAACATTAATATTTTTTCTGGAACAGGATAACAATTGTGTTGCTAGCTGGAAAGCTGCTAAACTAGCTACCTTTCTTAGCTTTGTCAGCAGGGATATTCTGAGCTCGGAGACGCTGGTCTAGGATGTACAACATTTCCCCGCCGAGATTAATGAAAAGCAGCGGCAGAGTCCTTGAAGACATGATGGAATTTGAACAGCTGAATCTTTCCAGACAAAACAGCTAGCTCGAATGTTTTAGCTGGTGGGTAGTCTGTCTGTTTGGTAAAGCCGCTTCTGGTTGCCAGGCCACGAAATAAATAGCCAATCAGAGCCCTATGTAGTAAATACGTAAAAGAAAGGGGCGGGATTAGACGAGGTACAACCGCGTTGTAAATTAGAAGCTCACTGATTAGAGATAGATGGACCATTTTTCACCATGTAGTCATACATATTATATAATTATATATAATATAATGCAAACCAGTGGTTTCATGGCAAGTCTAAGCATTCTAACCAGTACAATTCGACTTATATGACAATTATAACGATATTATAATTCATAAGGAAGATCAACCTTTTACTCAGCTGCTCACAACTGATTTACGATAATACCCAACAATCTTTTCTAGAAGCTTTTTTGGACGTTTTTAGTTGCATAACTCTTACGTTGAGAAATAAATGATATAAGGTGAGCCATCAAATTTCAAAAAGTTGTTCAAAAAATGTGATGCCTGTTGAAAATGCACTTTATTTACAATAATACACAATTGCTCTTGCAAGTTAGGGCCAAAGATTTAATACACACATAAATGCATACTTCATTAAATGCTTTTTTTGGTTTGCATGAAAGCTCCATGGGTAAACAAGTTACTTCCACAATAGCTGAGCATCATGAAAAACTCTTGTTACTGTGAAATCTCTCCATTCCTGATGCGGATTTCTCTTGCCATCCTGCACATTTCACAATGTCCACAGAAGAAGATCATCAAGGCGTCGTTACATATTGTTCCCTGTGGTTAAAAGATTGCATAAATTACAGAAATGTTGCAGATTTCTCAATTGTGGGAAACGCACAAAATTTCCTATGTTTGCAAAATCTGTGTCTTTCATAAAAGCAAGACTGAAACAGACTATCATACGTGCAATACTTACAACCTAAAGACTAATTGCATAAGGTACGGTATTCTGAAGTTTGGATTTTATAATAACTGCATTGAGTTGCATGGGTAACATACCTGAATACCATAGGTTAATCTCATGTGAGTCCTCATGGCTGTTAAGCCTCCAGGCACGCAACCCAAACAGCAGTTTTCACCATACTTATTTGCTGTGTAGCAGCTCAGTGCCAGTGGACAAAAACAACCGACGGCACCTAAACAACACGAGTACATTTATGAATGTCTAAAACGAACAAAACAAAGTGTGCATGCACAAATGATGTGTCTTGTACTTACAGACCAAACAGTCACTGCAGCAGGCACACAAGCCTGTGCTCCACTCTCCTGTTTGAACATTAGTCCCATAGCCGCCAGCACCTGGTTGATGGGTGACCACTGGGTTTGACATTTGGATTACTTGGTCTGTTTATTTGCTCTGTGATTTAAGTACCTAGTCAAAAACACATTAGAGAGCATTAGATATTTGCACACTAATTAACATCACATATTTACAGAAAACCCTCCTCAACACAGCATGCAACAGTTTACTCTGTCATTTGAGGTAAATCAAATTATGATTTAAAAAATACTTTTTGGACTTTCCCTGTAAAATATATATTTCTAAATAAAACATTGTTGCAGGAATACGTTAGTGTAACATGGACTATTTTCACAATATCGTATGAAAGATAGCCATGTATGTGGTTTTTAACCCAAAGAACAAATGAAAGCCCATGTTATCTTGTATCAAGGCAGCCATAACGGAAAGGCCAACTTTTAACTATAACATGCGCACGAATTGCAAATATAATTTTTATGTTTAATTTAAGAATATTTAACTTTTAAGTTTATCTGCTGCGAAAGGAAAAAATGGTGTCACTTACCAGAAGAGTGTGAGAGTATGAGCTCCACCTGCTCAAAATGACAAGTTGCACACCACACAGGAAATTGTGACGAGCTTGAGCTGTGAAACGCTGGTTTGGCAACAGCCTGCACTTTCTGGGGACGACAAAGATCTGTGGCGATTCACTGGCAAAAAATCAGTCCATTAACAGGAATTGCTTTTTTTTTTTGTCTGATAAAGTGTACAACCTCAAATCACAAGGTCACAAGCACATGTATGTGACTGAGAGTTTAAAGTTTTTCTGATCTCATGACAGATCAGTAGACTTCAGGGAAGCCATGCAGTTAGAATTGTTAAGGTCACACTTTCATATGACACCCACAAATGCAACACGTTCGTGTCTTGAGGTTTTAATCTATTAGAACACTATATCACTAGTGCAGCATGCAAAAGAAGGGATGGATTTACTCAGGATTTGAATAAGCACAAAACTATACGAAACTAAAGCCTTCTTTTCATATTAATATATAATGTAAAAATAGCTTTTAATGAAAATGCCGGTCTTGTTATACCCTATATGAGAATTAAATTAACCTTGCCTCGTGATGTTGTACATTTAAATCCGATGCTTTAGCAACCTCACCAATTTTTACAATATAACACTATGCCAGGAATGTCAGGAATTCTTAATTAGATTTTTTTAACAATTTCTCTCTAACTTGAATTAACTTACTGTACATTTAAACAACACTCAAAAAGATAAATGATACTGCATTCTACCAACAAGCATTTTATGACCCTAAACATAGTTGGATTAAGTCAATCTCATGTTTCCACAAAGCCTGAATACTGCTTCAACAGTACTCTTCCAGGAAGAAGTCCTTATCTGATATGCCTCAACTTGGTACAAATGAGGTGAACTGCCACTGACAGCTGATTAACAAAACATAAAAACAAAAACAAAACACACACCGGTGCTGATATGAAGCCATAATAACGCACAGAGTCGATCTAGTGATAATATTTTAGCGCTAGTTTTTTGCCATGTGGTTTAACACAGAGTATCCTCTCAGATAAAATGGAGAATTTGCAGTGTAGGTTTATTTCTAATTAGCATATTAATACTATACTTGAGTTTCTGGCTTCCTGGTTTTCTAAAATGAGATCTTAAATTAATACATCTAGAAGTCATGCTTTAGTTCAATTACAATTTGGAGGATTATTCCAACCCAGCTTTCTCAGATATTTTATTCTTATTAATCTTTGACATCTCCAGACAGTTCTGGTATCAGAATGACAACAATAGAAAGTAAAATCGTGTGACGGCAGCATGGGAAAAACATTTATTTATCTACATGATACATCACTACATCTGAAGGTGTACAGATTGTGGCTTTTGTCTCATTAGATCTCAGCTGCATTTGTCTTTGCTGACTCCGTGTCTGTGGAGCCTGAACTCTGCTTTATCTTCAGCCTCTGCTCTGCTTTTTGCTTTTGCACTGCTTTGAAGACCTGAGATGACACACACAGACACACAAACACATATGACCAAGTGTTAGTGGGGGGCATAAAATAACACCTTTAATGTATAGACAAGAGTTTCCAGAAGGCTTGAGTAATGCCCTAGATGCTCTATATGCTACACTTCCATTACACTTGTGTGTAATGGAAAGTTTTAAGTTTTTCCCAACAGATATGAGTATACATTAATGTGCCGTTAATAAATAACAGCTTCATTTATTTGCTACCTTAATGCAGAATTCTTTCTTGGCCATCCAGCGACGGGTGGCCCGTCTGTAGTACTCTGGGGGGAAGGTGTATGTGATGCCCAGCTGCTCACACACTTTCTCAAAGGCATCGTAGCGAATCAACCGAAGGTGTTTCAAAATCTTTTTCCTTCGGTCAATGGCCATAAGCATTCGCCTCTTGTTTGCTTTATCCTAGCATCAAACAACACAGAATATCGAAAGTAAATACAAACAGAGCAACATGCGCTAGAAATCAGGACACCTACTGAGGAACAGCTGCTTCGTCATGCCACATAAAAACAGTTGTTAATTTTAATAAAATTGTTTAGGCTATGATGTAACACGGAAACTTCCGACCTTGGCCATGCTACGCATCTTTTTATTTAATGTGGGGGAGTACACAGGATATCCTGTAGCACATGCAGGCCTCACAAAAGCAGAGAGGAAATGTGGAGAGACGTATTCATACATGAAACTTCCAGTGGTGAGAGTCAAGTGCTCTACATGTGTTACGTCATTTTAATCTGTCAACCTAACAAATTTGCTGATTAATTTAAATGCATTTTATTCTCACCTTATGATGTTTTTGCAAATGTTCCTGGTAGTTTCGGATTCTAGCAGTCAATATAGCCACTGAGGAGAGAAAGAACAGGAGAATTTCAACATCGCATAATAAATAAAAGTTGTATCCCGTGTTTTTTTTCAGTGAAGAAACTATGTGCAACATAATGAAAAATATAGCACCTCACCTTGTACTTCCTCTGAGCTTCGGTCACTCTCATCTCTCTGGACCTTTGCAATTAGCTGTTCTTGTTTTAGCTGTAGCTTTTCCTTCTGAAGATGAGATTATTATTATTAGTTATTAACGCTGAACTACTCGTTTATGCCTCTGCTTTCCCACAAGAGGGCCAAACAATGTACATAAAAAAGACAAACTTACATGACTAGCCAACTCCAGTGAAAGAAGCCTTTTGACAAGATCATCAGTTCTGTTAGCAGAAAATACATTAGTGTTAGAAGAGTAGACCAATCACTATGTGCGTCCACTTTTATAAAATAATTAATAGAAAGTCTGAATTTTAATCATTTTGTATATGTTTACGTTTGAGCAAGGGGAACAGCCGCATAATCCATCTTCAGCATTGTTGGAGGAAGATCGTTGAGTTGGCTCTCAGGTCCTGGAGGAAAAATACTTTTTGGATTTTTCTTTCTTTAACTTATGTACACATTTAAAAATGCTCACATGCGCACACTATGGTGATGATAGTTCCTCTTAAATACCTGTCTTCTTCTTCTTTGCAGCCCGGGCATAGTGTCTCACTGGCTGTGGAACAGCAAAGCTTCCTGCAACAGAGAAATCAGATGCATCACTGCAAACATTCACGTTTAGTAGATTCAAAATGTTACTTTCAGTTGTTATTCACAAGAGATCACCACAGCAGGCAGCTCCACGTGTTTGGTTTGGCCGGATTCTCTCATGATGTAACCCCGAAAGGATTTGTGCCTCCCTCCAGGGATCTAATTCTCCCTCAAGGGATCGAATTGGGGATTGTTCACTTGTCTGGCAAATGTGTAAAACACTACACTACAGAGCCACTGCTTAGGAGATTAAACTCATTTTAAAAGTAGAAGGGAACAAGGGAATCGTTGCTTTGCTAATGATTTATTTTATTAAAAAAGGCCTCAATTTCCTCAGCTGAGGTCAGTATTCATGATTCCAAAATAAGGAAGACACTCAAAACACTCGCATCTATGGGGAAGTTCCGGGGCAGAAACCACTGCTGCTGATCTTGCTGATCGCTCAAAAACCTTTGGGGTCAGCATCATAAGCACATAATAAAAATAGTCAAGTTTGATTCCCGTTGCTCCTTCTCGAGGTGAATGATTTACTGTAATCGACGGAACTATGAATTCTGCGCTCTACCAGAAAATCCCGTAAGAGAATGTCCAGCAATCGTTTTGTACCCTGAAGCTCAAGCGCACTTGGCTTATGCAACAGGACAATGATCAAAAACAAGCCAGCAGGTCCTCTGAATGGCTTTAAAACAACAACAGAAAAGACAAAAAAAACAACAACCCCAAAACAAAGCAAACAACAGAAAATTAAAAATACAATGACAGTTTTGGAGTGGTTTATTCAAAGTCCAGACTTAAATCTGATAGAAATGCTTTGACATGACCTTTCATGTCATTGTGACTAAAAGAATTCCACAAAGAGTGAGCCAAAAATTCCTCCACAATGATGTGAAGGACTCATTGCCACTTATTGCAAATGAATGACTGCCAAAGGTAACACAGTGTTCTTAGATTTAGATGAATTAATTTTCCACATAGGTTGAGGTAGGTTTGGGTAACTTTTTTTCCCCTAAAAAAAGAAAACAACAAAAAAAAAAAAGCCTTTTCTATTTACTTGGGTTCTCATCTTCTATTGAAGTTTGTTTGATGATCTGAAATATGAGTGTGACAAATAAGCCCAAAGACACAGCAAGAGCGTAAGAGAGCTGTATGAAAAACAACAAAGCCTGAAAGTTACTTATAATCTCTAACATTTATTTGTGAATAAGCTATTTTAAATTATGAGGAGTATTGTCCCTCTAAATATTATCCCGAAATACTCCAAGATCTTCCTTCCTATAAGCATGAATGGAAATGATTCAAAAACACAGCAGGTAATAGGGTAGCATAAGCAGACCCCTAAGTTCTGGGATAACTTTACTATCCTATTTGTAGAGAAACACCTCTCTGGGATAATACATAATAAAAACATTTCTGCTGCAAGCTGAGTTGTCAGAAAATCATTAATTTATTATAACAAAAAAAATAAAATACATAAATGAAATCTACAGGATGATGAAACGACTCATGAAGCTTAATTTGCGTGACTGATGGAGAAACTTGTAGAGTAAAACTAAGATAATCTTTCTAAAACGGTTGTCAAACACTCACCCTAAAACGCAACTATGTACATATCAGATGGCGATAAGAGCAGTGGTTTTCAATATCAAAATAGCAAATGATGTCACTTCCTCTCTAATGTTATGCGACAGTTCAGCCCTCCTTCAAAAATCCACCAACGTGTGCAACTAATATTGCAATCCACTGAAGGAAACTCATCAGGAAAGAGCTTTTCACCGAGTTTTCACCTGGCAGTAATCTTTGCTGTTGAGAATAGTTTAATAGAAATTCTCTGTACCTTATTTTAAAGTTATCAACAGCAGAAACCAAAGTAAAAAATTTCAAGGTAGCATACATTTTTCTTGAGACACTGCTGGTGATTTCAATTCTGATAGACTGCAGTGTACAGCGTACAAACCTTGGGTTAAAAAGTATTTATTTGCTGTATTAGTCATAGCACTGTAGAGAGAAGCGGCCTGCAAGCCAAACAGCTCTTATTCATGCCTGTCACTGAAGGGCTGGCAAACCTGTGACTGTCAGTGCATAGGCTGCAACAGTGAGAAAAAAAAAGAAAGAAAAAAAAGCTGTCATATTCTAGTAGACTTGAGGGGGGAAATGAAAGAAAAGCTTCTGTAGATGCTCCAGATATTATGATAAGAAAGCAAGATATTGCATCAGATTAAGCAGCAAAGAAGTGCAGAAGGGGAGATAACCACAAAAACATTTAGGGGAGAAAAGTTTCAAGTAGCTAAAGCACTACACTGTTACCTAGTCCTCTTTTAGAGGCTTTGTGTCAAAAATATTTCTGATATTCTTTTTGTTTGTTTCACACCCTGTGTGTGCAACAACCCTCTGATTAGCAGGCATCAGTTTTGCACACGGAGGTGTGTGAAAAGAGCTGTGAGAGGCTCTTCAAAGTCCCTCTATCTGAGAGTTGACAAGCTATCCTGTCTACTTAGAAATTACACACAAATCAACCCCCCAAAAAAGCAAAACTCAGATGTCCCAGTTTTCCACACAGCATGCATTTATTGATCTATGTGGGAGCTGAGACTGTGTGAAAAGTATGAAAAGAGAATCAAGACTCCACATGAAGATGTAACCCGGTTTGTGCACACCAGGAGATCCTTGCGCACTTTAATATTTTTAGACTGTCGTATGCACAGAAAGTTTTTGGAAGGGAAAATGAGCAAATCTGCAACAAAGGAAGCAGGACTTAAAACAACAGCCAATTCAGACTGTGAAACTGCCCTGTGTTTACACTGCTTGGTTTTGCGTGTGGCATCATATCCTACCTGAGAAAAAAAAATATCAGCCACACATAGTTGTACACATTTGAAACTCAACAAATCTGTAAGAATCTATGAGAAATCCCACACTTGGCATTTTTCATAGACTCAACAAAAGAAATATGAACATATGGGTTTTTGTGAAAGACTGTTTTCAATGACAAGTAGCTGAGCAGCTGACGAAACACCTGCCAGTAACTTCACACTGTCTTGGTGGTGTGGAGAGAACTGTGTAATAGAAAAATGAATTGCGTAGGGAGGCTGTGCAAAGCCGATTACTACACTTTGGAGTACGTTATGGTGAAAATCGTTTCAGACGTCAAGTATGCGGTCTTTCCGCTTATCAGGGTAACATGTAGCTCCGCCAACAGTGCCGCCTGCCGTTCGTGTTAGTTACTTCCCAAGAAGACCTAGCGAAATTACGAACTGCTCACAGAAACACATGTTTTGACTGATATTTACCCACAAGAAAGTTTTGTCTTCCTCACACTTACCACTTCTCACTTTTGGTCCTGACAGTAAACTCGACCTGTTCGTCCACGGTTTGACTGATGCAGCACAACAGAGAGCTGCCGAGCTTTCCCGCAAAACACTAGCTTGGACCTTGAGAACTGCCCTCAGGCCTATGTTTGTGAACATGGCTCACAGTATAGATAACAAAGACGGAGAATAAACTGTCTAAAACTGCTGAAAAATTCGTCCAATAATCACACTCGACCCCTACATGAGGATCGCCATTTTGGTTAGACTAAACTAGCCGAGTAGCGATTGCGAGATGCTGTACTAGGCTAAAATAACAATCCCAGAGCACGTCGATAAAAACGAGCGTAAAACGACTTTTGGAATCTTTCATCGTTACATTTCATTATTATTATTATTTTCAGTGACAATTGTTTGGTTTAATAATTGAAGCAGTCACAGTTAATGAGAAGTGCCCCCTCCCAAAATTATTACTGTTACTTTTAAATAAAAAGCAGTAAAAAGAGCACTGATGGTAATAAACTGTCAATTTATAACTGCTGACATACATGCTGTGCAAACCTCCTAAAATACTACCCGTTTCTTTGCTGGGAAAAGGGGAAATTGGTGTATTGAAACGGGGAAATACAATATATAAGACAAAAACAGAGTTTGTACAATGCTAAATTATTTGGTATGACCACATTCTTCAACATAACCAGGACTCTCTTGGGCAAACTTTCTTGTAGTTTGAAGTATTCTTCAGGAATAACTTTCCTGGCTTCCAGAAGGATATTCAAATGTTCTCTGGATGTTGACTGCCTTTTCTTTCATTCTCTGTCAAGATGATCCCACACCGATTCAATAATGTTGAGATGTGGACTCTGGAGAGATCAATCCAGGACGCATGATGATCCATTTTGTGTTTAATTTCTATGCAGGTATGCTTTTTATTGCATTTTCCAGTGTGTTTGGGATCACTGTCATACTGAAAAATGAAGATTTGCTAATTAGACACTTTCCAGAATCGTGCGGTGGATCAAAATCTGATGGTACATTTCTGCCACTAATTCGTACAAGAAATGCAGCTCTGAACCTGGACACAGCTTCAATTTTCTCTATTCTGACCTCCTATTAAAGATTCTTTGAACCTGAAATTTTAACATTTGAATTCACCGCTTTACAAGATCAATTTCCACTGATTTTTCAGTCCAGTTCTTGTATAATTCAACTTAACATTACTTTTGTAATATAACTTTTCTCCCTTTTTCTCCCTATATCCCAGAGAGACTCGAGAAATATGTCCAGTCTTTGTGAGTCCCCCCCTCCCCTATTTCTTAAGAACATGACTTTCAGATGCTGGTTGTCTGCTGTAGATAATTTTTAGGCCTGACCCTTCTTCTTTTTGTCCTCCACTAGTCAAGTGTCTTCTGATTTCTTTTAAAGGTGACACTGATATGCCAAGTTTTCATCCAGGAATTCTTTGAGAATCATCATGTTGGTGCAAAAATATTATTTTATGCCTGCCAAACTGTTCTCTTTGACAATTTTCATATATTTAACTAAACAAAACTAAAGTCAAACAAATTATATGTTTTGCAACAAATTACTGCTAGAAAGAACGTACTGGTTTAAAATTGGTTCTCTGTTAAGTTGTCTGTTACAGATGATTACTGTTACTAATTATCCTTTATACAGCTTTTATAAATGGATCTATAAATCAGTTTATGTGACATTTCTGAGTTTTCCAGCAAATTTGTCCTGCTAATCTCAGATTAGTGTGCTGTTTTAAATAGTATCTATATTTAGCATTAAAATATTAAAAAAGTACTTTTATTGAAAACACTTTTAAGGTGTAAAACATTCAATCAGAGAATTCACATGTAATCCACAAAAAATATAATCTCAACAATACAGTTTAACCTCCTAAGACCCAAACTCTTCCACGGCATGCACTTTTAGTTTGTTCTTTGATATTTGGGCATATTGGGGCCCGATGAATGTAAAAACAAAGAATTTTTTTCCCCTTATTTTTGTTTTTAAGAAAAATAAGAGCAACATGAGGATATTCATTTAAAATTTTGATAGAACAGTAGCAGTATAATGTCATCATAAGTGGATATCAGGTCCTAGGAGGTTAAAGTAAAAAGTAAAAAGCAAAAAGAAACTTCATTTGCTGCAGAAGTTTTACAAAGTATACAAAAACTTTGCAATGATAATCAGTAAATATCAACATGATTTCTATCAGCTTAAAAAAAATTCTAGCTAGTAGCCATGTTATTTACAGCTGTGTACGTTATCACATTAAATTCATTGCACATACTTAGATCTATGTAAGCCTCCAACAAAGCAGTTCTACTTGTAATTGCCAATGGTGCTTTAGTCATTTTCAGTATCATTCATGGCTAATGCTCGTAGAAAAGGAAAGTCATCCCAAAGACTCTCTGGGTCTGCCACTTCTTCAGGTACACAATCATGGCTTGGCCCAAAAAAATGCTGCTCCTCTGTCATTCCACCTAGTGCTAGATTCTGGTAACACTTCGGAGTGAAAGGTTCCTCTGCCTCTAAGAGGGGCTGTGTAGATTCAGAACGCAGGTAGACATGAGGCTCTTTGGGCGGTGGGCTGTTACAAAAACCAGAGAACACCACAGTAGCATAAGGAACAGAGTCACTGTTTGAGCCAGAGTATTCGGTGATGAAGGGCGAACCACAAATAGACTCTCCAAGGTCACTGGTCTCTTCTGAACTGTTTATCCAAAGATCATCCTCCTCTTTGCTTAGTTTCATGGGGATGTCCGGAAAGCTGAGGTGGGACAAATATATCGGATCCTCGCTGTCACATGAAGGATGGGTATACTGCAAGTGAAAAATAAATGAGACAACAATCGTATCAATTTCTTGGCTTTACACCATGTCATGTCTTTTTTTCACTCATGCAGCAAAACAAGCTTTAAATATCCAACATTAGAAATTAATATCAGTTGGAATGCTTTAAATTAAGTCTCCTGTTAGTTTTCACCAGATCCTGATGGAGACCTTAAACAGCCTCTTTCTCTGTTAAATGAACCTCTGTGTTTAGCGGGCATTTGTTAAATTTGTCTTAATTCCATTGAAAAGCACTGAAAGCTAAAACAACAAATTAACAGGGCATTAAACCAAATAATGAGAAGGAAGAAGCTAAACTGTTTCTGCAGAATTTCACAGTCATTCCCTGTAGGGTTCAACCTCTTCATTCTACATATTGCAGATTTTTGCAGCTTTAATCAAAAACATTAGTAATAAGGAACGTATAAATGTATAAAAACATTTCTGTTGTCCTCTAATGGATGTCCGCTTTCACACCTGTGTTGATTCTGATGTCAGTCTTAGGACAAAGCTGTTAGCTGGGTCTGGAACAACTGGCCAAAAAATCCCCTTAAACCTTGAAGTTAAAGAAAAAAAGAATTAGGGTAGTGTGTTAAGAATAAACAGCATTACAGCTTCCCAGCTTAAACAGTATGAGCATGAGCTTACCTTTCATGTTTGGAGAAACAAGTTAGGACTATGAAAATAATCAGCAATGAAAGTCCAAAAACTGATCCGATTACAATCATCGCACTAGCGACCTCATCTGAGAAAAGAAAAGACACGTAATGTCACGTCTGATCATATTCTGTTTGTGTTGACTTTCTCCAAAGAAAAAATGATCGTACTAACCAAAGGGCTGAAATTCAAAATGAACTGCTGACCCATTCAAGCTCCCACCAAATGTGCTAACCATCAAGATAGCTCCATGCACACTGGGGTCTTTAAGGATCACACTTCTTTTTTCTGTATCTACGTTCACAACTGAAGAACAGTTAAACATTAGAGGGGATCAAGTACTTAAAATATCCTATACAACATAGCAGAGATAAGGTATTTAACCTACCGTTAACGGGTCCCTTCTGATTCCAGTAGAAGACTGTGTAGTCTTGGATCTTTCCATTTCGTTGGTCTAATGGTATTTCATCCCAGGTAATCTTAATATCTGAATTCCAGGTCTTTTGAATATGTAATTTTGGAACCATGGATGGGGCTTTAAAAAGAACAACATCACAAGTGATTAGTAGAACTAGAAAGAGTTTTTAACCATTAGTCATTATATTAGACAGCTCAGGTCTTTACTCCAATAGGTTATTCATTTCTTTCCACAAGAGGGCATTATTTCATCATGTATCAGCTGTTCTGTGAGAGATTACAAAATATATATTCTGTAAGTCAACGCTCTTCTGACTACTTCAAAGTTGAGGGAGTCTGGCTCACACCTCTGCTGGCTTGTGTGAGACTCTTTGTGTCTTGGGTGACTTACCCTTCTCTCTCAAGTAGGCATTAAATGTCTTAGGAGGGCCTATCCCATCCGTAAACCTTGGATATACAGAGATCCCATAGGGCTTGTAGGGCTCAAAGCTGCCTGTTGATGAGTGAGAAGAGGTTAGGGTGGATCATTGCCCACAGGAGTCTAACAGTGTGTAGAGGCAGGTTAAGCACAGGAAAAGGAAGATCTTACACAAGAGTGATTGTTCGAATTCTTGTTGTAGAGGATAATCATCCGATTAGGAAAGCGGAAGACAAATATTGTAAAACATACCTGTTATAACAATGCTGGACTGGTTTTGGCCAGCAATGTCAAACTGGATGTGGGAGAGGCCTGATTTTAACAAAGGTCTCCATTTCACCACATAATCGCTGAGTCCTGAGGAATCCATGCTTCTCCACTGAACAAGAAATGAATTGTTTCCATATGGGACTGCTGTGGCATCTAATACTACAGGATGAGCTACAGACAGAAAAAGATGCATATCATATTCTACATGTCACATGATATGATGCATGCATTTGTTTTGTGAGTGAGTTACCTTTATGTTTGTAAATCTGTACTACAGTGGGAGAAGATTTCCCTGCTGCATTTACAGCCTTTACATACACTTTCTTAACGCTCCTAGAAAGACTGAAAGTACAGTAGTTCTCCCTTGTAGAGCACACCACTCTCTTTTGCACCAAGACGATATATGACACATTTTGGCCATTGGCACGAAATCCTTTTGACGGCTGAAGCAGAAGGAAAAAATGTGAGGAGATATTTTAAAAGACGACCTCTCATGCTCCACCAGAGCTAGAAGACAAAATGCATCAATTTGTGACAGGTGTCAAGCAACGTGTGTGATGTGTGTACCTTCCAAAACAAGCTTATGTTGAGTTGTTTTAGCAGGGGATCCTCAGATATCTCCATCCACGAATCTAGGCGTCCAGTGGGAGCTAAAAAGAAAGAGTCACCTGTCAGCATGTTGCATGTCAAAAGCCTGCACATCTCCTTTTACTCTTTGAAAATAAAAACTTTTTCATCCAAGACAGGTTTATGGATTCAATGCAACAAAGCTCAATACAACCTGCGCTATAGAAAAAAGTAATGGCAGATGCAGAAGATGACATTAGCATATATTGAAAAGACCAGGAAATGGAAGAAAAGGCAATAGATTGGGAAATGGTTGACTGACTGATGGTGTCAGTCTGAATTGATCTTACCACTCTCCAAGGTGACACCAGACTGGCTGCTGCTCCATTCACTCCAGGGGCTCTGCTGGTATCTGACTCTGATCTGTGCAAAATACCGAGTCCAATGCAGCAGGTGACACATGTCCACAGGAGTTTTAGCATTTTGAACCAAGACCTGGCATATTTTTCAGGGACACAGAATGTACAAACATAAGTTCTTGCATATCCAATGTGAACTTCAGGGAAGGAATATCAGCATTTGGATGTCTATAGCCACTGGATCAAACGTTTGGGAAGATACATTTTCAGTTGATATCAACAAAGGGTTGATTTGCACTCACTGGGTCATTCCACTGTGTGCTGTCAACAGACTTAAATCGGTATTCCAGGTTTAAAGACTGGAGCCAGGCCTGGTCTGGGGACAAATTCCAGTTCAGCCTCAGGCAGCCATACCTTTTAGAAATCACTTGAATACTGGGTGGGTCAAACTTAGCTGAAATAGTGACAAAAACAAAAGCATGCATAATTTTTTTCCCACCGATTTTAAGTACAATTTAGTATTGTCTATGAAATATAGTACTTATAATACAAACAGAGCTTGAAGAATGCTAAAAAAAAAGAAAACCCCAAAATATTTTCCTTACCCGAACTAACAGGTTCTAAAACAAGTGGTGCTGAGGTTGTCTCTCCAAGTTCATTCACAGCTTTCACATATATCTTCATGTCATAAAACAGCACAAATTCAAAACGAGGGATGGTATAGTGATGGACTCCTTGTGGCAGTTTATAAGAATAGTTTTCATTTTCAGCCCTGAAATGATGAAATTACATTTTAAGAAATATAGTCGTTCAGCCTTGAAGACAAAGCCTAGATAACACGTCTGATACCAGTATGATATTTACTGCTTGACCAGTCTTTCACTGTAATCTATATTTTGTATATTTGCATTTGTATTCCATTTGTTACATATTTTTACCACATTTCAGTATGGAGGGAATACTGTGTGGGCAGGTGGGTTTCCCTCTGCCCAGGGTCCCAGCTACAGGTGATTGTGATGGGGTTGGTGAGGTTTGTCTGACAGGTGAGGTTTTGCGGTGCTTCTGGTGGATCTAAAGGTAAAAAGAAAAACAAAGTCATTTTTAAATGGAATTTAATTTGATCCATGTACAAAAGAATCGCAAATGCTTCTCACATCCAGCTCGGATCTCCACGCCTGCGACTACTTGAGGAGGAGAGGCTTGGATACAGCAGGTGAGGATTGCTCGGGTGTGATTGAAGCTTGATATAACAGCTCTGGAAACCCTGCTGCTCTCACTGGCTTCTGGACTGCTGGGAATAAGCCTATCATCAAGGCGCCACTCTATATGAACAGCTTGTCCAGTGACCAAAGGGCAGTCCTCTCTGATGACACATGTGGCTGTCACAGGGGATCCCAAAGGTACCACTGAGCTGGATGTGTGGACCTTTGCACAGGGCTGTATGCCATCCTCTAAAAATTACAAAAAAAACAAAAACAAAGATGTAATGTGAAGATTGTTAAGATGTTTTTTCTAAATGTTTAGTCTTTTACTTGGTAAAATCTCCAAGGCAAAGGACACAAAATGATAGTAAGAATTGTCATTGTAATTGGTATTCCCATCTTCCTCCGACACCTACACTCACCATTTCTTGCTCCGTTCACAAATGTCACCAGCATGACAATCACTGACATCCATTTGGATATCATGATGATAAAACCTGTTAGGCAGCCAAAATGAAATGCATTATTGGTAAATTACCAACTTTCATGCTCTGTCAAAACAATATTTGAGTGACAAGGTGCATTGTGGGAGGGAGGAATTGACAGTGGTGGTGGTGACAATGGTGTTTCAAGGGTCTGGAAGTGATCTCCATAACGCATAATATTTCAGTATACACACTGTGCATCTCCTGCCTCCCTGATCTCTAGCAAAAAAAAAAAAAAAAAAAAAGATTTGCTGTGCTGTCTGCGTTTGTGGAGCACAGAAAAAAACTGAGCACTGACACTTGACAAACTCAAATAAATAAATAAAAATTAAATAAAAATCTAAGCACATAAATAAAAGCCAACACTCGTGGCATCTTGGGTTCACCGGGGAAGTGACATTTAAAGCTCTGCTGGCTGAAAAACAAAACAGATAGAGACATCCACAGGTGCTATCAAGTTTCCATTGTTACACTGTTAAATAAAACAGATGAAACTCTTTCTAAATTTTGAGAGAAATATTTGATAAAAAATATAAAATATATTAAAATGTATCACCTGTTACAGTGTAACTGGACTTTTTTGAGATTGCAATAAGAACAATAATACCTCAGTCACATAGGCCTAGAGACTGTTGATAACCTGCTGGCAACCTCTGGTCACCAGGGAAAAATACGCATTCCCCAGCAAGTTGGTGAATAGTTGCTGGCTGTCACCAGGTGCAACCCCCAACAAACTCCAGCAGCTCAAAGACACTTTGTTTTTTAGTGGCCGGTGGTTACCGAGGAGTCATTGACCAATCGCTAGACCTGCGTTCGTAAGGTTTTAGCAATCAGTTTCACAAGAACTGGCAGCATCTTCCAACCACCAGTCAAAACCAGTCATATTTTTCTCACACGACTTGTGTTTGCTAGGTGGTTGCTGACTGGTCTGACGTAAACAAAATGGCTAGAGTCAAAGTATGACAGCAACACTCCTATGACCAAGAAAACAAAAAAATCAGTTGTTATCCAGCCATTACAATGATTCTTTTTTTTCTGTCTGAGATTGATGGCAAGCAGTTGTGGAGACAAATAATTTTCCTATGTCACGGTCCGTAGTGTGACTATAGCAAAATGAGAACTAGTTGGTAAAGTTCTGGCAGCATTTCTCAAACATACTGCACTTTTTATATAAAGTCAACCTTGCCCTTTAGTTCGAGAATCAGTTAAGGAACTCACCATTACACAGAAGTTTAAAATTCACAGAAATCTTTGTTCTGGTTTACAAAGCACCACCCAGACATGCCATCACAGCCTATATCAGTATCTCTGCAACTGTAAGGTACTGTGTGGAAGAAAAGACAAATAGTTTAGAGTACTAAAGCAAATACTAACTGATTACTAAAGTAACAGAAAACAATGGAATCAAGTTTTTTAGTGGTATTAAAAGAACATTTAATTGTGTAATGAACACCGACATATAGACATGTAGTTTTAAACTTTGTGCAAATTATTCACACAATCATGTGTTTTGCATATTTTAATGCATTAAAACCAGTGTATGTACAATAAAAACATTCAAAACAATATTTCACATGAGAATAGTGATTTTGTTACTAGAAGATCAAAATATTGTGTTCAGTGCATTGTTAAAAATGTTTGCTAAAATTTAAACATATATTTCTGGACATTTCAATTTTGGACAGGTGTCACTTTATATTATAAAATAAAATACCAGGTGGCAATGAAAGTTTGCAACTGATAAACAGCATTACGAGGGAGCAGAATCATAAAAATGTGAGAGTAGAGTTTTAAATTCATTAAACACTGCAAGCAACTCAATAGTAAGGAAACCTCTTGGGAATTATCTAAAATTATGCCAGATTATTTATTGTTGATTCCCTTATTAATGTCTTCATCAGAACTACATTTCACACTGACGTGCAGTACTGTGCAAAAACCTTGAATCACCTCTCATTTCTTTTGGTTTTGCTTCACTGAAGCCATACTTTCTTATAATTTTTAAAGTGGTCTAGAACAGCAGTTTTCCGGTTTATTCTCTGGACATTGGCTGCTTTTTAACCAATTTTTAGTTCTGTGGATTCACCTCTTGTTGTTTAAGCCACATCAGAATTGATCTCAAAGCAAAGAATGGCTTCTTGACAGCCACTCTTAAGAAAGGGATGGGTAGAAAAAGCTGAGGTGTGCCAAATAACACACAAACTGAAAATGACTGAAAACAGTGTGGCATTCAAACGTGAAATTTTTGGTTCAAATTGTTGTCAGTATGTACAGAGGTGTTCAGGAGAGAGGTACATCAGTCATCTACAGTCATCTGTAAAACACACTGGAGGTTCTGTCACGGTTTGGGGCTGTTTTCCACCAGAGAGGTTGTGAATCTTGTCAAAACGGATGGAACTATGAACACAGAATAGTACTGTCAAAGTTTGTTCCACCATGTAATACCATCTGGAAAACATCTGAGTGGCAGTGTTTTCATTTTTTAGCTTGACAGTGATGACAGACACACTGCCAATGCAGTAAAAGCACGCCTGTATAGAAAAAAGACACAGTGGAATACTATCAGTCATGGACTGACCTCCCCAGAACCTGAACCTCAATATTCCTGAAGCAGTGTTGGATCATCCTTGCAGAGGATGAAACAACAGGCAGACAAGGTTTGAAGAAGAGTTTTGAATTTCCCTCAAAATGCCTGGAGACCTATTCCTGAAGACTACTTAAATTACAAGAAAGCATGCCTACATGAGTTCAGGCTGTTTTAAAAAGAAAAATGGTCATCAAGCCTATTTTTGTTAACTGAAATAAAAATGAAAAGTAGACTTTAAAAAAAAGGAAAATAACTCAAATGATTTTGTGAATTTGAAGACTAAAAAACAAAAAATACAGAGGAAATAATTCATGCAATATTCATTATTTTGGTAAAAAAATTATTACAACTTGCCTGTTGAGGCTTTCATTGGTGTGTTTACTGAAACTGTGTACACAGCTTTTATTGTAACACCCCTCCATACAATAACAACTAAAAAGAAACTAACAATGAAACTAATAAATAACTAAGTCAAACTAAACTGAATTAACAACAGAAAGCTCTCATATTCCATTTTTTGTGTGATGGTAGAGATCAATAACACCACGAGCTGTTCCAGCTTTAATTTGGGTGAAAATTGGGTTAAGGTTAGGTTAAGGTCAAGGTCACAACAAATATGAAAATCAGAAAAAAACTTTAAATTACCCACAATATTTTACAGGTTGTCTTTAAACTTCAACAATAAACTAGGCCTTGGGGGACATGAGTAACTAGATTGGCTAAGCATTTGACCTTGACCTCTACTGTTAGCCCCTGAGGTCAAAGCTGACCTTGAAAACAAATGTCAAGACACCGTATTGAGTATAACACATCATAGCACGGAGAGAGCTGCACAATAGTCTTTTTACTTATTTATTTTTTTAATCCAACACCCTACGGCATCACGATGATGCCATGTAGTTTCGCAAAAATCACACATGGATGAATATCTCTTAAAATCTAAAGTTTTTACAGTTTATAGTAGTAAAAGATTTCAGCCAGATCTACTCCGAGCATACAGGTAAAGATAATAAAATACACCATTTTAGTATGTAATGCTAAAAGGTCAAAGGTCAAAAGTCAAACATCAGTGTTGATATGAAAACAGGGTGCCGTTAGCATCTAATAAAAAGTTTTCATATAGCCTTTGACCTTCATGGGAGTTGCGCTCTTTGACTGCACTTGTCAGATCTGGTTTTGCCCCGTATACTGTTTTTCAATTTATACATGCATGTTTCGATAAATCACTGCAGCCATTTTCCTAGAAAAATATAAAAGAAATATGTGATGGGGAAAGAAATAAGACATTTGCACAGTACTGAATGTGTGTGCGCGCATGACTCACCAACATACAGACATCTACCCAGAACCAGTAAGTGGTACAGCATTGAGAAACTTCCTGTGGTCTTGTAACACTCAACCTGCCTGTTTCTGAGAATAAGCTGAGAAACTCACTGTTCCTCAGCTTAACATGTAGCATGCGCACAACACCAGGCGACTGCTCAGAGTCCAGTTCAATTTGTTCTGTAGGCTAAAGACACAAATGACATATTAGATTTTGATTATCCAAAGCATTTCTGGTGTAGAATAACATTCAACCGTTGAGCAGAAATGTTATGTTCATAGTGTCATTGTAACACCTCCATAAGATGAGGAAATATAACCTAAAATTTGTATAATTTGTAACTATCACTCAAACTGTTAGATCGCTGCCCTCAGTCCAAAATAACTATTTGGTGAAGACTGCGTTTTGCAATGAGAGAGAAATGGAATTTTCTCTCCGTTTCTTATCAGCACTGTGCAAAAAGGCCCCCATTTCCCTCCGCTTTCCTTTTTAGAATTTCTGCTTACTACTAATAGGTAATTGCCTGTGGCTCTGACAAAAGGCAATTGAAGGAAAGACAGAGAGAGTGAGCGAGAGAGACGAGGTGGAGAGCAGAAAAGGGTATTAGACTCGGAGTGTATTTTGTCAACAACACAATATGACATACTTAAAATAAAGGCAGAATAAATGAAGTCTGGCTATTCTTTGCGTTTCGGCCAATTATGTTCAGAACATACTGATGAGAATACATTATGTAGAATTTATTTTTGTGTCTCGGTGAGTCATGTCTCCATGTTAAAAGAAATATTTTTCTACAACTTCAGTAGATTTCCTTTCCTGTTGCTGTTGAGGGTTACAGAACGCCCACTTAAAGGATTTGGCAATATCCCTCACACATTGCAAAGTGTAATGACAGACTCACCGCTATTTCCCCTTTTTGGTTTTATTTCTCACACTATACAGTGTGTTTTGAAAAGAGATTTAAAAGGAGTTAAAGAATTGATTCGTTTTTTCTTATCATGGCTGTTAAGACATTCTGACCTTTTATGTGGGCAGTATCTAAAATCCCAGACCGATTGAATCAATCTTTTTAACTTCCGATTTTTAAACTGTCAGAAGATGTTTTCCATACACTAAAATACTGTTGCCCCCGTGATTAGAAGAAAACTGCAGTCATAAAACATGTTAAAAACATTGCCATACTGTAGTCTTTAGAGCTTGAAAAAGAAGGCGGCTGGATTTCTTTAAGGTTTTTAAAGACATTTCACCTTTAATCAAAGACATTTCTTCAGTTGTGAGAGGTGAAACAACTTAAAAAAAACATAAAGAAGTCCAGTCGCCTTTTTCAAGCTCTTAAGACAATGATGACTTGGGCGACATTGCGGTATTGTACTAAATTTAACAAAGGTTTAGGTAAAAACACCTTTGTGCGACGATCTAACAACT
The DNA here is from genome assembly GCF_018398535.1 of Haplochromis burtoni. NCBI lineage: Eukaryota > Metazoa > Chordata > Actinopteri > Cichliformes > Cichlidae > Haplochromis > Haplochromis burtoni. The sequence goes on from NW_024582445.1 coordinate 1,607,594, forward strand.
TATTTTAAATGTTTCAAACGATACGCTTCAAGTACTATAAAGCACCATCTTATCTTAGTATTGCTTATTTAATCCTAAATGTATTAAGAGTGTGTAGTGTGTGTGTATTAGGCATTAAACTACAAAGGATGATAAATGTCACATCTACAATACAGAGAGACCAGAAAATCAGATTAAACATGGATTAAAGATGATTTTTTTAAATAAGTTGAGTGGTCCATAACTTACATGTAGATGAGGATGCAACTACCTAGCTTTAACCTCATTCAGAAACAAGTTTAGCAAAGTTTTCCTTTTCAATCTGGCACAAGTATCAAAATGAAAGAAGCAGCAAATTGCTTGATGTGAAGATAAAGGAGAGCCATCAGAGAGGCTTGCCACTCACCACACAGCAGCTGCAGCAGACCCAGAAAGACAAGAGGCTCTTATCAGCCCTGATAGCACCAGATGAAACAGCGTGGCTCAAAGTAGCTCGGATTTGAGGACGTGTGTGTGCCAAGAAGCAGCACAGGCAGCAACATCCTTGTTTTGCATTTGTGAAACTGCTATTTTCCAAGAAGAAACATGTGACTGATGGGGCCCAGTTATGGGAAGGAAGAATGGGGAGTTCACATTGCTCAAATTCACATTTTTAAAAGCTCAGCAAAAAGTTTTTACAGGTGGTTTTGGCTGTTTAATTTGTCACAATAATATGCAGTTTTTCTTAATGGAGTAATTAGAAAAATCATTATAGCTCAACTTATAGCTGTTAAATGTCAGCTGAATTGAATTTTCAGTACTTTCCCAGAAGATGCTAATACAGCAGCTGTCAAATGTCCTTCAGTCGGACTCCAGGGAGTCTTCTCGCAAGAAGAATGTGATCATTCTGGCTCAGGCTGACCCCTCTGTGTTTTGTGTGACCTTTGAAGTAGCTTCAAAATGCACTCATCTCCCTCTCTGAGCCTGTCTAAGACTTTGTCAGCATGGTAATAGAACAAGCTCTTAAATGGGATTGTAAACTGTGCCTTGAACCCCCCCCTCAAGGACACTTGAAACTAGTTGCCATATCACGATTATTAGCTTATTAAATTCTAAAATGAATCTGTGGCTTAGGTCTCATTTCACTGCATGCAAGGAGACCCAGCAAGCTCACCCACTCCACTTTTAATCTAACAGCCGCATCCCTGCACGGTCACTCTCGTGCCCTCAAAAGCATAATGGAAGCTAACTGTTAATCAAGAAGCCGCTGGAGGAGGAATTAAATCCACGCACTGGTAGGTTTTAGGGTAGGAATCAACCTGGAGAAAAGAAAAGCAAGCATTAATTAAAAACACATTAACTGGTTATCATGAGTTGACATATTTTGCTTGATCTTTTTTTCCCCTAATCAGCAATAATGAACGAAGCGTTTGCCATCCACTGGGTATTACACGCTATGTTTCAGTGAGCGGTAAAATTAGCCGAGGGCCCCGAAGCCAAGTTGAACTGATGAAGCTTTGCTAGGTTTGATTACGGTTTTTGTCCTATGCTTAACAGAATGCCATCTCCTCCTTAGATTCTCATTCGCATTAAAAATTCAACTAACCCAAATTAGACACTGCTGTAAACATCATCTCATATCTGTCTGCTTCTATACAGTGAAATACTATAGTGAACTGCAGTCACAACTGCTGTAATTGTGCTAAGCGTGTATACTGAAATGCTGAATATTGCCCTCTGTTACAAGAGTGATATTCCACTGCTGCACCCAGCCAGATAAGTCGAATTCAGCATTCTTTACTACCAGTTATGTAAAATACTGATTGCACTGATTTGATTTTCGTTGGCAAAATTATTAGTTTTGTTTCATTAAACTTAACAACCTATTTACTGATGGCACACCAAAACTACCATTTGCCAGTGGACATACAACATCATGATGGACTGCTTTGCTGACTTGGAAGCTCACGCTCACGTACTCAATAATGAATTCTGCATTTGATCAATAACTGACTTACAATAAAGTGAGGCAATATGGCCCAAATTAAAGTTGAATGGGAAGTGAACCTCTGAAAGAAGAAACTGAGGGTTTTGAAAAGGCTTGGTCTAAGCACAGGTCTGGAACCCCAGAAAGTGTTGCAAGGGGATTTCAAATGAGAAGTACATGCAAGAAAACAAAAATAAAAGTAAAATCAAATATTGAATTTTTTTTACTGTACATTGAAACAACAAACTTAAAAAAAAAAACAGTCATGCTTGGAGTTGGAATTCTAGAATAATTAGATGATTAGATTAAATAATAATTAGATTTTTTTTCATCTTCTGTAGCTTCAACATACAAGTGTGCTTGTGTAGTTTTGCAGATGTTCTATGTAAATAAGTTCATTGTCCAGGTGAGGTGGTGTTTCCTGCTTCGGCTTTTTAGCCTGTTGCATCTCCACCGGCGATCAGGTCAACTGCAGTGTTGTCAGCTGGCATCACTGCTCATAATTGCCCACTAAACCAGTTCATCTTCCAGTGGGGGTCTGGTAGCAGACTGGGGACATCTTGCAGCCACCCCCCTGCAGCTGCCTTCGCTGGTGTGCTGTCAGTCGATGTCATTTTTCTGCATCCAATAGCTTCCTTTCACAGCTTTGCCTATGCCTGTACCTTGCAGCGGCTGGACTTTTGTCTTGCGCAAAAAAGCCCTCTCACCCCATTACCAGTTGTGTCTTGTCACTACTGGTAGCATGATCTGGTACCTGCAGCCCATTTAGGTTTCACAGGTAGTTCCTCTAGGATGCCACATCAATACAAGCCATTAGAATAACGTTTGCTGTGTCTCTGAGCAGACACAGCTCAGAGCAGTCTTAAGTGTGTATTTGAGGTACTAGGACACATGGAGTTACAAAAGGAAAGTGGAAAGGAGCTTTAAAAGGCCATCAATCCAGCTCCAGGAACAACATCTGCTCCTTTGTGTGACACAGGACATACAGTGGCAAAATTATCTCCACTGGATCACCTATGTTTACATGTCTGACCAACAGGGTCCAACATCCTTTAGTTAAGAAACTGGCAGATCCACTACTGACACCAGATTCTCTTCACCGATGAGAATCGGGTGCCAGTTTTTGTTGTTAGGAATGAATGGCCATCATCCACTCACTGGATTTGTTCCTCTTCATTTTTTATCATTTGCTGCTCCACCATGACACATCTCCTCATGTGTTAAAAGTAAAAATAGGAAATATTTGGTAACAGTCTTTACATTTACTTTTGCATTTGTCAATATACTGATTTATTTATTTATTTTATAGACTGCATAGGACTGGTCAAAAATGTTTAAGAGACTAGCAAAAGATATCTCTATCTATCTGTCTATAATAGGAAAAATCTATTTATATTTTTGTTGACTGTAATTTTTTCATTTTCAATGATACCACTAGTATTTGTAGATTTTAAAGCAAAAGTCTGCATGATGGTATGAAGTCTGTGGGGGGCTGTTTATTGTTTCATTATGTTATTTATTTGTCTGGTAGCTTTTGGTTTTACTTCCTACTTTTAATTTTTCTTTCTTTTTGATTTTCAGCCTACCCTTTTTGTTTCACATCTGTTTAATTAGTCAACCTTAACTTCTACATACCACTTCTTTTAAGTCCGTGTCTTGTCCTGCTGTTGTTTCTTTCCCCGTAGCTTTTTATTTCCCAGCTTATTGGTTTGTGTTGTGATTTCCATCTCTTCTTCTCAATATATAGAGATATAGCTAGACAGAGACAGATGCGTGTTTGTGTTCTTTGTACCTGATTCTGTTATTAAAGCTCATTTTGGTTGCTCTTGCACCTGCCTGTTTTGTGTCCCACATTTTTATATGCTTTTGAACTGAATCACAACACTGGGAATAAAAAGTCCATAATATGTGTTCTTTTTAATTATATATTTAAAGAGCCTATTATAAATTATATTTCAAAGTGATCTACCTCCAGTCCATTTGTATAATTGTACCAGAGCTTCAAATTATTAAAATATAAACCTCCAGAAAAGCAGAACACACGCCATTCTTTGAAGAAGAGGCTGAAAGAACTAATGGAACTGGAAAAAACTAATGCAAATAATAAAAGGATGGGCATTCAAAAAAATATATCTTTGTGTTAAAAAAATATAACAGCCATGTTGTTGCTCTGAGACTCAACTTAAGTTAATGACAGTGTACTTGCATGTTCACAGTGATAATGCTTCCTGATATTTCAGTGCTATTCAATGCTATCCTAATATTACGCAGGCATGTTTACCATATTTGCAATATTTTAATAAATAATTACATTTCAAATGAGTAGAAGAAAATATATGTATTAAGTTGAACTAAATAAACCAAAGAGAGACCTGACAAGACCTTATCCTACATGCTTCCTAAATTGTTCATTATCCCTGTCCAATTGACAGTTTTATCGATTATTTTTTGCTAGCATGACTTGAGTTCAGCTTGCTATGCTACACAATTAAAAGCAGATTTGGTAGGTAGGATTTATGTGGTTGTGTATTCTATACCTAATATAAATCTCTGTAAGTCTGTCAGTTTGATTATATCTGTGAGTGCACTTAGGGTGGCACAGTCGCCTTAATCTATGCCTGAACAAGACTGCCACCGACCATTTCCCGGCAAACCTGCGTTCCCATTGTGCTATCTGGCCCCAGATATTCTTTAGGCATACTCACATAGGCATAGCTGCCTTTCATTGTCCCTGGTCTTTGGAGATAAAACACAATGATGGTATTGATAGCCAAAAGAGAGTAGTTGGAAACAATCCTGAGACTAACTTGCTTTGGAAACGTTATATTATGGAGGACAATCAGGTTTCTGATTTTGCACTTTGTGGTATAAGCGGAGCAGTTTTGGAAAGGGTGACACTCTGCTCTATCACATGCCTTATAGATGTCTAAATTACTTAATAAAGCAGTTTTTACAAAGAGCACCATCGTTGAGGAAGTGCAGGACTTCCTACATACTTCAGAAGTGTGAAGTGCACCAGGGTGCAGAACACTAAACCTTGACCAGAAATAGTACACAGCAACCACACCAGTCAAATGAACCAAACGGACTTTGGAGATTAAACATGCTTGGGAACAAATAGTGTGATCACCGTCTTAGTTTAATGCAATTTGTGTAAACGGCTTTACTTGCACAAAATGTGTGAGAACAACAATTAAAAACAAAAACTGTCAGTAACTAAATTTTCATAATAAGTTCATAATATGTTTCTGCACATTCATGGTGCTTGTCATACAAGTTCACTTATGAGCACAACCACATTCACCATTGACAGTGTTTAATGTGTGTATACACCCCCGAGTTGTGTTACACTATTGAGCGTGGCCTCTGGCACTACACTGCTGTGTCGACCTTGCGGGTTGGTTGAGTGAGCCTGTGAGCCACTGTGTGTGAGGGAGGGAAAGGGAGAGAAAGACAGGGAAAGGAGAGGGTCAGACAAGCTCCAACTCTCGCTCCTGCTCCTTACATGCACCCAATCCACTCCTATCTAGTACCTGTCACACGCTGGCTGCAAAATGGAATTGACTATTGATTTCCCCCTTACCACAGGTCAGTTGTGCTGGCAGGCTATAGTGAGCTCAGTGAGAGCCTTGCGTGGGACAACAAGAGGAGGGGAAGAAACACGAGAAGGAAATACACACATTTCAAAACACACAGCACATACACGCTCTTATTAACTGAGCCTTTGTAACGGAAGACAGTCAGCATTGCTTTAAAAGAGGTGTGTGTCACAACATGCAGTGGAACACACTCTGGACTGGGTAACCTGGAAAACTGCGATAAACCTGCGGTGGAACTTAAAAGTCAAATTAAAGCAGTAAAAAATACATTTGAAATATTTTAAGATTTTAAGGCTCCTCCCACCCTTTTTTGGCTCTTTGAAATAAGAATGTGTGGGAGAATATTAGCTGCCAAGAGTTTTTCCACTCTAAAGTTATTTATGGAGTTCCACAGGGTTCTGTGCTGGGACCAACACCTTTCCCCACCATTATTTCTTCCCTACACTATATACATTTTCATTTTTATAATAAGATACCCAGCTTTATTTATCTATGAAGCCATTTGATACAAATCAAATACATGACAAGCAGAGCTTAAACACAAAGTTCTGGATGCCCTCTGACTTCCTATTTCTAAATGTAGACAAAAACTAAAGTTATTTTCCTCTAATCTAAAATTATTAGTAAATGGTGTCTGACCAGATACTAGATAATCTGGATGGCATTATCTCAGCCTCAAGCAACACTGTGAGGAATCTTGAAGCCATTTTTCCAACCCACACATTAAACAAATATGTAGGACTACTTCTATTTTTCCCCCCATCAGAGCTATATTACTAAAATTAGAAAGATCCTGTCAGCAAGTAATGCTGAAAAGTTAGCTCATGCATTTTTTACTGTGATTCATTATAGGCCTGCTCTAAAAGGTTCTTTAAAAAGCCTTCTGTTAATCCAAAACACTGTAGCAAATACTGACAGTACTGACACAGACTAGAAAGAAAGACCACCCACATTAACTTTTCTTCATTGGCTCACTGTTAAAGCTAGAATTGCATTTAAAATGTGTTTTCTAACATTGAAAAGTCAGGCCTCATCATATTTTTTAAAACATAAACAGCACCATATTGTCCCAACAAAGGACTTTGCTCTCAGACTGCAGGCTTGCTTTTTGTTCCTTGAGTTTTTAAACGCAGAATGCGAGACAGAGTCTTCAGCTATCAGCTATACACTACAGCATGATATCATTAGTAATTTTTAAACTCTGCCTCTTGTCCCATCTTTCTTTGCTTTCTTCTCCTTCCCTCACCCCCAACCGGTCACAGCATATGGCCCTCCCTGAGCCTGGCTCTACTTAAGGCTTCTTGCTGTTAAAAGGGGAGTTTTCCCATTTCCACTGTCACAAGTCCTTGCTCCTAGGGGATTGCTGGGATTTTCTATATACATTATAAAGCGCCTTGAGGTGACTGTTGTGAAATTGTGCTATATAAATAAAAATTAATTGAAATGAAATAGACTTTTTCAGTGGAACAGTTTTCAGTGGAACAGTTTTCAGTGGCTAAAGAAAATAAATTTTCTTTCTTTTAATTGAAAGACAGCAAATTCAAAAAGACTGACCTACACTGAATGTAACACAAAGGTTTCTTTATTTTAGTTGTCTGGTGATTCCTCAGATTAATTTCCTAGGCTCAGCTGGTTTTTACAACTTTCTTTAAAGACTGTTCATTTAGCTCATATTCACTGCAGGCTGAGCATAAATTGGAGGCTTCAAGAGGTGATTATGAAAAAAAACAAAAAAGGACTGTTAAAACCTAGCGGTTACAATATCAGTAAATATCTAATAATAATAATAATAATAATAATAATAATGTTGAGTAATAATGTTTTTTTTTTTAAAAAAAAATCATCAAATATATATTTATCTCACTGCTTGATATAATAGAAGCATAAAACAAAGGTTCAATACAGAGAGGTTGGTTTTGCTCCAACCCAGTGCCCTTTGCTGTGCGTCCTCCCCACATGGCAAAAATGCCCACCGAAATATTTTAAACTATCACTTCAGATCTTGGGTCCTGAAATGAGCGATCTTCACCACAAAGTGATATAATTTAGTTTATTTAAAAAATAAATAAAAATTGCATTTGGTGGATTGGTGGCTGTGGGATGGTTAATATTAGGGGTGGGCAAATCCAGGCCTCGAGTGCTGGTGTCCTGCAGGTCTCAGATATCACCCTGAACACACCTGAATCAAACGATTAGTTCATTACCAAGCCTTTGGAGAACTTCAAAACATGTTGAGAAGGCCATTTAGCCATTTGAAAAAGCTGTGTTGGATCAAGGACACATCTAAAACCTGCAGGACACCGGCACTCGGGGCTTAGAGTTGCCCACCCCTGGTTTATATAGTGAAGGTTTGTTGGAAAGTTGCAGTATTATCCTCAATTTATGCACGAGCTATTAATTACAGACAGGTGATTTCATACACTGTATACCGTTATCCTGTTGAAAAGTTCTTGAGTTATTTATTTCCATTTTGTAGGCACTGTTTAGGATGCTAAGGGAAAATGCAGTGCCTCAGTGTTTACACATTTTTCAGGCAAGCAGAAATGCTTTCTCTAAAAGACATGATAAAGAGCCCAGCAAGCCTGGTCTAGCCTAGGTCGCAGACGAATCTTGGTACACAATAATGGTCAAGTCAGTAAGAAGTGGAATGTACGAGTGTGTGAAATTAATAGTGCGAATAATTACACCGTGTATACAAAACAAAATGCGTGAAATATATTTTGATTTAATGGCCCTGCAGTAAGAGCCTATTTAGCTGCGTTTGAGACTATCAATGAGGTGCTGATTTAAGTCTGCCTGAAGCCTCAACTCTTCACAACACAGCAGCAAAATTATTAAGTTTAAAAACAAAACAAAAACAACAACTGACAATTGTGACAATGATTTACTGGAATATTTAAGAATGAAAAGTAATAGAATGTCACCAACTAAAGCAACTAAAAGTGCCTTAATTTGGCATGTTTAATTAAAACAAGAGCTTGTGTTAGTCCTTACAAAAGTCAAGTGAAACTGTGTTGCATGAAAGAAGCTCTGATGTCATAAGATTTGGAAAGCTAGATTTGTTAGCAGCAGTGAGCTCCTGGTGATGGGTCCTTACTGCTCGCCACATGCTTAAACATAGTAAATCCCCCTGCCTCCTCCTTTCCCTCCTCGAAGCTGTAAAAAGGGTCATTAAGCTATTGATCAAGGTTAAGAAGGCAAATGATCACAGGATATTGTGGCACTTTTAATGTAGCCATCAGTGACTAAAGACAAGTTTGTCCTTCCTTTCCCTGTCTTGCAAAATATATTTTGAAAGGGTCTTCACTTGTTCGCTGAATTTAGCCCAACATAAACACATGCGAGGTTGCCAGGTGGGGTTCAAACTCACTGCAGCTATTGAATTCTCTTTTTTCCACCCTCCCGTGATTGATTTCCTTCCTGCTTATCACAAACAGCTAATTGGTTTATTTTTGTTCCGTCATCAGTTTCCCTCTTCACATTCAAGATTAGTGCGCATAACCCACTCTTAGGCTCTTGAGTGATTTATGGGTCAGTGTACCATTTCACACAAACTTTCAGCAATTCCTGACAATGTTCTACATTGGTGAGAAAAAAAAAAAAAAAAGAGTTTTGTTTTATAAAATGAGTGATACCAATTTGCACGGTCTGAATTATCTAATTGGAAACTCCAGACCAGTAGTGCAGCATGCCATCACTGAAATGCCAAGGCTATTTGAAAAAAAATTAGCATAGCCTCTACTAGTACTTGCAAACAACAGATTGTAAACAGATTATGGGATTTGTCAAAGGCTGACCCTCCATTAAGCAGCACCTGTGTACAACAATGTGAGCCAAAGGCTCTCTACCCATTGGAACCAACAGATGGCACTGTGGTAGCATCCAGGCCCCAGTGAGTCATTTATAATGCGGTGGGAGAGTGTTTTTAAAAAAAAAAATTAAAAAAAACAAAAACGCAGAGAACCATAACCATTTTACAAATTTTATATTCAGTAGAGGGTGTGTAATATCACTCATTTTGGAGTTACACGTGGAAAAAACAAAAACAACAAACAAACCACAATATAGGCACTTGTACACAGATAAGTGTAGGAGGGACATCCCTCCCCTTTGTCTCCAGTGAAACTAAGATTGTAGACTCACTTCTCACCCCCACCCTGCACAAAAAGCCTGCCTGTTAACTTCAAAAAAAAGAAAAAAAAAAAGTCACAGGAACACCATCTGACAAGACAGCAGAGCTATATGCCAGGGCCTTTAATGTCAGACCCTTTCATTTGAATAAGTCTAACGGGATCTGATTTCATGTCTCTCAGACCACCAAAGGGGTTGGGGTACCTTGAACAAACTGTTTAGCATTGAGGCCAGGAAATCTGTATCTCCAACTACCAAACATAGGAGGACCCCAACTAGTCATTGCTGCTCCATGGACTTTCTTAAAGTGATTTGAACCAAGGACAGGCCCTTTTCTTCTTAGGCCATGTACAGTTCGAGCTCTCTGGTAAGCACCATGACCCCAGCTTTGGGGCAGGGGGAGTGCATGGTGAAAAATGCCCTGTCTATTTGGGACGGACTTATCAACAACAAGGTCATGTTCACCATAGACAACCAAGTGACCTTGAGGATCCCTATTCACAAGGTCAAACTGGCTAGGGGCATCAGCTCGTGTTGGTAGTGCAACACGCTTGACCCCTTTAAAACTGGAACCGCGGTTACTGACCGACTGTCCTCTGGGAAAGCCGTGCTCTGGCTTTGTTGTGTATTCATTTTGAACTGGTCCGTAAGTGCCGTGGGTCATTAGAAATCTGTCAGATGTTCCTAGGTTAGCTTGTCTATGCCTCACGTTATGAAAAGTTGGCCAATTTTGTTGAGGGGTGGCCATGTTTGGTACAGTCTCAAACCATTCATGATTGTAAGGGTGAGGGGGGATTCCATGGTAAGCTGGTCCAGAGAGTTCAGGCGCTCCATGTACTCCAGGATAATCCAAACCCAAGGCAGCTGCACGGGCTACAGCACAGACAAACAAAGACAAAACAAACCTGTTTGCCGGTTCATTGTTGTGAAGTGTCAAATATACCCACTAATTGGTAATTATATATTTTTTTTAAAGTAGCAGCATCCATTGAAGTGCACTACATACCTCTTGCTGTTTTAGCACAATATGCACCACCAGCTGACACAGAGTGGAGCACAACAGTGCTAGAAAAATAACAAAACAAAAAAAAAAAAAAAAAAAAAAAAAACCAGCACACACACAACACAAAAAAAAAAAAAAAAAATCAGTAAGCCAAATAGCACAGCACTGAGAAGCTGTAATTGTTTTTTAACCACAGAAAACCTTAAGCTTTAAATACCTGAGAAAACCCACGAGAAGAAAAATCATTCCTGCAGTTATTTCAGCATAAACTTCATGACAGCACAATTACTGGAACACTTGCCACTTGACTTCTTTTGTAGCCACTCGGACTGCCTAAAGCCTCACCCTGGCTTGATTTGCTAATTACAGACAGCTGGTTGTCATAGAGACCAAAACTCAGCCACTGAATCTAGTCAGCCACTGGCAAATTGCTTCATTATAGAAAATTAGTTAAAATGCTTGCTTGCAGCAGAACTCTACAAAACAAGACATTTGGATTTTTTTACATTTAAGGAAAGAGAAACACACATTTAAAAAAGGAGTGCGGGTCAAACTGACACCACAGCTGGTACAATTCTATTCACACACACAGCAGAAGAAGTTTGGATTGAAATAAAATTCATTGTTGTGTAAGTTTGACTGTTTTTGCAAGCCCAATATGCTAATTATAGCATAACCTCGGAACTTAATATTATCTGAACAGTAGCTAATTAAAACTTCTAATTCACTGGACCTAAAAGAATGATAATTAAATACTATGTCTGCAAGATCACTGTACCACCACTGATTAAGAATGATCTCATTAAACTTGACCTCGTTCATTAAAAGGTTCAGAAAACATCGACGGCACAAAGACGTTTACATACAACAGTAACAGTTCTTAATCTATTAATCGTGCTTTAAAATAAGCACAATTAACAGTTTTATTTTAGAGAAGAAAGAGCAGAGGGTGGATTCTCGCTGCTTGATATTTCTGAGGTGGCAATGAAGCAGCTGAGAGCGGTGGAAGCATTTAATAATTCACCCAAATTATTTCTGTCAGGACTGACAAGCTAAACAGGGCCTTGATTTAATTCTGTAATTGCACGTTCACCTTTACCCTGAACCCATACTTTGGTAATTAATAGGACCGAGCTTTATTTGAAGTGTGGCATGGCAAGTAATGGAATTCAAATTGCAGGTGATGTGAAACCAAAGATGTGAATGCCCGCTTGGCCAAGGAGCTCGTGTTATTTCCTCCACCACGGTGTCACCCGGAGGAGAACAGTGCCAAAAAGTGGCACAAACCTTCAATCAACCTCCAGACCTAATCCTCTGCTCCTGCATTTGGAACGCCATCTGTCTAGTGTTAAGTATGGGCTAGAGTGGTCTTGAACTTTGCTGTCTGACTTTTGGATTTCTGTAGCGCTCACAGACCACATACACACTGTGGTGTTAGTGTCTTACCCATCAGCAAAGTGACTGCATTGGCATTGTGTTGGCTGACATTTTTGGGGACTTTAAATACTTATATGTAGAGAAAAAGGTTGGCTTGCCTGACTCACACCCTCCGCAGGCAGGTGACAGTATTCAAGGCTAGCAAAAGAAGTTCAGTGCTCTACCTCTCAGCCTTAGGGTGATGGTGAGCCCTCTTGCTTGGCTCCCATCGCCTCCATTGGGCCTAATTTGTAAGAATGTGGAAGTCTACACTGCACCTCAATAACACAATGCTTCAGTAATGGTAGTGTCAACCAAATGGTGGCAATTAGACTCATGATGAAGCCACTCACTTTATTTATTTATTTTTTCATTTATATTTGG
>NW_024582445.1:1620091-1634062 GCF_018398535.1 Haplochromis burtoni
GGGGGGGTAATTTTCTAAACTCATGTAAATATGTATCAGAATCAATTAGGCCTAATAATATACAGTCCTTAGAGGATTCACATCAAAGCACATAAGCACACAATCCAATTAAGAGTGTTTACTGTTTAGATTGAAATGCTCACTGTTCCGCTCTTAAACCCAATCCGCATATCAGCAAACAGTATTTGCCAGGGTGTATATTCCAGTGGTCGTAAGTAGGCGTATACGTGTGTGTGTGTGTGTGTTGGCATGTTCGCATGTACGAGTTGAGAGAGAGATAAATAGTGAGAATATATGCAGCCATGTAATCTTTAATATAGTTTTGAGCATTTGTTTGTTTATATCTCAAAGAATTCAACCTCGAATCTGAAGTTGGAGACCACATGAGAATCGGTAGTCAGGAATTACATTTCATCATAATGTGTTAGCGTTACACTGAAAATTCTTGCAGATAAAAACAGCTGAAGGCAGTGTACATGCATTAATATCAAAGTATTTTTTGTTATTTCTAACAAAAAAGGTATAAATCCCTTTTAAATGGACATTTAAATATGTATGTTGCAGGTGGGTAGCGAGCGGAGTAAGGAAGAAGCGGCATGCTATTTAAGCTTGAGGGTGTAAGATGGCATGCAAAAACACAGATGTACTAATATTGTCTGAGAGAAATTATATAAGTTTGAATGTCATAAAGGCTCGAGGTGAGAACTGCAGCCTAAAATAGTGTGATCGAGGCAGCTACTTCTTTTGTTACAGAAATTTCATGTTCCAGATGGATGCACTCGATCAACCTTTATGTAAATTTACATGAGCCTTTGTTAGAAACGTAAACTGGTATTTATTAACATAGTAACTGTTTTAATGAATTCCTGGCTTCTCCTCCTTCTCGTACTTTTTTCTTACTGCCTCCTCATTCGTTTTCTCACTACTGTGGACAACTGTCGATACTGAACTCTTTGAGCTCTAGGGTTCAGGCTGCCTCTGAAACACGAATAGCAATCAGCAGAGGGAGCGAGGGAAAGAAGAGGAGGGACACACACACGCATGCACACACAGAGACCGACAGTTTCCTCAAAAAAGTAATGGTCAAAATATACACTGCTGAGAGAGGCAACCACAGAAATGGCAGAGTATACAAGAGGAAGCAAGCCATTAGTTTCTACGTTACTAAATTAGCAAGCCCTCCAATCCATCTCCTGTTCATACAACATTCATTATAGAGACTTGCCTTCACCACGCATGCTGAGCCTGCGATTTGATTAATTTTGGCTTTTTCGGGGCCTGGCTTTTTTCATCTTCTAACTAACTGAACATCGACTGTTGCATGCAATCTGTGCCTCTCTTCAGGCTTTCTAAAATGAGAAAAATGCAACGAGAAGATGCTGTAAGGCCTAAAGTAAAAATACTAATGACACCACTACCATGGCGCCTTTAAATTATACACCAATTACAAAAATGGGAGCACTCAGCAAATATTGCTTGTGATTTTCCAAACAAACTTGCGGCTGATTTCAGCATGCATATGGTGGTCTGTATTGGGGATAGTCACCTGTCAGTCTTTATTTCACTGCTGTGGATTCTACTTTGCATAGTCTTGTCCTAAACTATCCCACTATGATGGCCGCAGAGTCAGGCAATAATTAGTTACAGTATTCCTGGTTCTAAACAGGCTAACCAACGCTTGGTTTTCAGGTTAAAGAGAGTAAAACAGTAAGGATGGATCCACGGTTCTCACTCTCCAAACAAGCTAAACACATCCAAGATGCAACATCAACATTCTACTGTTCATGAACAGGACATGAACATAATTAATAACTCATTATTCGTGATGACTGCAATGCAGAAATACTTTTAATTCAGAGAAATTGCTGAGATTTTACATTAAATAATTAATGCTTCTGTTGCACAAAATCATATATGAATGCTTAATGATCAATGCAGTCTTGCAATACCATGCCTTCCCGGTTTATACATTTATTGGACCTTTAACTAAGCTCACTTGGTATGCTAGTTTACACATATAAATATACATGTCTCGAGCCCTGAATAACTAACGAAGCCTATAAACTGTAGGGGAATCCAGGTCTATATAATGAAATTATTAAAACTGTTCTGTTTTCTTATTCTCGCTGTAACCACCATAAGCCATTTTGTCCATGTGTTTGTGGGAGATGACAGATGGTGACAAGTATTTCTCTTGCTGAAAAATACCCACCAGTGATGAAGCACATACAAATGTACATAGAGTTGGTCATAATGCTGTCACTGAATGCATCGGCAGCCAACTGAGGGTGCCAGAGATATACACTTACTTACTTACTTACTTTCTGTGAAAATCTGGGGTTGAATATGTTGTTTTGTTCTGCAGAAGCAGCTATGAACTCCTGAGAGGCAGCCAGCAGGAAAGAAGTTACTTGACCTGGTTCAGCTTCAAGCACTTCATAATTGTGACAGCATGTGAATCAGCTGAATGACTGCGGGTGTAAAGCCTGCTGTTAGCGCCAGCGCTGCACACTGCACAACTGGATGTGTCCTGCAGTCATAGATATTCTGCTGGTGCGGTTGGTGGTAAAGGCTTTTACAGTGGAGTTGCACTAAGTAGAACTGTGATGGTTGGAGAAGGAGACGGAGAAGGGAAAAATAAGCCCAGAAAGGAAGGGGGACAACTGAAAAAGACAAAGAGCTCTTGGGCTGTGATAGCTGATATACACGATTGCTTCCATGCCATGATCATGTTTATCTCTGAATTATTGAAAACCAGATAACCTGTTTCTATGACAAAGAAAGGCTCCAGAAAGTTTGGGGGCGGGGGGGTTCTGCCTTGATAAAAGTGGAGTAATCATAAGTCAAGGTCATGCCCTCCCTGTACTGTTTCCTTTTTGGCTTGCAGACAAGGAGTGTGCCATTAATGAATGAGTGGATAGTCATCTGGACAGTAATTGGCCTATGCCTCATTATTGAGAGGTGGGCAGCTGCTGTAGAGGACAGCACATTGACTGTATTGATTACACCAAGACATAAACATCACAAATAAATTTTATAACACTCACTTTCTGCTATTCATTCATACCCTCTGTCTTCTTATGATGGCACCTCACCTTCTCTGAAACTGCAGGGAAAAATATTATTAATAACAAGCTTCACTGATTCACTTATTATACAAAATTAAATGTTTTCAGCAGAGCTTCTCTCTGTATGAATCAGGATCTGATTTAACATGTCTTTGGAGGACTTGCCTAACGCTGTTGCCATTGTTGCAAAATATTCAAATTCTCCACTTCCAGTCGCAGTGTCAGTGCCTGTTTTTCACAGAGCTGCTGTGTGGCAGGAAAAGACGCTGCGATGATCGCGGGTGGAGAAGGGTGGAGGGATTGTTCAGTCGTACTCCATATGTTGTGTCATTTGGGGGCTTGCTGGTGTCTGTGTATGCTTGGCAAGTCTTGGCTCCTTTTCTCTGTTCATGGTGTCTGTGCACCCGTCTCTGTCATCACCCACCTGCCCCTCTGCCTCTGGACCTGGCACAGCACAATGTCTCACCTCCTCGACAACATGAACATAAAATGAAAAGTAAACTCAATTGAACTTGCCCACAAAATTATAAATGCAGTACATCCACAATGCATATCAGCAGGATCACACTCAATTTGATAGTATTTTAGTTACAACACCTCTGTGTCTGTGTACTAGTATTGCACATGCATTTCTAGAGGGCTGTGTTGTCTCACATTGAAATCAGCAAGTTTAGCAAATACAGGGAATGACCATTGCAGCATTTACAGTGTTTGTCATGCCAGCTGTGGCATTTTTCAAACATTTACAATTTGTGAAACCACTGACTGCATATCAATGAAAATTACAAATGACTTAAAGACAACATGACACGAAAAAAACAAAACAAACAAAACATAAATGCGAAACAATTGCAAAAAATTGCAATTGTAAAAAACTTAAGTAGCAAACCAAACTTGTTAATCTATTTATTATAACGTATAAATTCATAAAAAGAACATTTGAAATGCTTACCATTTGTTCCACAAGAGTTTTATATAAACAAAGACATTTTCTCTATGCTATGAAAGGATTCCATACTCAACTTTTGACCATTTCAAGTGCAACATCTGCACTCACTCTGAATATATACATTCAAAACAGCAAGTGCAAGTATGTAAGTCCATAATTAGATACACTAATTATGCACTTAGGTAACATGATGTTACCCACTGGTTAGCGAGGTCCCATCCCCTTACATCAGGGGTGGGCAACTCCAGGCCTCGAGGGCCGGTGTCCCTGCAGGTTTTAGATGTGTCCTTGAACCAACACAGCTGATTTAAATGGCTAAATTAGCTCCCTAACATGTCTTGATGTTCTCCAGAGGCCTGGTAAAGAACTAATCATGTGATTCAGGTGTGTTGACCCAGGGTGAGATCTAAAACCTGCAGGGACACCGGCCCTCGAGCCCTGGAATTGCCCACCTCTGACTTACATGGTAGACCTGCAGTTTTATAAGGAGCACTTCTTAGATTCAAACTGATGCTCCATCACATAGACTGCTATACTGTTGTGTGTTGTTTATATAATTTTGATTTGTAGTGTTTACTGAGGTCTTTGGTGAAGAGAGCCGATAGACATTTTCAATAGACGTCTACTGACTAGTTTAACTTTTTAGACTTGAAAGCTGTGTCCATCTTTAACATACAGTCTATTACTCTAGTATGTTTATCGATTTTCTGATGCTTGCTTCTTCTTTAACAACCCCCGCCCCCCTCCCAACCACCAGACACCACCTAAAATTATTTATCAGTTCAGTTATAGTTCAGACATCTTCATTCATTTTTTTTACATATAAAATAGAAATAACATTTTCCTTGTAATGCCTAGAAAGTGTACTATGTGACTAGTCTAATTTTATTGCAACAGTGTGCTCACCATCCCCTATGGTGCATTAAGCAGATCTGTCTACCATCTGGAAGCCAACCCGCTAAACTTTTCATAGGAAGTTCCGTCCTCCACGCTGTAGGCTCCTGCACAGCAGTCAACAGCCATTTGGTTGTGCTGAATAACACAGATTTTGAGATTTTAATTGGCCAGCATCCTTGTGGTGAAGGGAGACAGTACTGCAAATACAGCGGAAATCGACTCCAAGAACAAGCACAGCTTCATGGGGGCAATGCCTTATCTGCTGTCAGGAAATGTCAGTGCTGCTGTAAGACCTTTACTAAAAGACACTCTAATGGACTCATGTTTTTAAAAACTTAACACAAAAATAGATGAAATCATCATCTGTTTCTTTCTTTCTGCTTCAGACTGACAGGTAAACCAAGACGTTGCAACAATCTTATATGTTGTGCGATTGTATGGACATTATAAATCAATAGTCTGTCAGTGTAGGTTCTCAGTCATCCAGGTCATGATATATAAATGGCTTATACATTTGACTTTTGCTGCCTTTGATTTCCAGCATAGCAGAGTTCAGCTTCACCCCCACCTTGGTATAATGTCTACTGGCATAAGAATGAGGAGCTCCCCTCCAGGCATGGCAGCACGTGCAAGGTCAACCACAATGTGTGTGTAACATGATCTGTTCATGGAGTCTGCCAATGAAGTCAACCAAACAAAGGAATATCTAATTCCCTCATGCTATAGAGATGCAAAGGCCTTATAAATCAAAAATGTTGGATGTTCTGGATTATGTTGAACGACAACAGCCAGTCATATTAAGTTAAATAAGAGGGGCTGGTCAAGTGAATGCACATTTTGATATTGGTCATGCTTATTCTCATATTGTATTTTAGTGAGGCCTTTAATTGACACATTTTTCATTTCAAAGTTGAAGTTACACCTTTGTCTGCCAAGCACATTTCATGCATAGTGTCACAGTTTGACACAAGCCAGATTATTTTGATGTAGAAGAGTCATGGGTCTACTCTGAGCCCCTCCCGGATGGCCAAAGTCCTCACCCTGTCGCTAAGGGAGAGGAAAGCTGGGAGGGAGGGAGAGGGAACCCATCGGAGAAAGCTCATCATATACTAGTGCATAATTTTATTATAATGCTGTTGCTTATCCTGCTCTAATAATGAGACAAAAGGCCAATCCCCAGTTAGGTGGCAGAACACTGGGAACCAATCAGCAGACAAGATTGTGCAGGTGGGACCAGATAATTAAAGCCTGCACAAGAAAAAAACAGGTAAGGAAGCATGAGGTAGACACCAGAGCTGGAGTTATGCTGTTACCCGCTACTGCTGCCTTGCTGCGTTTAAAACCTTCTCATCAAAAACGTGCTAGTTGCTATGTATAACAATAAAAAATTAACTAATCTAAAATGAAAAATGTCTAAAATGAATAAATAAAAATAATAATAAAACAATAAATAATAATACAAACATTACCTTATTTCAAGTTCACCAATCAAACTATTGGCAAAAATACTAAAACATACTGAAATATGATACTCTAAATACTGACTCCTAATGCAAAACAATGGGTATTACAAATAATATGAGGCTGTTGTTGTGGTAAATGACAAATAAGAAAGTCAGAAACTTGCCCAGTTGCCCTGCACTAGCTTGCATTTGTAGAAATAAATGAAAGAAAGAGAAAAAAAGCATCAGACAAAGACAGGAGACTTTGATTGCTAAGTGAACATTGTATGATGCTGTAGAGTGGAGCCTAATCACAGCTGCCACTTTAGCAGCCACTGTATGATAAAAGCATTTCAAATTACCCCCGAATACAAAAAAAAATCAATCACCTTTCATCATTCAGCAGTACTGCAAACTGTACAACTCTATTCTGTTCAGCAAAAAAAGTAATAGGTAGTTATAACTGACTGAAAATGAAAAGTTATCCCTCCCTGCAGCCCATCAAAAGTTTCTCCAGGTGGATTTTAATGACTCAATGTTTTTCAAGCTCTACTTTTTCCTATATTGCTTCAAATGTTGCCTTTTCAACAAAGAATTGATTTATTTGAAATTGATCTATTTTTTTATTTTTACATTTTTATTTTATTTTGCATTACTGTCACAAATCACCAACACTCTCTCCATCCACACCAGCCTGCATGTCTTCATCACCTCTTTTGTGCATTGTTCATTGATTGACCCCAGGTTCTTAAAATCCTACCTTCATTATCTCCACACCATTACACCTGTCTCCTCATTCAGACACATATTCTGTCTTGCTTCTACTAGCTTTCATTCCTCTTCTCTCCAGCTCATACCTCCATGCTTCCAGGCTCTCATCCACCTGCTGCCAAATCTCACTACAGATCACAATGTCGTCTGCAAACATCATCACACATAGAAACTCCTGCCTGGTCTCATCTTTCAACCTATCCATCACAGATTGCAAATAGGAAAGGGCTCAGAGATGATCCTTGATGTAATTCAACCCCCACGTTGAACCCATCTGTCACTCCTGCTGCATACATCATGTCCCGCACCACTCTCACATACTTCTCTGCCACACTTGACTTTCTCAAGAAGTACCACAGTGCCAGTCCTGGCAAACCAACATATGCTTTCTTTAGAGCGTTAGTGCAGCTGTAATTCTCCATCAGCACTCTCAAAGTAAGCATTGCATCTGTATTGCTCTTTTTCAGCATGAAAAATACTGCTGCTCACCAATAGTCACCTGTCTTTGTAACCTAGCTTCAACTACTCTTTCTTACATCTTGATGGTATGGCTTGTCAGCATGAACCCTCTCTAGTTGCTACAGCTTTGCAGATAGCAATTGTTCTTGAAAATCAGTAATAGAACACTTCCCCATTCCTCAAGTAGCCTCTCACATAAATGTCTGTTGCCCTCTCTCCTAGACAGATAAGATACCTTTATTAGTCCCACAAGGGAAAATTTCATGTTAAGGCTGCTGACCTATTGCATGCAATGGCGGCGCCATCTTACCCTCCAGCCATACATACATTACACAAAAACATCACATGGGGAAGACAGGTCAGAGAGGTATAACAATGGAAAATGCACCACATGAGGAAAGATAAGGAGAAAAAAAAAAAACCTCCCCCCAGACTGAGCTCCAACAGGGAGAACAGAAAAAAAACTAAGCGTTGAAGGCGTTTGGAGGGGGGAGGGGGGATGAGTGTACATCTGCACACTCATCTGCATGTGTATATATATGTCTGTGTGTGTATATGTCCAGAGTTCAGCTGAGACAGTGTCCTTCGCCCTGCCAGGCTAAGTAAACAGTCTTCCAGCCAACCCAGGTGGCCTTGCATAGAATGGGAGGAACAGTCTAAAAACGTATCAGGGTGTTTTTGTTCAGCTCCAGCCTTGAGACGACAGCTGGTGCCGAAGGGATAGCCGCATTATGATGGTGGTTTTTTTCTTTAGTGGGAACAACTAATGAGAATATCAAAGCTGTTCTAACAGTCCACACTGGTCTCTCAATCTCCCATTGGAGAGCCGTGAGCTTCTCCATGATGTTATCAAACTTACGCTCCGTGATGTTGTCATTCTTGTGCTCAAAGAGACGATTCTGAGAACTCACGGCCGCAGTGAGCTTCTCCAAGATGTGATCCAATTTGCGCTCAGAGGTGTTATTCCGAGCGAGCCCCTCCAGATGTAATCCAGTTTGCACTCAGAGGTCTTATTCTGAGTATTCACGGCAGCCGTAAGCTTCTCCAAGATCTTAACCATGCTGCCTTCAATGAGCCCATTTTGAGAAACTCACGCCTCGTCCCATCGTTTCAATCCCAGCGGGCAGCCTTCTGGGGGTTTGAACAGCCTCTTGTGCCAAGGACACAAGAGGCTAAGCAGGGAAGTTAAGGGAGAGGAGGAGGAGGAGAGGAGAAAAGTGCAACCGCCTTCATCAAGAGCAAAAAGAGAAGAGACATTTCCATATCTCCCATATGTATGTAATCTGGACCAACGACCTTTTGAATCTTCAGCCTGTTCGCAGGTGCCTTTATGTCCTTCGCATCTTTTCTAATTCTCTGCACTTCCTGATTCAGTAACTTTCTTCTATCTGTCCCCCTTTATCTAATTTTCCTCATTCATGAACTCCTTAGAGTACTCCTCCTGTCTTTGTAGCACACACACTCATCACTTGTTAGGAGATTTCCATCTGTATCTTTAATTACCCTAACCTGCTGCGCATCTTTTCTAGCTTGATCTTTCTGCCTAGCCCAGGGGTCGGCAACCTGCAGCTCCGGAGCTGCATGCGGCTCTTTAGTCCTTATAGTGCGGCTCCGCGTGGTTTGGGAAAAGTATTTAGCTGTATTTTATTTATGTTAGTTCTTTTTTAAACTAGTAGTTCTAAATTGGAAGATTATTGTGATATTGAAATATAAAAATAAAATTATATTCTATTATTTTTTCATCGCTCAAAATAAGCGTCACACTCGCAGAAGCCGGTGTACCCACCGAAACGCCGTGCATTTATCGAGACTTTCAACCCCAGGTAGGCCAATTATGGATCTTCGGATCCACATTATGTCAGCAGCTATTCTCCACCGTGAACTATGTTAAAAACAAACACCGCTCACGCCTCACAGATGACAGCTTACAGTCCTGCGTAAAGATGAAAGTCACTTCGTACAGCCCTGATTTGCAGACGCTGTGCGCAGAGGTTCAGGAGAAGAAGTCCCATTGTAAACATATCACGGCACACCCGACGATGTTTGCATGAACACGATTTTCACACACGGTTGCTGTACTCATACAGCCAGCTGTAGCTTTTTAGCTCACAGCCCGACACATACCAACACAACAGCATAGATAGCACAGACGTTAAGGCGGCGAGGCGTGATTGCGGGTGCCGCTCAGGTGCGTCCTCCTCCCCTGCAGCGGCGCAGCAGACGTCGCCCAGCCACACACATTAACCAGGTAAAATACATATTTAGGCAGAATTTGGCAAATATCTATTTTTCTGTTTTTAGCAGCATAGTGCTTTTTTTTCCAATTATTTTTTTTAAAAGCCAGGTCAAGGATCCAAAAGCCCAAAGGTGATATAAGGGTGACGGCTCACAACAGTGTTTGTTTGCTACATGGATCATTTTAGTTCAGCTGAGTATCTTTCCTTTTGTTATATTTCTTTAAGAGTTCAAAATGTGTTAATTACATAAATAAAATGTAATTTTCTCTGTAGCACTTCATGGATTTCATAAGCAACACCCCTTAGTTGTTCACACAAAGCATAAAGGTAAAAAACAATATATACAGTGTTATCTTCATTTTAGATGTCAAAAAGTATTTGCGGCTCCAGTGTTTTCTTTTGTGTGGAAACCGGGTCCAAATGGCACTTTGGGTGTTAAAGGTTGCTGACCCCTGGCCTAGCCAATCAAAATAAGTCCCATTCTCCTTCTTTACAATCTAGCCATATTTAAAACTCACTATAAGCCTTTTCCTTTGACCCCAGTCTTTGCTAGCCTCCAAGTAATTCTGTCTGCCTTCTTCATTTCTTCTTCGTCAAGTCTCCTCGTCGTCCTCTTTTCTCTTTCCAAAATATAGACTACACACCTTCCTGGCAATTTAATTCACTGCTTCAGCTGTATTTTCCCAGTCATCTGGCAACACTTCCCTACCACCTGGAGCCTATCTCAACCCCTACCAACTTCTACTATTTAATCTTTGCCTCTGCCTTCGCTTGAATAAACTTTTCATTTCCTAAGTTAACCTGTAGACGAGGATCTGATGCTACCTAACTACATTCTTTTTGCAGTCTCCTGTCTTTTTCACATTGCGCCTTCTGCATAAGATGTAGTCTACCTGTGTGCACCCTTTCCCACTCATACAGAGACAGAGGCCACTTGAAGAGGCAGTCTATACTGAGGAATGCTCAAGGCTGCTACCAACTATGAGTCAGATTTACTAACGCTTTGCATGTTACTAAATCATATGACTTACAGTCCTGCACTTGAGCCTGTCAGTTACTAAAGTCTGTTTCCATTATGACTCTCTCTGCCAGGCTGCCTCCGTATGCCTTAATTCAACATACACGTAATGACTTATATTTATATGCTTTCCTGATTACAATTGACAAATTGCACTTTCCCTTTAACTGAAGCAAAATATCATGTCTTAATTGGCTCTTGGCATAATGGGCGTTTCATATTGAAATGAACTGACTGTGCCTGTGTTTAAAAAAATAGCACGGCTTTTATAAATCACCCGCAAATCTAACCACAGCTGTCAGCACTATTTTGGGATTGCACTCACATACAAAATCTGGCTCCATCTGTGCTTCAGTGCAAATAAAATGGTGTCCCACTTGTGCTGTCACTCACATGTGTGGGGAGGTGACCTCAACAAAGATGCCTAGCCTCTCAGCAACCTGAGGCACTCTGCCTCTCTAAGGAAGGGATAAAAAGTTCAAACTCAAACACTCTTCCTGGTTTTCCCAGGTAAACAAATCAAATTTAAAAACTCGGTTTAACAGGTTGAAATGAATAGCAAATGGACAGGTCCTTATGTAGCACTTTCTACTCAATATGAGTCCTCAAAGTGCTTTCTTACATCAAATCTTACTCAATCACTCAAAACCTTGTTTATACAAGTAATTTTCTTTTCTATGCCTAACATTCACACTCCAGTAGCTGCACCAGAGACAACTCAGGCTTCAGTTAGGATACTTCAACATGAGTCCTGGAGTCTTAAAGCAGCAGCAGGTGAAACTGGGGGTCTACCCAGATAAAATCAGTCCAAAATCACCATCAAACAAAGCAAAGTATCAGCAAGGAATGCAACACATTATTGTGGGGTCTTTATCTCACAATATAAAGTGTATTGAGGCAAGTATTGTGATTTGGTGCTATATAAATAAAACCGTATTGAACTGACAAAAAGGGATTGACAAAAACACTCTGAAAACTTAGTTAATACACAACAACTCTTTTGCAACCACAGTGAATAGCCAAGATAGGCTGAGGTGTGATTAGACAGCAGAGCTAAGGCTACATTCATTCAGTCCACTCAGTGAGCATTCCTCACCCCATTTTCATGCCACATTATGATAAAAACAGGGTATCACGAAAGTCATTACAAAACTCTATTCAATTCTTGAAGTCAGCATTGCAGACACCGGTCACACTCATTAATGGTCATATAATTTCACTGAACTTCTTGTTCAAATAAGATGTTGCGATATGGTAGTCTGGGCTAAAGTGCTGAACTGATGATCAGAATAACTGCCAGTGCCAGCTGAATGGCTAAGTAAATATTCGTTTTAAAATTGGTGTGAAAAATTATTCCGTTTACTTCTTTGCAGAATTTCAGTCCTCATTCGTCTTTCAAAGTGATAAGCTGTCATTGGAGATTTTGCAGTTTGGATGTTCCTATTCTGGGTTACAGACTGAGTATAACAGCATGCCACTCTTCACTTCAAGATGCTGTGTGCCTTTGTGTTTCATTAACAAGTGAATAACAAACTCCAAACAAACAATTCAAACAACTGTGCATCTCGTCGCCTAGAGATTTCATCAGAGGAATGATGGAAAGGTGTTTAGCACAAAGAAATTAGTATGCAAACACAGGAGTATGCGTACACGTGCACGCGTGTCTGTTGCAAGCTGACTGGGGAAGGGAGAACCAGTGACATTCAGTAGCTTTGAGCAGAACTAATGCTGAATATTTCGGCTGCTTTTTTAAGCTGAAGAGCGGAGTTCCCTAGAGATGGCTGTGATGTGCTCTGATTCACAATGGCAATACCTGCACTTTCACATCAAGGTAAGTATGAGAAGTATTGATCTGAGAAGGAATCAATCCCACTCATAAAGTCTGTTAGTGTATTATTCATCAGTTCATCTGTCAGTCTGTTTATCCAGCCACATATCCGGTTATCAAAGGGTTTTCCCTGTCACAAATTGAAATCGTCTTTAATTTTTCATTTGCTGCTTCCTTTCTCGCATGGTGACCCCACTGATCAAGCAGGTGTAACACAGGGGTGTGATAACCTTTGCAGAGTTCTTGTTTCTCCATTGTTAGGCAAAGCTGAACCCTTCATGAGCTTACCATGTAGAAAAAGGCAAGCAGCTCCAAGATAATGATGATAGAAAACGGAAAAAAATACCTTTTTTGCAAAAGGGATAAAAAACACTATTACCGTGCACTTAAATTGTCTGTATAAGTAGGTTTTTAGATATCCGTGTTATATCCCGAAGATCTGTCCTGACTGATCTTATTCATATAAACTGAAAAATAACTAGTAATACCTGCATTGCACTTAAAGTTTGACATTGACATCTTTGTCTGGCATTTGACCTTCAAAAAAATTAGTAGCCTAAATTATTAGGAGAGTGCACTGGTGAAATCTAAAATATAATTAATTCTTTATCGCCAACTTATCTGACACTAGAAAAGCTGTTATGATTCCGAAGACCCCTAATCCAACTACGTCAGTCCTCTGAAACACTAATATTATGCAAATGATATTTGACCTGGGTGTAATTAACATGCCACAGTGCATACATATTCATAAAGCCTTCATTGCTTAAAGGCGCAATAACTAAGATATTTAATGTCTGATCGAATAAAATGACCATAATGTATCTGCAGGGCTGGGGCCTTGCCAGCTGCTTATTTCTGGCTTTAAAACCTTATTTGTTTTGGAACAAAAACACCACTTCAGCTGCTCACATTTTCAGCTGTTCAGTGATGCTAGACTACGTCTGCTACAAATGAATAAACGGCATAACAACTAAAATCATAATATCATTCATTAAAAGGAAATTTGTAGACTATTTTTCTCCCAAAATAATGACTTATTTTGTCATTATTAAAACAAATGAAAGGTTTCTATTAATATTACAAAACACAAATAAACAAAAAGATGAAGTACATGTCAATAGGCTGCGATTTTGTCCTATGTCACAGTGTATTGAGACTCAATATATGTCCACAGTTGAACATAAGCAGACTCGAAGAGAGAAACAAACTCAAAAGAGGATCATTGCTTATTGATGTAACACATTGTCACCTGCCGCACTCGGCGTAGCATTTGCAGAAGCAACTCTTTCACACGAGTGA
>NW_024582445.1:1636411-1679897 GCF_018398535.1 Haplochromis burtoni
AAAGAAATTACTATCCCCACCTCTACTGTGAGGTGGGGATAGGGGTGGGGTGTTTGAATAGTTAAATCAGCGGTCCTCAACCTCTTTTGCGCCACAGACCGGTTTAATGTCAAACAATATTTTCACGGACCCGCCTTTAAGGCGTTGCGGATAAATACAACAAAATCAAATGATACGACTGTATTTTGTAAATATAATAATAAACACAAATTCACTGTGTAATTGTCTAACTTTATTAGCAGTGTCCTCCTGAAATGCGCCAACAACATTGAGAGTAACATCCTCCTTTCGGCCCCTAATGCTCTATGGTCGCTGTGGTAACGTGTAAACATTTCTTTCAAAATAAGACACGCAACTATAACACAGGAAAAGTCCCAGGGAAACAGAGTTAACAATAAAAACCCTGAAAACCATAAATTTCACACCCGAGCCTCAACTCTCTTGGACTGTTACCAAACGACTCACGAATCGGTACCGGTCCGTGGCCCAGGGGTTGGGGACCGCTGGGTTAGATCAGGATGAAAATTATGTGAATAATATGGTATGGTTAGTTCAGCTCAACTGAATTTCTATTACTGAATTTTATATAGCACCAAATTACAACAACAGCTGCCTAAATATGAGGATCTTTACCTAATGTTGTAAGATAAAGATCCTACAATAATATAGAGAAAACCCCAACAGTCAGATGGGACATCAAAGGTCATCCAGTTCTTTAAGTCTTCAAGACATTCTTGCAGTTTAATTAATTAGTCCAGGGGTAGGCAACACCAGGCCTCGAGTGCCGGTGTCCTGCAGGTTTTAGATGTCTCCTTGATCCAACACAGCTGATTCAAATGGCTAAATTACCTCCTCAACATGTCTTGAAGTTCTCCAGGGGTCTGGTAATGAACTAATCATTTGATTCAGGTGTGTTGACCCAGGGTGAGATCTAAAACCTGCAGGACACCGGCACTCGAGGCCTGGTGTTGCCTACCTCTGAACTAGTCTCTGTCATCTGGCTTCATGGACAGATAAAGCTGGGTGTCATCTGCATAGCAATGAAAATATATGCTATGCCTTCTAATAGATCCAAATCCAATTGGAATCCATTTTTGGGAGCTATAATTAACATAGCCTAAAAACCAAATAAGGGAATAACTTTCAGAAGAATGGTGCTGCATCCCTAAAAAGACTTTAAGGATCCAAAGATGCACCAATCCTTTTTGGTCCATTAGGTCTAAATCTGTTTCAGTCTGTTGGAAGAGAAAGATGTAAGCTTCCATTGAAATACTGAAAATATATTATATGCTTTTCATGAACAACCAACCCTGTAAATAAGTAAGAAATAAACAAATGATTAAAAAGTATCCACGTTGCTGAATAAAATTTCCAAATGTTTAAATGTAAATATTTTAAACAGTTAAAAAGCCTTCGCTTTAAGGGCCATGAAATATATTTGAAAATAGCTGTACGTTTTACTCCGGCCCAACTACCTGATTTACCAAATGCTGTTGTGTTTTAGGTGAAAGCTCTGCCATATGGTGCACACAGCAAATCAGATTGTAACTTTGCTTTTTAAACTGATACCCTGTACTTTCATAACTGGACCACCCTAATCAGATAACGTACAAATATAAACCTCTTCTTACACATATATACACATCACACCTTACAACTTTGTGTATGCTGGCTGAAAATGAACATGACGCAGTGATTCCCCTGATTCTGTGACACCGAGGAGCCAGTCGCAGTGGTTATGTGTCCAGTACTAATGTTGCCGAGCTGATGCTCCCCCAGCCAACCTGCTCACAGCGTGCTCTCCAGAGGAAGGCCTCCCATCGACACCGTGCACGTACCTTCATGATTTATGAGCCATCTGTCGCATCTGATGTTCCTGTCGCCTAAGACAGGATGTTCCCGGCTGGCATTCTGCACTGCTCTGCGTGGGCGCTGCCTGGGTGTGCCAAGGTCCGCTGTAATTAAATTACACCAAGTGAGAACAGAGTGGTCCCCATAATGCAGAAAAACCTTCAACACAGACACAGAGAAGGCATATCAAAAAATGTTAGCATGTGGTAGAATTATACTGTACAATAGGAGGGTTAAATAAAAAATCCTTTTATCTACTGAACATATTTAAGAAATGTAACTGAATGGCGACACAAAATGAAAAAAATGCAGATTAAAAAACCTCAATTGTGGCCCCGGGTCCAGAGTTTTCAGTTTTGCTGGACTTTTACTACCAAGCTACGGTAACTTGTCCTCTAACAGCACAAGAGATACATTAGCATGCACAACATGGCACATAAAGAAACAGCTTGGACACAAACCCTTGAGAAAAAAAAAACAGTGATACTGACTCCACTGCAACAGGAGCATTTCTAACCAGCTTTCTCAGCCTTTGTTGCTATAACTGCTCTCATACTGTTTAACTGGTCACCAACAGCCAAAGCCATTTGTTGACCTGATTCAGACACGACTGAACTCCAATCAGCAATCAGCGCCAACAGCTGTACTGATTTGTTATGCTTCATTCCTGTCTTGTAACATCCCAGCATGTTGTTTTCTGTCGTACTCACTGATGCTCTGTGTTTTGACCAGTTGTTTACCTGTCTTGTCGTCTTGTGTCATGTGCTGTGCCTTCCTGCCCTGCTTAATCTGGTCTGATCTATAACCTGATTGTGGCTGTACCTACATCAGCCTAATGACAATGTAAAACCCTGTGTCCAGGTCTGATTGGTCTGGACTGCAGAGAGCCAGTTTAGCACCTGGACTCCTTCACTACAGAGCCCTGCAAGTGCATAGCAACATAGTTTTGCATTGTCTTGCTGAAACCAAGGTCCTCCATTGAAAAACACATGTTGCTCTGAAACCTGTGTACACTTTTCAGGGGAGTAATGAGGCCTTCCAAAAATATGCTAGTTCCCTATACCAGGTGCACTAATGTGCCCCCGTGCCATCATGGATGCTGGTTGTGAAAGCCAGAGATTCCTTTCCTCTTGTGCTAGGACAACTTGGTGTCCATGATTACAAAAAAGAAATTCAGTTTTCCTTTTTTGTCTCAGACCCTTTATTTCTCACTTCACCTACATCTATGTTAAAGAAATCCAAGCCCAGAGAAAGCAGTAGCATTTCTGGATTTTGATTATGTCTTGTTCATTTCATTTGTATGGCAGAGTTTAATTGAACTGTATTTGCTTACACTCCAAAAAGTACCAAATGGCGAAAATCCTGAATGCAAGTAATTAAATGTCATTTTCCATGTAAAATAAAGTGTTATATTTAATAGGATCTGGATCTTTTTATTTATCTAGCACTCAGTCATTAGCTAAGAATCTTTTTTCTTTAAATGGAGTAAAGCGAATAAAATAATTTTACCTCCAATTATTTTGTTTCTCCTTTAACAAAAAATCGAAATGTTACTAAAATTAACCTGACTGGATTGTCTCTACACATTGCATTGTGAAATTTAAAAAAATTGTTACAATTTTGGGATACATTGTATGAAAAAGGAGATTTTAAATGTACTTCTCAGCTTATACCATCTATTTTCTTTCTCTTTGTGTCTTTCTCCTTCTTCCTAATTCAACACATCGGATGACTGAGGAAATTACTCACTCTGTTAAACCAATGAGGTCTTACCACAGCCTCGCTCTCTGAGCGAGCCTGTCATTTCTGAAGCTGTTCTTTCTCTGCCATCTGTGGTCATTTCAGCGTCACGTTGATGCAGTCCTCCTCCACCTAGTTCACCTCAGTTTCATCAGAAGTGTTCATGGGTTCTTCCACTGAGCTCATCACATTCATCCAGATCTTAAAGACTATTCTTCACTTATCAGAAAAGTAACAAGTATAAAATCTAATAATATAAAACAGTTTGGCTATTTAATCATTCTTGCTAATTAGCAGCATTCACTGTTCTGCAGTCTGGAGAAATATATTGGATGACTCAATCACATGCATATGGATATGTTTCATTTATTTATAAAAAGTGTATAGTATTTACCAATTTTTCTACTGTTTTTACATATCTTACAAATTACTGCATAACTTGCTAGCAACATCCAAATGATAGACATGTAGCTTGTCACCATACTTGTTTATATTTCCTGTCACCCTAATGTCTCCTTGTTAATACAGGCAAATGTGTATTCTACTTAGAAGCAATAGTAACAGACATTTTTTTCTCAGTGATACTCAAAAAAAAAAAAAAAGATGAAGAAGAAAAAGAAAGAGGAGATGAAAAAAGCCAAGTATTGAATTGCTTTTGGTCACGCTGGCTAACATCTGGCATCCATGTAAACAGGCACCAGATTGATAGGTCCACCTGTGCACAGTCAAAAACAATTCTCTTAGGACAACTGAAGATAGACTTCAACAGCTTTTCCTGTACAATTATCTGGCATGAATCAGGGTGAATTTTTAAATTATTTTTCTATCAAACTGGCACGTAGCTACACACGCCGCTATTCATCCAAAACATTTTTACATCTATGCTGCTGCTTGAACTATCTCTTTTGCCATAGTCAGAGGCCACGGGTAGTTGAAAAGTATTTTATCTAGCGGAGAAGTGCAATAGTTTCATGAATCTCATTGTAAATATCAATACGTGTCACACGTGTAAAAGATGCAATCTAGGCACGCTGTATTATTCTTTTGAGCGGAATTTCACCGAAGCAAAAATTCCACATGACTAAAGACTCCAAAAATGATACAAAATATCTGAGGCTGACACATTAGGTCTTCTTTGTAGGAGAGGTTAAAGATTTTTCTACAGGAGCGGGGGAGCTCATGAAAGGCTCCTCCACACAGCTCTGCAAAGGATCACAAAGATAGGTTAAGCTTTAGAAAGTGACTGAGGCTGAGAGGAATGGCCTTCACCACCAGCTGCAGCACTTGGCATAAGATCCACCCTCTTTCCCTTGCTTATTTCCTGAATGACACCCCATTCATCTAAGATCACTGAGTCTTCAGGTGGAGTTGCCTCATTCGCCTCACCCCAAAACACCAGACAGCTACTCTATTGATGCTATATTTATAAGGAGGTAGCTGCATAGTGAAAAAAGGATGATGTGCCTCAGGTCACCTTACCTGCACTGTGTCAGCCCACAAGTTCCACTAAGAGAACTCGGGTTGCCTGATGTGAGCTGCTGCTTTGATTCGCACAGGCATGCATCGTGTTGGAAAATGTGAATGTGTCTTGTGTGATGGCACACTGCAATAGGTGTCATACAATATTAAAACAGAGGGGAAAATGTGAACTGCAATGTTTTGACCTGATTGATAAATACATTTTTTGGGGACAAATTTTACTTTTTCACCATCGATCCATCTCTGCCCGCCAACAGATTGACCACTGACTCTGCTGTCGCATGGTGATCACACATTGCAACTGTTTTCCTCCCTAAAGTCTCATGCTGTTATTTTACAAAAAGTGATTAAGCGTTTAAACCTGCTCTGAATGTCAAAACACATCAGTCTGCTGTCACAGTAAGATACAACAGAGCTCCAAAGTGAGAGATGCTATTTTACACTCCCTGGATACCTGAAGTAAAGGAGCTATTAACTTCCCCCATACATTAAGTCATGTAAGTCACAGCTGAAGAACTTGAGTGCCTTGGATCAGAATTAAAACTGTGACTCATCTGTATAAAGATTAAAAACTAAATTAGAAAAACAAAAACTTTGAGCTCTTGACTGACTGAATGCAGAAGCATTTTTGAACACACAAATCAAGAAGGGGAAACTTAGATCTTTTCAGTTCAGATTTTTGGTCTCACACATTTACACCTGAGAAAAATTAATGATGGTGTCTCCACACCTGGCCTATCAAGATAACGACTTTTGTCTTTATGTCATCCATATCAGATCAGACCTCTTTTTGTGCTTCCCTTACTTGTAAATTAATGTGTTATGTATGTATGCAGTGTGTACATTAATCATCTACATCTAGAGGCATGCTTTCTGCTTATGAAGTTTTCACTTTCAAGCTTGTCAATTTCAATTCATCAGAAAAATATTTTCTACCAAAAGACTAACATGTTAAAGCTGAGAAAGTTCAGCACACAATACAGAGCTAAACTTCGCATGCTGAGGAAGAGGAGACATTATGATTCAATGAACTTTCTCTTTGTCTCTCTTTGTTGTCTTGCCCAAGGCAATATGAGAAGCTCCTGAGGAAACATCTGGCATATCAAGGAGGCAGTTTCTCTGTCTCACTTCTCACGATACCCAAAACAAATTTGTGAATAGAGAGTGCTGATGACGGCTCACAGTGCCTCCTTTCTGCACCACGGTTTCACTAATACACATCCCAGTGTTTAGCTGTCTTGTGCAGAAGATTTTTCATTTTGCCTATCGTCAAATGTCTAAACAGTCATTATGTCATTTAAGGTGTCAAAACTTTTTGGCAAAGCGGCTACTGACCAACCCAAAAAACGACAGCTGAAAAAAGCAAACTTGAAAATCAACCCTTATATATTCCATCTGACTGTCCACACTGAATTTTCTCGAATGCTCCAAATGCTCCTAGCCTTCAACCACTCGGTGCTGGTTACAGTGCCAATGATTTATTGCACAGGACAGCTGTCACACTCACCACTGAGTCACACAAAAAGACTGGATGGTCATTACTGGCATACCCATGTCTTCATTTAAAATACCTTACTGTCGATATCACCACAGTAGTGGGGATTTTGACAGCAAGGTATTTTTTTATTAGTAGTGTTTAATCTAGTAGCAGTAGCAGAGTGGTCTTTAGTCGAATACAGACTGTAGCAACAAACATTAACAATGAAAGCAGATGATGGGAGAGTTTGGCTTTCTGCTTGTATGCACGTTACTTCAGAAATGAGTAACATGTAGGAAATCAGTTTTAGCCAGGAGAGATCCATTCCATCTATCAGCTCCACTAGCTCGCATCTCTAATTATCTTTCTTTTGATTGATGGCTGCGTGATGATTGTTTGAGCTAAAAGTTAAACTAAATAAACAATAATTATTAAATTAATAAATTGTTTAAACATTAACGTGCTGCTTGGCTGGAACACCTGTGAGTCGGCGCTTTGAGCAGAAGTTCTAGGATGAAGGATTCGCCGGACGGATCAATATGCAGCTTGCATGATGAGATAGTGATACGAGGTGCAAATGAACAGTGATACTCCCTCAAGGAATTCCCTGAAGCAGGCTGCAAATGAACTTCAATAATGCCTCAGATGAAATACCAACATATAGCATAAGTGACACACAATATCAATAACAACATCTCATTAACAGTCTCTACAGCATGGCTAGTATCATTTATACCTTCTGAGCCTGTGTTTGCATGTCATCATGACAAAACGCCATCGTGGAAAGCAAAACTGTAGTTTAAATGACCACAAAGGTGATGTTAACAATTTCGTTTTGATGTTTATATGTCTTTGGTGATATTGACACAACAGTGCAAGGCACAGTCGCAAACCTTTACAGGTGAGTAGCTGAGATCAAAATGAAGGTCAGCCTCGAAGACGGGCAAGAACAGAGCCATGAGTAATGACTGCACAGGGGAGACTGTGGTAAGGGAGCCATTGCACAGAAAAAGAAGAGAAGGGACCTTCAAAGTACATCCTGAAGAAGATGTGGCAGTGAACCCTGTCGATTCCTTATTTAATGAAATTTTGAACTATTTTGCAATTTAACAGGTTAAACGTGTATTAGATTCCTACAGTAATATGCAGTGGGCATAAAAACACATTTCTGCCTATAAACCAGTTTGGCCAAATTTGCAGGGTTAACAACAAAGTACACTGAAGTGCCATGGAGATGACAGTCTCTATTATGGTTTTGAAGTGAAATATGTGAGACGTTTTATTTAGAGATGTTGACAGGGCACACGGCATTATTCAGGTCATCTGTCCACACAGTTATGCCACAAAGTTACCTAATGCCAAGCTGGGTTTTCTGACTAGAACGATGTCCAGTCCTTATCAAGTACGAACATTTGATGGATCTATCACACTGTGTTTCACCAAGGGTCAAATATAACCCAAATATACACATGCAGACTATAACAGGCCCTCTGACAACAACAGTACTATTAACAATAAAGTTAAATGAGCACCTTAACTTCTAATTGTTCCAGTTAGTCTAAAATGTAACATTTAGAATGAGTTTCCTTTCCCGTTTCTTTGTATAGGCTGTCGGTTAACAGCGTGATGATAAGAGGACAAAACAAGCAAAGCTAACTGCAACCGCTGCTCTGTAACAAGACAAATTGAGTTTGATAGGAAAGTTTAGTGTGTTAAATTATGAGCAGAAATTGAAAACTAGACCAAATAATGGTACAAGATGGATAATTAGAGGATGAACAACACTGAATGATGAATATTTGTGCCAAACATTATGGCTTCGCACTCATAATTTGTTAGTCATTAAGATTCAGTCTTGGGGAAAAAAGATAAATATGCCTTGCAAAAGTGTGTGCCAATATAACTGTTATATTTCTTTGTGGAGTGAAAACTTTGACCTGCTGATGGGGCTAGAAGATTTCCAACGATTATTTTAGTCTAGTTAAAACTGAATGAAATATACAGTTTACAGAATTTTTTGTAATGAGGCTGACATTAAATGGTTGTAGTTACATATGTGTAAGCCCTGACACCTTTCTATCGTTACTGACTTTTGTTATTGACACTGGATCTAAATCAGGAAATAATTATGTTTTTTTTCTCACATTTGGAAAGTTGGAAAAGTGTATACACCCAAAACATCTTGCACACACATATAAAGATGTCAATGCATATGTAGAAGTCCTAGAAGGATCCCAAATTTGGAAAATCATCTGTGACATTGGTTAAAGTCACAATAAGCCCTGCAGCAATGCTTTTTTTCATTGAGAACGAGGACGAGAGTTTGTAAAGCTCCAGTGACCTCTGTAATCATCAGGTGGTGAAAATGAAGGTACATTTGCTTTAGGTGTTGGCAATTAATTCAGACTGGGACCCACTCCAGATTTCTGTCCCCATTTTTCCCCCCCCAGAATATAATGCTCCTCACCTCACTTCACCTCATCCACCTACTTCCCACCCACTCGTCTTACACACAAAAAGAGCTCATACTCACACGAAATTTCACGAAAACAAATGCTGAAACGTAATCACTTTGCATTTTTCCACCTATTTTCACAGACATATGATTATGCACAATGATTTAATATAGGTAAATAAACATTTATTACTCAGTCTATTCGTTTTTCTAATGATAGAAACAGTGAGACCATGTTCCAGATTTTAGGATGCATTGCTTTAAATCTACAGAGATAGCTCAATAACAGGCTCAAAGTCTAAGAGGAAAGCATATTCATCTCATATAATTATCTTGTCAGTGCTTTGTATGTGCAGCTAAACTCATTTAAAAAAAAAACTCGTCTCTGAATCTTTCTCTAAAACGCCGGCATCACAGCAGGAAAAAAAAAACTTTAGGATTTCTGATTCAGGCTTTTAACTGTAAAATAATGCAGCGTTTAAAAAAACCCTCGTTTTATAAGCAGTGCTACATCTGACATGGGGACTAGGGTATTTTCTCCGGATGCAGACAGCAGCTAAAGTGTATGTTTGCATATCTGGTCAAGTGAATTGGTAAATTTTAACAGCAAGAGAACACAGGAGCAGCGAGGTTTGACTTTTGTGACAAGGGTGTACAGAACAGGCACAATGTGTGCTCAGTGGGCAGGAAAATTGATGACAGCGTATATCTTGAGGCTGTATACCTGCAGTGTTAAAGATGTCACACTGCTGCTGGGGACAGTTGAGTACTAGTGATTAAAACAGAAAAGGACAAAGCACTGCTACTCAACAGCAGCTACTTTTAAAAAATTTGATACTGGTGACAGCTCCACAACCTCGACACATTTCACGATACTCTGTATCTTTGGATTTTTTGCTGCCTTTGTTTCCCAGCAGGCTGGGTCTGCCCTGGTAAAAAACATTCTTGCTCCAGTTTTGGTTGCATCACATTTTCTCCAAATAGGATCAGTCAGGGATTAGTTATGAGGGGAGAACAGAATCAGCAATCACAGTGACATGTTGCCTTCTTTTCACCTGGAGGGGATCTGAGCGCATGCATGAGCTCGAGACAGATATCACCTCTCACCATCTGATACCCACAATGCACACCTGCAGAAATGTGGGTAACACCTGCGTGAGCCTCAGCCTTATTTATTTATTTTTTCTTTATATTTTCTTGCTTATTTCTGTTGCCCAAGGCACCTCTAGATGGCACTGTGCAGCTGTTTGTGAAATGTTGCTCCGAACAGTGATGCCGTGCTTCTGTCTTTGTGACTCGTCTGCCTGGATCCACTGCTGTGTTCTGAGGGGCGTTTGAATGCCTCATTTCACTCTTATGCTATCCCTCTTTTTTGCTTATTTTTGTTTTTCACAGCCAATTGTGCTCAGAGAAAATGGCACTTTGGCCAGTCAGTAGGTCAATAAACGATAAAGCGCTGTGCAGAAGGAATTTGCAGCCGGATCAACTGTGTCTCTCAGTAGTTTGCCTTCATAAATTTTGGCCATGATGAATTAAGTTTTTTTTTCATGATTTTCACCAATGTGGCACTCAACTTCAAAATAATGGACAGAGACACAAGAAAAACGCTAAACGTTAAGCTAAATAACCTTGGAGCAGCCTCTGGCAAAATACCCAAAGCTGTGCTTCAAGTCTGGTCAAGGTCACTACATTAGTTTCACGGGGGGTTGGATACTGTTCCTGATCTGTTTCCACTTTCAAAATTTGATCCCATTCCGCTTATTATACAGCCAGCCAGATATGACCCACCTGGATACATTAGTCACCCCTCTGCAGCCCCTTTAACCCGCTCTATATGTCGCACAAAGGACAAAAAAGGAGCTGTGAAGACAGAGTGAAGGAAGCCACTATTTTATATCTGCTAATGAAATTAATCATTTAATATCTCAATGCTTGTTAAGACTGAAGAGGGTATGTGAGAAAATGTTAAATGCATGGCATTTATTTTTGTCTACTGTAAAAAAATGCAAACAAACAGAAG
Source organism: Haplochromis burtoni (assembly GCF_018398535.1). Taxonomy (NCBI): domain Eukaryota; kingdom Metazoa; phylum Chordata; class Actinopteri; order Cichliformes; family Cichlidae; genus Haplochromis; species Haplochromis burtoni. The sequence goes on from NW_024582445.1 coordinate 1,647,434, forward strand.
CGTATGATAAAAACAACACCAATGCCATAATATTAAAGCTCATTTCAAAGCAGTTGGCTTAAAGACTGTCGATAGTGAAATGTAACGGTACAATATTCAAGTGCTGCACTTGAGTGTCGGGAGGAATAGCAATGACGTACCTCTACTTTTACTTCAAATACTGCAGTATAGCCTTGCTTCATACATATCTAAGTAAAAAATATCATTTAGTATGACAGCTGCTGGACATACTTATAAAACATACACAGAAACCCTTTCATTATGGTTTATGAAATAAGTGCTACAGATGAAAGTCTCCATGGGTCAGGAACTTCCTTTCAACATCCAATACTCTTTACATCTTAATGGATACATTAAGATGTAAAGAGTCAAGGCCAATAATGAACTTTGAGACTTTGACTTTTGTGAAAAATGAAGAAGACTTGAACCTCCTAATGGCGATCCTTTTCAATTATTGAAGGCTCCCACAGATTCTGAATGGACTATTTTAAAAGTCAGTCAGAAACCCAAGAAATTTAAAACAAATGTTCTACCAGAGATGCTGCTAAGTAAGGAGCATTTCGCTGATAATAATGAGTCTAAATCGTGGCATTGCATTTGTATATTGGCGCCACATTCAAAACGATCCACGTCTTGATTTTCCAAGCTCCTGCTTTTCATAATGTGGCATTGTCATCTTGTTAGGTTTTTGGCAAACTGTACATGGAACAAACATATTAGCAGCATGTGTGCAACACTGCGAAGGAAAGGAAATAAATTACAGTCTCCTGCTGGATCAGCATGACATTACATATTAACATTATCATCTGAAAGCACATTTTCGATTTTGCATGTTCAATGCCGTGTGGCTGTGCCAGATATGAGAATATGCACTGAGAATCGGTAAAGTATATTTCACGGCTAAACTATAGTCACTATGTTAAGTGCCAAAACACAGTAATATACAGATTTTTATCTACACATACACTCCTGTAAAAATAATGTCACCTTGGTCTCAGGTGAAAAAGAAAACCAAGAAATCTTCAGTCTCAGCTGCTGCATTTAGTTTGCTTTCAATTGCCGCTTATAGGACAAAAGCCAGAGCAAAGAATAATGGAAAGCTAAAATGCCCTTATAGTGTGTCCATGAGGGTAACACCTGTAAAGTTGAGGAAATGTATTTGAGTTTCCTTGAGTTCTCTCTGACTAAATGAGGTAAGATAGTGTTTAATACTGGGACTTGGCAACAGCTTTCAGACTATAAGATCCCGCAAATCCATCTGCAGAAAAAGCAAGGGTAAAAAACATTTTGGTTGTTATTGTCAATTCCCACTGGAGCTGTGGCAGTACTAAGACTGCAGAGGATACTGATAAGACAGCAAAAGAGACTCTACACCTTATCTCACTGGCACAGTCCTTGTTCGCTCAGATTCCTTCCTTGCTGTACGTGGAAAAAAAAACCCAAACAAAACACAACACATTTTATTCTTTTTTTTCTAATTAATATAACAATTTCTTATTGTAAGCAACCAGACAATCCCGGCAATCGTGTTAATACTGAAAAAGAGAACGCTTTGTCAATGACGATGACTAAAATGGGCAAAAAAGATTTCCTCGTTTACATTTTCAATATTTTTTTAATGATGTCTCTCAGTGTTTTTCCCGCACATCTTTTCAAGGCGTACGCTCATTGCAAAATCAATTATCTGAGATCATAACCAAGTGTTTCTGCGGCTGATGATAAGAGCATCTGCATCAGGCAGACAAATGGAAGAATAGACACCGTATTTAGAAACACATTCTGACATCTTACTAAAACAATCTGACTTTATTAAGGAAGACTAATAATGGTGTCCTTTGGATATTACAGGCTCATGCTGCGGGTCATTAAGCCCACAGGGGTAAGAAGCAGTGCTGGTGACAAACAGCGCAGCTGGAAGAGTGACAATGACAAAGTTGGTCGCTGAAAACAAAAGTAAAGGTCTCTTCCTACTATGTGGTCTGAATGCTTCATCTCAGACATGTCATTTAATGGGTGTTATACATGAATGATGGACACATAAAAAGTCACCTTGCCGGAGCCCTGAATTTGTCCGGCTCAGTGATCTAGCTGCACTTGTGACATCGCGGGGGCCTGTAGTCATATACTGAACATCCCGCAGCTCTGTTATAGACAAAGACGCTTTAAATAGAGTGGCACACTCTTATCTACTCCAACCTTCAACATGAGGCATTTTTTTCAGTCCAAACCCTGCATAGCTCATTGAGTATATTAGCTCACACATTATCTGGGTCCACTCATGCTAATAATGCATGCAGTTGCAGTAAGTCATTTTGGGTGAAAGGATTTGCAAGATGTTGTATATCATGTTTCACATAGAATCTACTAAACACCCTGTAGCATAGAGAGAAAATGTTGAGAATCAGTTTCTGCCTGCAACAGCATATCATTTCACTCCCCCTCAACATGCTGAAGATAAGAGCAAACAAGTGGGTCAAGCTGAGAGGAGATGATATTTTTGGGAGGCAGCCATCTTTATGTCAGGATCAAAGTGAAGTGGCTCTGTCTTCTGTACCCCTGGGCTTTCTATCAACAACTCCTTAAGTCTCAAAAGGGGATAATCTAAAAGGTAGGTATTATGTACGCGAAGCAATTCCACTCTTGTGGTGTAATTTTCTGTGAGAATCTTTAAGAAGCCGCACGTAAATCTCATAATCAAAGATCTCCGCATGATAAACCATTACACGCTCAAACGCAGAAACCCCACAAGAACCCATATAATTCTCATCAGGCAAGCTTACCTGATGTGACGCCATTTATTACAGTCTAAACTGACTGCAGCGGTAAGCGTTACATGTTTTCCCACAAAACAGCCAACGTTATTTCCGAGGTATTACGTTTAATAAAAGTCTATCCCCGCTGTGCATTTACAACTGCAAAAATAATCTCCCCTTGTTACAAATCCGAAGCTGTTGCACATTTAACGGCACAGTGCTAGGTAGTGTCAGTTGTGTGAAAGTGCTTCACCGTGCTTCAGGCCTAATGAACTACACATAGTGATTGCTTTCTGCAAAACTTACAGCTTACACTGCAGGCGCTGATGAGATTGTTATCTACTCATTAATAGATAAACAGATCTAGAATATGACTGGCTGTTGCTTCCTGGAGGGATGTGTCTAAGTCTTTGACATTCATCAGCGTTCCCCTATCTATATCATTAAAGGACTGTATTGGAATTTGATGAAAAAATGTTTTCAGGTGTATTCTCGTTGAACTCCATGAATAATCCTAATTGGATGGAAAATAGCTAACTGCTGCTCCATTTTCCTTCTCGGATAAGGACAATCTTCAAAAGGTGCTATGCACAAATTTGCCTCTGCTGTACACATCATTCACCACTCCTCTCTCTCTCTCTCTGTCTCTCTGCATCCTGAGTTCTAAACAATTATGCTGAGACAACAGCTATTACTGCCTGTTATCCTTTATGGTTGATTTTCACATACAATGTGACTTGTTAATAACTGCACTGAGGACATCAAAAGGACACCTGTCCCATCCTATCAGCATCACTGTCAGTGAACACGAATCCCTACAGGAGAAAAAGAAAGAAAAAATATTCCATTGCATCACAGATGGCTCGAGGTGGCTCACGACTGGAGGGAAAATGTTTCAGTTTTGACTAGCAACCAACAGCAGCCAACCAAGTACCAACATACTGCACCTAAATAAACAGCAGACTCATGCTTATGCTCTGCGCAATATAAGATGTTGTGTTAAAATCTGAATATATATATAAAACATCACCCTTTGTTTGGAGAATGGATTATCAGGATGATGTTCAACATTGCTATGATCATGGAAATGCCAAATATTAAGGCTTGACTGGGCAATCATTCAAACCCTGTTATAAAATGTTAAAAGTGAGAAATTTTATAACATTTTTAATGGTAATTTAGAATTTTGAATATGAGGAAACTATCTTTAAACCGAGATAATTTTAAGTATTTCCGTTTACTTCATTTTTATTGAAGTGGTACATGTAAAATCACCCCGGTGGTAAAGTGGTTAGGTCACATACCACATGGTCTACAATGCCCTTAGCGGCTCAGTCCCTGGTTTAACTTCCAGCCAAGCTGACCTCAGCTTCATGTCATTTCCCTCATCTCCCTCCCAACAGTCGCTGTGTATTTCTACTGTGGTACAAACTAAATAAAGTAATTTCTTCCACTGTTAGAGAGTGAAATGTTGTTTGAAGCGAAATGATCTTAGCTGGACATTTTTACTTAACGTCACAATCGATACACAGATAGAAAAATCAGCCCAACCCCAAACTGTAGTTTTATTCCCTTCATAAACACACGTTCCACCTTTTATACGATTCCAAAAATGAATGGCAGGCAACAAAACCAGGCATGTGTTATTGGCTGGACAACAATGACAAGTTGAGAACAAAGACACACTGGCTTAGAACATGTGAAAAGACAAGGCTACAGGGAAATAGAAATGGGTGTGTAACTGGGTGATGGAAAAGGCATGAGCACAGGGAATACTACAATAGAGGTAGATGTGGGAGTCAGAAAAGGTAGAAGAGTCTAAAAGCATCTGCTGGAGAAATGGAGGAAATGACTGCAAAGCCCTTGTATAAATTCAGTAGCCAGAGAAAGTGTAAATGTGGCTGAGTGTAAATGGACAGAGACAGAATAGAGAGAAAAGAAAGGAGTTAAGCAGCCACTGTGAAACATTATCATGCGACGAAGATTTAATGACGATAATAGTAAGTATTAGCCACATTATGCAGCTAACTGGTTGGTCATGAAATTAAACTCCCAAGTGTTAAGTCAGATGGGAGTGTTAACCCTCAAGACTGGAGGCTCAATGTGAACTCTAGTCAGTGACAGGGTGGAGAAAAAGTCTCTCTCTTGATTTCCCTGTACCACTTTTGAGCCACAAGCTTGACAGTTTATTGATCTCCCTCTCGTCTAATCAGTAGCCTTGTCACATTATAACAAAGGGGAGCTAGCCAAAATGAAAGCAATTTACTTCAGCCCAGTGAAGATTGCAGGGCAGGGTGTAGTAGTTTTCTTCCCCTTTCATAGACAATCTGATACAGGTAGTGTAGCTCACCCTGAAATCAAAACAATGTCTGAGCACATTGAGTCTGGCAGGGTGAAGCTGGGGGCAATCAAACACTCCAACCAATTGTCCAACTTAAAATTACCTATGAATGCCTTTATTCAGTCAAACTAGGTTCTGACGAATGTTTAAAAAAGTCACAAAACATGTCTGAAACTTTAAAGAGTTGCTGGTGAACCCTTCTTTCTTGTAAAGAAGCAATAGAAAATAAAATAAAACAATTAGCAAGGGCATATGTCTCCATTATGTGATGGTGGTTATTTAATCCATTAAACATGTTCATTGTCTCAAGTGTCTCATGAGATACTGAAGGTATGCTCTTGAAGGACTGTCCTTGCAAGGTTCCGAGCAAAAATATGAATGCTTGCGATTACCATTTAGATTGTGAAGCCTGCAGGCTTGATACATGTGCACATGCTAACTGAATTTGCACTTCCCTTTAAACAGGGGAAGCAACCTGGCTGCATGTTGTCATGTTTCTGAAAACATCGCTCTTATCATAAGATTTCTCTTTATGCCTGTTCACTTAATATTAACTTTTAAAATGAAGTATCCAAGAATATATCCAACGTGGTCATATAAAACAGCTCTAATTGGCACCATGTATGTACATTTGTTGCACTGATGTTTTAATTTGCAAGAAACTGTTTGCCTTCACACAACTAACCTCTGATATCAAGTATTACAGCATTCTGTGTACAGACAAGCCCTGTGGTTTATGCAGGGCTGTGCTGTTTCAATTTGGAGTCCCTCTGGTAACATGAAATGATTTACTTTTGTATCCCTCAGGTCATCATTGGAAAATCTTGTTTACAGGTATAAACAAAGTTGAGTTTCAAAAAGCATCACAATGGCATTGAGAGCGGTCGCTATGCAACCAACGAAGTCCATGCCTTGCCGTGACCTACCAGGTGACCGAGTCTTTCTGGCGCTGTAAGCAGAAATCATAGGAAGTGAGCTGACACTGCACCTTCAAAACCAGAAAAAAACCCTTCAACACAAAAATCCCCCCCCTCTCAAAGCCTCCCACATTTGTCTGTGCTTCCCAGTGTCATATGCTCCAGCATTAATAGTGTTCCCCTGTGAAAATGTTTACAGTGCATCCCATTCATCACAGCCTCCTCACAGTCTAATAAAAATGCCCTTTAAGGTCTTATTTTCAGTCTCAGAATTTAAAAGTGCTTTTGATTTTGGTAGTCTGCCCTTCGGCTTCTCTGGAGTCCTTCTTCACTCCGTTGGGATTGAGATCACATTGGACTTTGGGTTCAGAGAGCAAATGCTTAGGGATTGCTAGAAACATAATAAAGTTAGTGAGGTAAAATCTCTAGCCTGAATGAAAAAACTGCAAGGTCTGTTGGTCACAGAGTTCTCTGCATGGGCTTAATGGAAACTCACAGAATAGAAAAGCTAAGAAGAATAAATCTGAAGATTTGGAGATCATCATATCACTCACTTCAGTGGCAAAACAGAATGTAGTAAACATCTGCAGTAAACTGTCTGTGTTAGCATTGGTAGAAGGCTCGAAGCAAAGCTTTTAATGGTAAAAAAATTCCAGAGGTGGATTTGTTCTTCTGGTTGTTTTCCTCAATATTGCATCTACCATTCTGGCTGGATTTGACCCAGCATCTTCTGCCTCTGATTGACAATTGCACCAGTGGGATGGTCATCAGGGGCAAAATACACGATGTATCATTCGATGTTTTAAGATATCTGTAATATTACTGCTGACTGCAAAGACTGTCCTTCATATTAAATTATGCTGTTTTACTACTTGCACCTTATTCTCACAGCAGTGGCCTGATAATGAGCTAAAATAACTGTAACACTGTTCTTAGCAGCACAGCAGTATAAATATATCCTCGCTCTCCTGAAAGCAGTTTTACAAAAGCATTAAGTAGAGCCAACAAAAAAAGCTTAAACAGTTTCTTTCAGCAACAATAAGACCTCATAATGCTCATAATTACACTGAGTAGTCAACAATACAGTAGGAAGAAAAAGACTTTCAGTAAAATTGTCCAGCGAGGTAATCAGCTGAAATTAATGGTACACCCAGGACGATTATTAATTTGCCACATTTCTCATTTATGGTTGACCTTCAGTTCCCGTATGCTGCCACTATAAGAAAACCCTACTTTGAGAAAATTCAGACAGATATGTAATTCTTATAGCCTAAACTTCAGCTACTTGGTAAAATTTGCATTCTATCCATCTGTGACGACTGGCTCTAGTATTTGACAAGCTAATACTACTGTGAGACAGCTGTATTTTAAGGTCATCAAACAAAAACACAGTGAAGAGAGAGCGATTATAACTAGGCTCCGGTACAAAAATACATTTTCCTTCAGCTGTCATAAAATGCTCTGAGAGGAAATTCTTCAGATTTTGGTATGTCTCACTAGGAATTATGGGCACATACAACCACTCAGCCACTTAGCTTACAAGTAGTTTGCCCTTCATGCAGCAAGACAATAGAGAGGGACACAAAAAGTTATTGTATTGGATGCACATGCAGCAAGTATAATCGTCATGCAGGTGAACATAGATTGTGTCGGTCCCGGCATGTTATGTGGAAAATTTCTTTGCCAAAACTTGATCTGTATATATGTCTGCATGTGCCACATTTCATGAAATCCACATTGACCACATGGATTTCATGAAACTTTGTGTGGGTGAAGAAGGAACCTATTCAAAATACACGTACAGATCCAGATCACTTTCTTGAAAATTGCAAAATCAGAATCAATCAGAATCAGAATACTTTATTGATCCCTAGGGGATCAATAAAAACTGGGCATTGTCCTTGTTGAAAGCAGGCTTGTCAGAGGCAATTAATAAACAAGCTTTATTTTGGTCGAACAGAAGTCCAACAGGAAGAAAACAGAGTCCACAAAACCAAACATGAGACTGGCAAGAGAACATTTATAGGGGGGGGGGGGGGGTTTATAAATACACAGAGGTAACTAGGAAAATTGAACAGGAAACACTAGAGTATACAGCTGAACCTAATCACAGAAAGACAAGAGAAGCATATTTAAAATACAGCAAAAGTGAGACAAAAGAATGTCAAAATAAAACAGGAAGTAACTAAACATGGGAACATCTAATGGAGTTACAGAAATTTAAATAGTGTAGCTGTGTTAAATAGTAGTGAAAGATAGATACTTTGCATTTATACCTTTGAAGTGAGAACAATATGTTCATTGATTGATTGATTTATCTATCCATCTATGTGTGCATTTTTTATCTTAATGCTGCCATCAGTTGTGAAACTGAGTGTTCACTGTTCATTTCTCCTTCATAACAGCATCATTGAGTCTTTATTTCCACATCCGTGTGTTGTTATAATCCTAGTAATGTATGGAGAGGGTAATGAAGCATCTGCTCATCTGCCTCGAGGTCACATACAAATACATCAGTACCATGCCATAAACATGAGCTTCTCTCACCTCTCTTCCCATCACAAAACAGAGGCTCCCCTTGAGCTGTGAATGTTGCACATCTGGCGCGAAAGACATGAAGTGTCTCCAAGAAACACAAGATACAAGACCCCAAAAAGACGAAAGTGTTGCACTTGACTACATGTTAGTGAAGAGAATCAATTTTAGTATAAGAAGGACACAAAAAAATGCTGTGTGGATGGTAGGCATTGCAATGTACTGCACAGTGCTGCAGGTTTTGAATGTACTGTAGTATTTGGGTACTTACTACTTTACATACAGTCTTTCAACCAGATCTGACTGGAAGAAATATAATTATGGAATCGACATCTGGTCTTGAATGACAAAGAGATGGATTAGAACAAATGAAGGCTCCCTGTCAATAATCCCTTGAGAAAATGGAAATTACTGGACCATGAATAGGTTTCCAAATCAAATGTAATGGAACAAGGGGCATGGATTTAGCAGCGAGGTGAAGAATGCAAGATAGGATTTTCTGCAGATAAGGTGCAAGGGCAACGCCTTTAAACAGATACAGTCCATAAAATATTTACAATTCTATGTTTCATAGCTTTATTGACATGGATCGTTATTGCAGATATGCACGAACATGATTTTGAGGGTCTAAGAGAGTTAAAAAAAGGGTTGTTGTCATCAATATGAGAGATGTCTTTGCATTAAATGATCCTAAATACTCAAACAGGCTTACCTTAAAACATTAGAAGAAAAAGGAAAATTAGTTACTAAAGATTTTGCGTGTCTTGATGGCCTTCATCACTTTGATCTCGTTAGATTCAGTGTAATTGAGTAATTGACTGCTTGCATTACACAATGACCTGAGCCCTTTACTCTGTTGTCTGTTTCACAAATTAACCTAAATTAACTGCATTTCCAGAAAGCAGGTCTTAAATAACAATAACAGGGAGTTTGAAAAAAGAACCCATCATCATCAAAACACGGGTAACAGTAATTGAGAAATTGGCCATTCGCAGGGAAAACATTGTTTGAGATTGGATGTCACTAGAGAAAGATAGCACATCCAGTAGCAGTTGTAAAGGAAATTTCTCACCACCTATTGTATGAGCTGCATGCAAATTATACCAGCGTGCAAGTGAGTAGGTGAAATAAAACCATCAAGTCTTTCCCCTCTGCACGAGAAACATTTTCTTTGGTTTTGGCCTGGGGGTAAAGATATAATCATGGAAATGTGCAATAAGGAGCATGCAACTCTGTATTCCAAATTATCCTATTACTTCTTAAATGGTGCACCGCATAAACCTACCTTTAATTTGTATTTATTTTAATTAGACCTTATGTTTTTTTGTTTTTTTTTACTTCCAGTGTGAATATGATGTTCACATAACAATAATCTAATCAGGTTTTTACTCAGGGGCCTAAATAGAGGCTTACTAAAAAAGTGCTGCATTGATGAGGGTGGGAGCATAAAATTCAGCTCTGCAACAATTTCACATCATTTGACATTTCATATCATTCGGTTTGATATTACAGAGCCTGTGGCATTATCTTCAGTTCAATGCCTTTTCCAATTTGAGATCCACTGCCTTCCTGATTTTACCCTCATTTGTAAATGTCACTTAAGTAGAAGTGATGGAAATAATTTGCAATGGTGTAAAAAGAAAGATATATAAGAAAAAAACTGAAGATTAAAAAGTGAAACGAGGGAGTGGAAAAAACATGGTGACAATAGCAACAGTGAAAACCATGCATATCCATGTTTAGTGATTTGAGTATTTAGATGAGCCATTCGTTGGACTTATGGGTTAAGAAATTGTTCCTATCTTCTTACAGGAAAAAAAAAATGCATTTTCACCAAGCTTACAACAATACTTTACTTTTTCCTAGCATACAGACTTTTCATTTGACTGTCGTGATGGGAAGGTTTGGCATATTGTCAGCATATTTTGCATTGTACAGTTTGCAGGAAATAAATCAAGTCTGATCCTGTCCTCTGACAATTCTCAAGTCCTAAGGGAAATTTCCAAGGTTATATATTGAAAGTATGCACATAGAAAAAGAAAAAAAGCTGCTATAACATCAGAATGCAGACAATACTTAAAAATCCATCCTTTTTCCTTTTCTATTTCTTTTTCTGTAATGATCAAAGCTTTTCTTTATTCTTATACAGATTTCAGAAAGCAGCAGTGTTCTGCCATGGTATCAATTGTATCAACACACTACCTGACTAAAAAACAGTCTGTGGCAATGCCTCTGTGCACCTCACGAAAAACATAGCTAGAAATCCTGAATGAGCTACCCCTTCTTGGTGATGCCAGGCAGAGGCGAGACCTTCCATTATTAGTCTGTTGTTGTCAGCTTTTTCAGTCAATGTGTCACACATACTCTCCTTCCCAATTCTCCACAGTCACACCATGCCCTTTGAGTGTTAAACAGGGTTAGGGTTAGAACTGGCTATTATGCGGCACATAATTGCACTTCGTCATGCTGCAGATTGTCCCAGTAGGGAGAATTGCAGTGAGGGACATTCTTATTTGAAGGGGATATACCAGCAGAATATTACTCAGTCATAGCAAATCCATTTTACTCTCCCTAGAGCAATGTTATGCATTCAAGCAGAAATTTTCTCTACACTCATTTATTGTATGTACATATTAGCAGGTGCAAATAAGAGGATTGGTAGTCTTCATAGAATCATAATTGGTTGGAAAGCTCAATTATAATTTGTCAGTTGACTGAGGGTGATTATGAAGGTATCTTGCATGCCAGGTAAACGAAAGTGATGAATAGAAAGATCCCTAATGGTGACAGATGTCACAGCAGAAGGGAGCTCTCCTCAACACGCTACTTTTTAGAACACCAGTCAAACTTCATAGATGGTGCAAGCTTTCTGACAGGCTGACAAGTGGGACTCGTTGTTCTATTAGTTTCACCCTGTGTTTATCTTTTTTCTTTGCCTCTTGATCCCTTGTCTGTATGACTCAACTGTGTAATTTGTGAAATGTGGTAAGATCATTGTATAAATACCAGATTTTATTAGTCAGTTTTTAATGACAGATTATTAGTTTTCAAGATACAAAAAAGACTGGACAGTTAACTCATTGTGAAGGCAGAGAGGGAAGAATTCTGAAGATCCCTAACCCTTCACCATCAGTCTGGGAAGAGTATGCTAGGTGTTGAAATTTCTCCATGACTGGAGTCTGCCATTATTTCTCTTCAACTTTCTTCTTTGCAAGAAAATAGAGAACCAAATGCTATGATGGCAATTTACAACCAGAGGCAGCACTACTGATGGGAATTAAGCAGGAATTGACACTGTGATATTCAATATGTTTGTTGTAGTTAGTATTAGTCCTGTGAGGTAGTAGCCAAGAAAAGATCCAGATCTAAAAAGAACAAATCCTTATTATAAAGGCAAACGCCTTCTCCCAAATCTAGTATCATGTATTTTTTTCCCACTTCGACAAATTGTAGTTGGTAGTTTGGAAAACTGGTTTTGATCACAGGAAGTGGTGCTCTATTCGCCAACAGAACACAATACTAAAATGAATCCTGGCACTCTGGAGCAACCCTTTTTAAGATAATAGATTGTAGGAAACAAAATAATTTGTTTTTGCATCATAATTATTTTCAAGCAATAGCCATTAATATTATTATTCAACAATAGATTTTCCACACTTTTCCGCCAAAGTACAACTTGGACTGAAACATTGTGGCTAACAGTTGCTTGTTAATGTCCATGCTTTTTGGCAGAGCCCGATCTGAGTTAGCTACAGAGAGAGTTGATTGATAGCCTGCTAATTGTGTCCTTGGTAAGCAGCAGATGCTCGCTCACAGATGCTAGAAACAGACTTGTTCATGAAGGAGTACAATTGGTAACATTTTAGTTAGCATTTGTAAGCAGTATTTAAACATTATATATATGGTTTTCATCAGCTAGTACTATAACTGCAGGCAAACTCAGTGAATTGATGTGACTAAATTTGCATGGAGACTTTTGTTATTTTTGCATTAAAAACAACTCTGCAGAGGAAACAACTGTACGAAGACAGCAGCACTTTGTACATTTTAGTCTCCTTCTAATTACGTACTTAATGGACTTTCCTGCTCATATTTGAAGTAATCTGCCAAGATTGCAATAGAATATAAGTATAAATACTCAGAGGTCTGCATGTATCAGTTTTGCAGGTACAAATGACCATGTGTTTTCTGAGAACTTCAACAAAACATTTGCATGCAGGTATGTTAAAAGGGCACATGAAATCAAGAAATATGCACTATATATACATATATATATATAAACAAGAATTAATAATAAAAAACAGGGGTTGTCTTTCTATGTTTTTGTTAATGTTGAGAACATAACCTTAAATAAACTTTACTCCAGTTGACACTGAACAAAATGGTTGTTTAGGTTCACTGAGACTTTCATATTATGACTGCTTGATTGCCTCACACACAGTGAACAAAGAAACTGCATTAATACAAATACACTTGTAATAAATAGTTAACCATAACTGATGCATGACATCCATTTTCCTCAACCTATTTGGGTCAAATCATAGTGACAGCAGAAAGGCAAGAAACCTCCTGGCCTCCAGCTCCTCGTACAAGGTTCCTTTGATTTCTCGGGCTGTTATTACAGGACACATAGATGTCCAAAAACACCTTAACTGGCTCCTCTCAGAGGAAGTGCAAAGAGGCAGGGGTTCACTGTACATTCCAATTCGTATATTATTGCATTGTTGTACATTATTCTTATTCTTAGCACTCCTTAAAAAAAAGGAGCTGTTGCAGTCTCATCTTTACTCAGCCACTGAAACCTTGTAACTATAGGCGAGGTTTTGAAGGAACTTCTCTGTCAATTTCTACCTCTGTACTAAGTTGGTATAAAACCTGTATCACAACTGTTTTGGTGTCTTCCTTCCTATTGATGCATAACTGTGGATTTCCTTAGGTTGCCATTACCTACGAGCTACCTTCTGAAAACAAATCTAGCTTTGGAGAAGATACACTGAGATTCCTCTTTGTTTAAGCAAGGTGAAAAGAAATACAAATTTTAGGAGGTAGGTGTTTTAGATCCTGCAGGCCAGTTTGGTTTCTCTAGCTTCCCCAGCTGCAGGTTTATACACACCAGTAGGTCATGGTCAGTTGGCAGATCGGTTCTGCTTTTCAACCAAATGTACAAACAAAGTTTTGAGCGTTAAAACAATGGTTTTTTTGCATAAACCCACCAAGAAAGTCCAAGAGGACCAAGATGCCCCAAACTGCTGTTAAGCCCACATTGTAGGCCTGAGCCTTCCTCCTCATTGGGGGACTTCTGAACTTCTGAGCATTCCCACACTAACTGTAATTCTTCTGAAAGACATTAACAGGCAGAAAAGCAGAAAGGCAACTGATTAAATAGGAATAAATTCTTTGTCAGTGAGTGTAAAATCAACAACAGAGGAACTATTATACCACTAAATTATTCAGATTGCTACTGGCGTCTTTAAATATTAAAACAAATTACAGCGTTTATCCCCCAAATGTTTCTTTAAAATGCAGCAAATGTACCTCTGTTACACAGTTCTCATCTTAGGGTTTTTGTAATCGCTACAGGCTGGCAACATTGTCATCCAATTTGTTTACAATTTTTTAACAACATAAATCATTATGCAAATACCTGTAATATCCTTGCAATTATTAACCGAGTACATAAACCGGCTTTTCTTTTCTGCTCTCTTATAATTTTTCTTTGCTAGTAATGCAAAACCTAAAAATACAGCAGGTTAATATAGCATCTCTTCAATTTATAAATTGCTGGCGGGTCAATTAGTTAAACAAAGTTTGCTCTGACTGAAGTTATGCAGGTTGAAAAAAGTTATTTCTCTTGTTAGGGGCATTTCAGGAGAAATTCTATGAACAAAAAAAGTGAATATAATGCAAACCAGAGAACAAACTGACTAAATTATATGCTGTGGGTTTTTTTTAAGAGTATCATGAAAAATATATACTATCTATCATTATCTGGTTTAAGGCAAAAGTTGAATGCTTGTAGCTTAGGGGGTAATTCTTTGGCCCTTCCCTTCAAGTGTGCTCCCAATTTAAAAAACTAAAAAAAAGTTATAATAAAATGATTTTGAATTGCAACACCATAAATTAATAAAAGATAAAAGACTGAGGTGACTACACCTATTCCTGAGGCTTGAATCAACTAAAATCAAAACTACTGCACTTAGACCTCGTGACAGAATTAAATCTGCATTTAGAATGTGAAGTGTTGTACAACCCTAAAAACATTACGGATAACTAAACGTGGGCACTCCCTAACATGCTTATTTACTATTCGTTTGCATTGGATTTTTTTCTTTTTCTTTTTAACATTTTGTTAGATTTCTGATATAAATAATATATATCTGATATAATATATACATCTGAGATGAAAACTGAGATTGCGAAACTGTATTTAATTAAAGGTTCCCAACTAAAATATTTTGACAATAAAAATTTAATAAAGTGTCTTACTTGTATAAGGAAATCCCTCATTGCACCCAAGTTAGCTTTGAGTGAAGATGAACAGAAGGCATTAGATAAGGAAGTGATGGTTGTGAATGTGCTTTTATGGTTCACTCCTTTCAGTTTTTCTCAGAAGAATTTCTTTCTACCAACACACAAAGGATTGTTTCAATCAGTCTCTTTCTTGTGACTGAAAGATGTACTGGCTTTTGAAGCTGCATTCTTTGAGGATGATATTTATATATTATTTATATATCTTTTACAACCCAGAATTGGTCCAAATTAGCAGCATGATGTTTTGAGTGTTTATCTTTCTGTGAGGATGTTAAATATTTTGTTTGTAATTAGGTTTAGGTAAAGTGACATCCACGTGTAGCAAAATCCTGACTATTGTAACAAGTATTCACTCTCTCATCCAGATCATTAAATTAATACATAAAATGGCTAAATTGGCCATGGATTGGATGTAGGCGCAGTGATGGTTAGTACTAGTAGTTAGTAAGTAATGCTAGAAGAGTGCGAATACATAAATGCGAGAACATTACATATTATACTAAACCAGAAAAACAACAGCACATATGTTATAAGAAAAACAATGACAAAATCTGAGTCAATGAAAAAACAGTGTGCTCTCTCCTGGAGCCCTTTTTGTGATTTAGATGACTACATTTAGCATATAAATCATTTACAAATTACTTCTTCTTGCCATCAAAACCTTAGAAATCTGACTTTTTGTTCGGAATAAAGAACAGGAAATGAGATGTAAATGATGAATGCACGCAATCAGTTTTCACTATTGCCACCATTTTTTGAAAAAAAAAATCACTGATGACTCAATAACAGCTTTTATCATAGGCCATTCAGCTGCTGACTTCTTTCTGATGAAATGTGCTGATTTCCTCGGTAATGTGCAGAGCATTTGTGTCCTCTGCCTTTGGCTGCTCTGAGCTTCCAGGCAGCTGGAGGTGTCTGCAGCTGCTCTGTCCTCTGCCCTCTGACAGCCTGATAGCTTGGCTTCAAGTCACTCATGTCATTCACTTTTCCCTTCAAGAGTTAAATAGGACATGTTGCAATACTAACACTGATATCCTATTACTGACTGTGCTTCGGACTAATTTTCAGTTAATAACAAGTGACTAGCTGGAAAAGAGCCAACAATGTAAGTCACAATAGATTGGAATGTCAATAGAGTAATGGATTAAATGTTTATACTACGACTCAGTGTTCTTTTAGTTTAAGATAAAGAGGAAATGTTTAAGTTTAGGTGCTTGATGGTTAAATCTAGTGTCTAGTGTCTTTTGGATGCAACTAGATTTCGGACATTTCAGGATAAAAAACAGAATATGATCCTTTCTCTTACATGCAAGGCAAAAGCAAGAGGTGAGCCAAAAAGTTTCATCTCATGGCGCTAGAGTCCAAAATGTCATTTTATATCACCAATATCAATATTCGCATTTTCCTCAGGCACCACAATACTTACTTCTAAAACTTTCTCTTAAAATAATATTCATTATTAGAGACTACCCAAGCATTATGTGGGCTGTCCTCTTGTATATGCATGAGTGTTGGTTTAACGACTTGTTTAACTCTGTTTCACTGTCAGAAGTTAAAAAGTATGGCACTCAGCCAGGGTGCCCTTGGAGCTGCTCTACCTCCTCATCCTGAACGCTCCATGGGCGAGAGCCCAGAGACCTCAAGACAGCAAGCAACAAACGTACAAATAAACAGAAGCTGCCAATCAAGCTGTACTATTTACTGCCTACAGTAATGGACTGCAGAGTAGAAACTCTTGTGTGTATTTGTGTACTGATTTGGTAGCCAATCCATCGCTAGGCTAACACACAGGGAAAAACAACCATTCACACCCACATTAACACACGCTGGGTTCACTGGTCATTATAAACTGGCTATATGGGTACATAGACTGCAAAATAATGATGTTTTGTATTACAGGACAACATTTCACTCCTCATACAGAAGCAGATTCCTTTCAACTTCATCACTACCACAGAAACATCAGAGCATTTTTAGAGGTCGAGAAGTGTTAAGTGAGTGATGTTTCAAACTAACCGATGCTTTGACTGGAAGAGAGGGCAGGTGTAATGAGATCTGGTTAAGAATGTGGTAGTGTTTTGATTTAAGTCAATTGACTGAATTGTTATGTCCTTTAATACTATATGTATCCAATAGCTCTGGTATAACAAGGTACATATTTGTCTTAAACTATAGTAGGGTAATATCTGGATTACCTTATTACTTAAGAATATGTCTCAACACATGGGAAAGGCAACAGCTACCAACATATTTGCACTAACTAATCCTGATGTATCAAAATTCTGCCCAAAACCAGGCTGTTTTTAGCACAATAGAAAAGCGAGTTACTCTGGAATAGGATTTTGGGTCTTTATGGATGTTTAATACATACTTCCACTCATTTTCTGCCTGAGGAAACTGCCATCCTTTACAACCTTCACCACCTTTTAAAGTCAACAGGAGGGGAGTATTTCATACTAAACCCATAGATCTTGGATGGAGTGACACCTTGGATCAAAGCACAAGCTTCTGTAATGTAGCTGAACTTTGGACTTAATGATTTCAAGGTTGTGGGCTTATTGCATCACTATACATCTAAAGACATTAATTTTACATTCCAACTAAAGTGAAGATAAAAAATACTGTCTAATAAAACTTGATAGATCATGTCAAAGTTAAATATACCATAGCTTATCTCATATTGCACGTTACTGGTATTTAAAGGGTTGGAAATGTTTAGGGGGGATTATCAAAATTGTGATATTTAAAAATATTGCAGTCTGAGCAATCCTGTTACACATTTAATTATCTGTTAATTAATGTGAAAAATTTCACTGAATGAAACTTAAACTTAATGGCCATGTGTTTATGTGATGCATACAGTTTCAAGGTTTATTCCACAGTCTTGATAACAGACCAGTCTCCAGTACTAACTGGCTACAGAGTTATCATTAGTTTGCAAAAGTTCAACATTTTAGCTTCCTACTTGAACATAAACTTGTTTTTTCACTATTTTTAAGACTTCCAAGTAACGAGCTTCTTGATGTACCAGTCGCCCACTGGATTGAACCAATAATGCTGAAAGTTTTACTGCAAACGCTGCAAAAGCAAATTTATTAACTAGTGACAGACACTGTTTTAAAGACCCAAATGATCTTTAGTTAAATAGTAAAGCCCAAATGCTGACTAGTTGATTGTTAAGATGAAAGATTAGTAAAATATCCTTTGAGAAGTCAACTAAATATTTTCAAAAATCTAATCTAACATGTCTAAAATACATGGTGAACACTTTTAGGGCACATTGTACTTCTACATAAACTATTTGAGCCACAGCACTGAAACAGTTTATGCATAAAGAGCAAGCTACATGTTAAGCACATTGGGCTTTTTGTTGGACAAGCTGATAGGTAAGATGCCACAACTGCCTTCTATACCTATCAAAACATCTAAAAACACTTGAATCCTGTTTATTTCAGCTTTCGCCCTTCTCCGTCCATCATAGAAGTATGTTTCTTCTTCCATCCCTCCAAACTCTCTGGATAATCATCGTCTTACAGTTCTTTGCACACGTCTTCCACGTCTCTTTCCTTCTACATGTAATGTCTGGGGAACCCAGTATTCTCACTGGCACATACCGATGTGAATAATAATCTGATTGCGGCCTGAATATGAGGATTTCTTAAAGGTTTGCTGTCTTGGTGATTCTACATTCAATATAATTAAGGCTCTCTAAAGGTTTTTTTTAATGAGTTCAGTGAACATTTTGTGTTTGAGTGCACAATACCATAAACAATGAGTATTATATTGGAAGCTCATATTTTGATGTTCTGGATTCAAACTTGTAATATTAAAAACAGAAAATTTATAAAAGCTTTCCAACAAGTTCCAATCCAATCCCATCCAACTTTATTTATATAGCACTTTTAAAAACAACAAAGTTGACCAAAGTGCTTTCCAATAATAAGTTGTACAGTATAAGAGCAAGTTAGAATCCCTCCTGCACTCTCTTGATTTCAGGCTTTAGAAAAGCCAAGTTGTGACAGAGAATGGCCAAACCAGAGTAAGTTAATAGTAACAGGTAGGTAGCAGCAGGGGTTAAAGGGGATTTTGCATGTGGGGGAACCCTAAGATCAGATATAGTGATGCCATGAGGGGAGAAGAATTCCTTGGAAATAAGTCATAATAAAGTTTTTCTCTGTGTACGGGCTGTGATTGACTGGGGTGTTATGCTGCCTTGCTATTTATGGAACTGCATTCAGCATGTTATAAGAAGATCTTATTGTGACGTGTCAGTGTGTGGCTGGAACAGTGTGGACCTAAACTGCAGACACTCAGAACAGCTTTGTGTCTGGAGCTCAGGGAACAAAACACAAAAACACCAAACATAGACCAAATAGTAAAAGCTCAAACTAACCAAACTAAATGAACAGAGCACACACATGGAGAAAGGATGACAACAACGTGACAAAGACCAAAGAGAGACTCAGACAATAAATACACAGGAGGAAATCAGGGCAGAGAGGACACACCTGGGCAACACAGGTGAAAGGAATCAAACTGATGAGAGACAGTAACAAAAGAACATACACAACAAGAGGGACTGTCAAAATAAAACAGGAAACACAACACACTAAGAGACCGAGACCCAGACACGGAAACTAGACACAGGGACAGAGACAAACACCTAGAATCCTATAACTATCATGGTGGATCTCCCACTTCTAGGCAAGAAACAGCTACTATAAAAAGGCTAAATTCAGTTAGTGACTCTAATCTGACTCTAATCATCATAATTGAAACTAATTTAACCTTGATCTGTGAACACCACAGTCTATACTAAACTCTACTAGTATTTTCACGCAACCTCTGAATAACACATACATTTTATAATTATTGTATATGCCAATTTGTATGTTTATTTTTGAAGATGTTTCACTATCTAAAACCCCCCCAAACTTCAGGAACATATCCTTAACCAATTAAAAACTCTAAAATGAACAAGGGCATTACAAGTAACCTTTAGATTTCCAGTTTATCAAATGTCACTTGCTCAACAGTCCTTGCCTTTAAAAATAATCTCTCTCGTGTGTCTCCTAGCCTCTTTCTTATATCTTGTGATTTGCTCCATCTCTGTCACACATTACAATTTTTTACAGCAGCATTACCTTTAGCTAGCAGAAGAGTTTTCATTTGATATTTGTTCAGCTGTTTGAAAAGTATATATATACAAAAACATATATGTATGTGTTGCGGGTGTTATTTTGTTGTTACTCTATCACCACGCTGTCAACTGGAAGCAACTCTGCAGCACATAGAAAACTAACTTGACAGCCCACTTTAACCTCTGGGTGGTAGGTTAATCACATGATTACTTTGGCAGTAGATTGAGGTACAAATCCTAAAAGGAAAAATTGCATACTGATTAATTTTGGTCCTGATGAAATGTATACAATGAGATCAGTGTATATTCAAAATCTGGCAACTTCCTACATTACATTTCTTCCTGCTTGAGTTGTCATTTTGACCAATATGAACATTGTCAATAAATTCTATTTAGTATCTGTTAAAATGTTCTTGGCTTTTGAAATATGAAGTTATTAGATTTATGATTTATGTTATTCTTTAGAATCAAGTCTTCAATTAAATACTACCAAGTCAATAAATTATTATTCTGAGCGATTTGGGTCGGTGCTTACTACCAACTCACAAATTAGCTTGTTAGTTACAGATTTATTCTTGGTTATTATGCCGATATACAACCTTGTAGTACTGTTTCTAATAAGTCAGCAGTTGGCAGTAAACTGTAAATTAAACTGATAAACAGTTTTAAAGTAACATGCTACTGTCATCACATTACAGTTACATCTGTCAGTAACCCAGTAATATAAGGCATGAACAAAAAAGCAAACAAAAGACACAACATATTTTTCTTCCTTCTCACTTGCGCTACAATCAGCTGATTTCAAGTCACACATAGAGGAAAAAATGGTGTCTCCAACTTCTGAGTAGTGACGACATGGATATTTCTTTTTAATATAAGAAAGGAAATTACCAAATAATAAAAACAATGATGAGCACTTCAGCTTGTGGGATTACATCCTCTGTAAAGTTTTCTACAGTCGAATCACTTCAGTGATGGCTTTGGAGGCTTGTGATGGCATCTGGAACTATAGCCTAGGAGTTATATTTTTGATTTTATGTGACAATGATCATGTTACAGAGGAATGTAAAAGTAATGTAATGAGTAGTATAAGCAAATTACATCCTCCAGTCGGTAATTCATCGCTTCGCATTTCTCTATAATGGCTGCAAATGTAAACACTATATTTTAAAGTGTTTGAGTAATATCAACACATAACAACAAATCAGGAATAACAATCGGAAATGTGTCAGTTAAACGTTTTGCAATATTTTACATTTTTACCCCCGAGTCAGTCTGGCTGGTGTTATTCGTTATCTGAGCTGTCAATATGCCAGGCATCTACATCTATTTACTGTGGAGGAGGCTATTAAGTTTTGTGAAAGGAGTTTCATATCCGATGAGTGAGTGAAGCTCACTTCTATCCGGTGGCAGTGAGTTTGAGTTGAGTTACTGAACACATCTTGAACTTTTCTCTATGTAGGGACTGTTTTTGTCTGTGTTAGCTGCTGTTAGCTGGTGTTACTGTTTTCAGACTCAAATCCCCATATGATATGCAAATGCATTCAAACTGTTTATCAGAAGGAAAGGATGATTTCTAGGACACTCAAGCCTATTGTTATCTGCTATAACATTAGCTTATAACCAGCTGTGACACGATCTGTAATAAATAAATTCATATTCTTGTTTTATAGCCTTTACTTGGATTCAGAAGATGGGACAGAAGAGAAAAAAAGAGGATGGGGTAGAGATGAGGAAGGAAAGAGGAATGGTGGATAAAATAGAAGAAGAAAAGGCAGGAGAAAGAGAACGTGAGACAGAGATAAAGAAAATACACCAGTAAAAATCTTAAATTGTACTGGGATACCTAAAATAATGCTTTGGTTTTAAGAAAAGTAACAAGTAATGTTTAACACGTTATTTTTTTTGAATGAAGTCCCCAATTTCTTTCACATGTTACAAGACAGAAATAGTTATAAGGTCAAGGTGTGAAGCAGTAGTATGCTAACAGGTTCTAGATGGTCTGTAGCAGACTGTATTTAGAAAAAGCAGTCGACAGTACCATTGTTTCAGAGGATGACTTCCAATTTCCATCAGCCAAATATGAAATCATTCCACTGCCAATACTGACTGCCAAGTTAGGGCGACAGAGAAAACACTACAGCTAAATCTTATGTTTGTAGTACAAGGAATGAAACCGTCACTTTCCTGTATAGCTTAATCAGAGAGATTAATTTAAAAGTCGATACTGAAACATCGATGGCTAGAGGAGAGCACAGCATGGAGAAAACAGGCATCAAAGTCAAAAGTCTTTCAAATCATTTGGTATGCATGAGTTTGGCAGTGCAAGTCAATGCAAAGTAGAACAGCTAGTCGTTAGCTATTTAAACACAGTGGTATGAAGGAGGCAAACAGAAGCTGTGTGTCCTTTTAAACTATTTTTAAATTAGTGGGGATATAAGAAAGATTCAAAAACTGGAAGATTTTAACTTTGCATAGCATCATTACATGGAAATGAAAGTGTGCGTGTATGTGTGTGTGCATATGTGTAGGTCTGTGTGTGTGTGAATGAAGTGAGAGGGTGTACATATGTTTAACTGTGCACATGACAGGAAGAAGACAGGGGCAGAAAGATGAGAAGGGAAAGGGGGGCGTCTCTGTGTGCAACCTTCTGTTAAGATTTGGCAATGGACAATTCGCCTCATCCACTCCCATCTTGTTACTGTGACACTCCAGCCCATTAAATAGAATAGATTATTGATTTTGCTCTCTTCGCCTGCTCTGAGATTTTCCATCAGACCTTCTGTGCAGTAAAAGAAGTGCTGAAGAAAAGCACAAGTCATTATGTGTACTGCCACACAATGATGCATCCCTTATACGTATAGGGGGTACGTGAAAAAAACACCACCGTGGCAGAGACTGAGGGGTATCGTGGTGCTTATTCAGAAATTAAGTCAAAACTCTTCATGTGGCATAATGATTTGAATGAGAGTGGTGCCACTGCAAAATGTGCACGCTGTTTTTGTATCGATCCTGCGTCACAGAAAAGACGAGGTAAGGCTGTTTGATAATCGAAAGAGGAGGCACTGAGAAAAACTCCCTGTTCATCATCAGACTTGGATATTGAGTGATGACATCACATCCCCAGGTGCCCATCACAGGACTGCTCACTTGGCTCTGCTCCCGACGAGAAGCCGAATTGATTTATTACTCACATTCAGCTCCTGTTCTTGTCACAGAATATTTTGTCATCATCTCTCTTAGATGCTTTTGACCCACCAATGCTTAACTGCTCCAATGCTCAATAGAGACACTTATCTTATCTACTGTATTTAGATTTTTTTTTTTTATTTAACTGACATAGTGTTATTTCATTAATCTCACCACAACATTCATTGCTCTTTAGGAGATACTTTTAACTGTGTGGAAATATTACAATTGGCAATCACCTTTTGCAAGAAAAACCGCACAATTTATCTTTTGTGTAAGTTTATTTATTTGTTTGTTTGAAAGGATGTTGGGAAGGAGATTAGGTGATTCAAAACATGAAAAAAGAGGAAAGTAATAGTTAGATGCACAATACTACTAGCCGAGCAGGAGGCACATTAACTTTAATTTACTTGTTTTAGATTAGTAAGAGGATATATTCAGGCTTTTCATTTACCAAGAGAAAAGATCACGGACTTCTAGTTACCTGAGGTAATCGTACTTGCTACTAAGTGTTATATAATTCATAATTTTATTTTTTAAGTACACATGGACATCAAAAGCGTTTCCTAATAAAATTAAAAACGAAGTAGAGGTAATAATCTTGCCTTCCTGGTTTTGCGCACTAAAGAAAGTCACATTTATTTAAACAGGAAGGTTAATTATTAAGAAATTGGTCAATAAGTGTCCTGATAATAGTCAGAGTATTACGTTAACACAACTAACGCTAGTTTTAAAGGATAAGCCTGGTGAATTATGAGGGTTTATAATGACTACTTGTAATGTGTGTTTTTAGGTGTCTTGGGGATTAACTGCTGATTTAATGGTGTTTTTATTCAATAAAGTTCATATACAGTACCTGCATTTCTAAAATTCAGAAATCTGTGGCAGCTACACCCATTTTATAAGCCCGAAACTGTACATTAAGTCCAGCCATGGTAAAAAAAAAGTTCTGCCAAAGAAAATTATTTTTCTCCACTGTGGAGGTGCAGGTGTTTGCGCTGATTTGGCATTAGCTTACTGCAAATGAGATCCAGAAACCTGCAGGTTCAGTGCAACAGTGGCAAACACACACTGTTATTGATGCGAAACACCTGAAATCAGACCGGATGGTATCACACAAGTGCAGACTCACAATACATGCATTTACAGTAACAAGAAGAAAGAGAATGTTGTAAAAAAAGTGTGTTTATGAAACGTCTTCCCTTCTAAATATTTCACCATCAACTGTAAGCTGTAAAGTGGAAACATTTAGACGCCACAGCAAGTCACCGACTGCTGATGCCCATGAGTGCATGAAATCTCCAACACTATGCTGACAGAATAAATCCAAACCTCCTCTGGCATTAATATCAGATAAGATAAGAAGAACTTCATTGTCATTGTAGTTATACAACGAAATTTGTTTGGTAGCTCACAGAGACCAGCAGCACAAAGCATGTGCACCAGGAGCTTCGTGGTTGGGTTTTAATGGCTAAGCAGCTCCTGCAGGTAGAATTTGCTGGTAGTCAGCTACGTATATTAATACAGTGTAGCCTGTGTTCTGAGAGTGAAATGTTAAATTACATTTTTTAGGGTCAGTGACATCAACATGTAACCATCAGGTAACTGATAACTGTTGCAGCTGTCGCTTTCTTTGAGTACAGATGGCCATCTGTATGTAAGTGTCGCTATTTGAAAAAGCCAAACAGCTGGATTACCTCCCAGAGGCAAACTTGAAAGAATAAAAATAATGAAAAACACTGAATTGAGTGACTTACAAGTTACAGTGCAAGTCATAACTCTTCAATTGCTTTTCATGATTTAATTCAGCTTTTTTCCTCTCTTTTAACAGTTGTGAGTGACTATTTTATGGAGGTGAGGTAACCTTTGAAAACTCTATTTTAATTCACTGAGGAAAAACAATTGGGTTGCACACGTGAAGCAGCAACAGGTAAATAATAGCGGAACCACTGGTCTGGTCAAATCTGGCTCATTAACTGAATCAGGCAGACAGAAATTTGAAGTCAAAGCAAATGGTGCATGTATGGTGTATGGTGACTGAGTCATTATAGAAAACAATGTAATCAACAGGCATCATCCATTATCTCCCTCCCTTGCTGGCTGCCAATATAATATGCTGTATTTTTATGCGTATGCTGTTGCGTGGTGTTTACCGGCTCTCTATTGTTTTGTAGATGCGGAATTGCACCGTTTGACTTTGGGCCTAAATCTTTGATACTTGTAAGGTTTTCATTTTGCTGCACAGACAGATTTCTCCACATGTTGATATTATAGTTCATTTAATTTCTCGAACACATTGGAGATCTCAGAAAATAAGTGCACAAATAATTGCATGGTTGATCAATGCCATTCATTTACCTGACTGGTTTTAATCTGCACTCTCAAAGCACCCACTGAGCAGGTTAGAGCTGGCAGCTGCATTTACCGGGTGGGTCTGCTCGAGTCTCATTCACAGAGAGGATTGCTATGTTGATTAGCAATAATTTTAAAAATGGATGCAAGTTAATGGCACTTACCGATGATAGAGTGATTTCTCCTCTTCTAAACTGAAATGAGGAAGGAAAGTTGTTTGCTACAGCTGGGACAGGATGTCCAGTGCTCATGTCTACTTGATTCGACATGAAGCATACCAGTTTTAACTTAATGTTTATCTTATATATATCACTAGTTTCCACATTTTCACTTTGAAAGAAAAGTAAGAATGGAGAGAAAAAACTGTCTTGCATCACCATTTTCCACAGTTTCCACTGTTGTAAGACAGTTTTTTGTATCTCGAATCCACAAATATATAATAATCATATCAAATAGCAGTGTGGGCAGAACCACGCACTTCTTACATGCACATGTTTTGTAATACATTTTAGACACCATTAGGGATCATTCAAGAGCTGACTTACATGCTCTGCATGCACCAGGGATCACCTTGGCCTGCAAATACCTATTGAAATGCCTAAACTTAATTACCTTGCTTATATCCATGTAATGTTACTGGTTTAATGTTCATGACAATCTACCTTACTAATCAAAGGAACATCTGAAAATAAAAAAGAAAGAAATAATTTCAACCAGGTCCTTTGCCAAGTAAACACTTGCAGTCTGGTCTTTTATTGTCTGTTGCAGTATTAAGATCCCTACAGGAGATGGATCTTTTGATCAATATGCATTTAAGTCCAGCTAGCATTGTCCATGTAAATGGTAAAAGACAACACTATGGCCTCCATGAGTTGTCACTGTTCAGTTTCATGTTATTATTAATATAATTAATGTTTAAGTTTCCCTGTGTCTTTCAGTGCACTGTGACTCCTTTGTTGTATTCTCTAGAATGATAAAAATAAGCTTTCTATTCTATTATTTTCCTGTGTATTTCAATATCACACTATGATTTATCCATAAGTTACTGAAAGACATGGCCTCTCCCATAAGATGCTGTCCTGTATTATAGAACACAGTAAATTTTAGGAAATACAATCTATTGTGTCATGAAAACATATATACTTCCCATAAGCGGAAGATTTCTTTGCCCTATCTAGCACCTTTAACTCAGATTTTTCTTACACATCGAAATGATCTTCACACTGTTGTGATCAGATTTCTGTTCATTAGCTCTCACTTTTCCTACCTTCAGCACTGTGACGGTGGACTCCTCTCCCTTGACTGACTTGTCTGATAGGATTTAGTCCCCTCTATGCTGATGAAATCTGGGCAGTTCAGCAGTTGTGATTCTATCCTGTCTCCTGGTGATATAGCACATCCCTCTGCCCTCAGTGTCCGTGCACCAACCAGTCAGTTTTCTCATTTTGCCACACAGACATACTGAATTAAAGCGAGGATGGAAGCGCTCATGAAATGTCAAAAACAGCAGCTCCATCATCATCATCAGAATAGAATAGAATAGAATAGAATAGCTTTTTATTGTCACTGTTACAAGAACAATGAAAGGCAGTTTGGCATTTCTCCATGTGTGAAGTACACACTGGTGTAAGTATTTACACAATAACAGACAAATTTACATTTACACAAGAAAGATATGTACAAGTTATACATACACCTGCAAACATACACGCACATGCATACATATATGTATATATACATATATGCATCCATACATACATACACACACATATTTCCACATACATGCTTACATCTATATATATATACACATACATGCCATTTAACTAGCAGGTGCATTGAGAGGTGCAGTGTGATCAGTGACATTGCACATTAAGTGTGTTGGGGGGATGATATTGCACATTTAGTGGCTTTACAGGAATTTTAGGATTGAGTGAATTTAGGAAATAATAATAAAAATTAAAAAGCATGCACATTTCAAGTAAATATGGCACTGAATAGTGAGTATGCTTTTGCGTCTATTTCTTTGAGTGAATTCAAAGAGGAGAAAAGAATACAGGCAAAGAGAAAGGATGCAAAAGAGGAGAATAACATGATGGAAGAGAAATAGAAGGAATCTTTATGCAAGCCACAATTTCCTGACCACAAGCAATTTCTGCACAACTGTATGACATGCATTGCAAAGTGTAAGGTGATAGATTTTTCATGGCAGCATTTCACTTTTTCTTCTCTGTTCCACTGCCACTTCCAGGGGTTGCAAACCAGTCTGACTCATTTTTTACGGTGCAAATCCCCCAAGGAAAGCCTGTGGTCTGCCTCTGGCTTATAGTGAAATGCCACCAGTAGTGAGTGCTACATCCTCACATTCAGCTTCCAGGCATTACAGCTACAAAGCCCAGCAAAGCATCCCAGAGGCTTGAGGTTGAGGAAATAATGTTACCAACTCACACTGCATTACTGCCCCCAACACCAGCAAGTTACTGCAACAAGGGTGCAGTGTCATACAACAACATGAGTGCCAAGACACTAAAGAGGCAGATGCAATTTAAGTTTAATGCCACATACCATAAAAATATATTTCAACTTTTAAATGACATGTCTTGATATATTTCCAGCCCTGCAGTTATTGATTGGGCTCACGTAAATACAAACTGTAAAGGAGCTTTCTATGGTCGGGAAACCGTGCTGCTTTCCGGGGGGAATCAGAAACACAACTTCTTTTATAATTCAAAACTCTGACTGTCCCTTGCTGATTAAATGTCACAACAATGATGTGACATTATTAAGTCCAGTCAGAAATTGTGAAAAGAAAAGAAATCAACTATTCCGAATTCAGTAGAGCTGTAATTGCTTTGGACTACAATATTATTTTGTAATACAAAAATTTTAGTATTCTGAGCAGTTGACACTTATTTAATGGGACAAAGAGCGGATTTCTTTACAGTGCATCAGTTTTAGCATATATTCAATGTTTTCTATGCGTTTAATGCAAGATTTTACAAAACACTACAATTTCATATTTCTATGAATTCAAAACAATTAAGAATAGGTGCTTATAATATAATCATGTCTACACAATTTGCACAAAAATGTGCTGCATATTCATCTAAACGCAGGCTTTACTCATGCAGGTTTGTGACTTTCACATTATGCACATTACAGCACCACTTGCCGTGTCCTGACAAGTTGACAAATGTCGGGGAAACACACTGATTTAATGATGTGTTTTCTATCTAATTATTGCTGAGAGTCAAGAATTAGTTTAAAGGCCCTTCCTGACAATTTGTCAAACATGTGAGGGCCTTTACAAGAACTCACATGACCACGATAATAACACATGTCATGCAAACTTTGAGAAATTAAGCTTTCCAACCAACATGAAATATTCATACTGAATAAATACAAGTCTTGATTTCAGTAGTCAAGTGTCAGGGAAGCTACTCTAAAAGCAACATTTGTCGCTCATAATGTCATTATTTTTTGTTAGAACGGCCTTTTCACTAACTTTGTGAGTGTACCTGATGGTTCAAAAGCAAAGTGAGAACAGGAAAAAAAACTCTCTTCCATTTGCCTGCAAAGTGCCACTCCAGGGAGTTGGAGTGGAAATGAGGTAGTGCGTTACTCGGACCAGGTCAAATAGTTTGAGGTGATGAATCACTGCAGCAGTTCAATTAATGAAGAGATACAGAGAAGCTAGTCGAGACCAAATAGAGAATTGACTTTTAACTGAACAGACTCCCACTTCTTTTTCTAGCAGACCTCCATTTTTTTAAATTACAAATGATGCAATTTTTAAAAGCTTGCTTGTCTGAAAATGAAACAAGCAGATAATATGCAGGTGTGTCTTTGTTGCTGCGTCTCCTTCTTTAGCCTTAGATTAGTAAGACCTCATCCACATAAAATTTGTGACATCTTCATAAAATGATAACTACCAGTACTTAAATATGACTAATTTGTGTAATTTACATTTACATTCTTCTTGTAAGTGTCAAGAGATTCACATTTACATTTTTATTGCTTTTGACTAGCGTGATCATTTAACAGTGAACCTCCAGTTGTTAAAAATATGGAGCCTGTTGCCACAGACAGGAATAAAATATAGTGCTCAAATCCAGAAAGAGGGATATGCACCATGATCATGCTCACGACATGAGACATACTGCAGTGTACAGCACATACACAATGCTGACTCTATTATACACAAATAGAATCCAGAACCACCTTCAAGCGCTGTCTCAAAGGGAAGCCTTTCTCCCATGACCTTGCTGAGGTCACCAATGCCTGCATGCTTCCAGTCCCCTTCTCAGCACAAGTGATAATGTAGAGTCCATTGAAAACTACTCTGATGGGGGAAAAACTACTGCTTTTGTTTAATGTTGCCTTAGAAAAATCATGCATGAACAGATATCGTAATTACTAGCTTTTTGGGACAATAGAAAGTGACAAGTTACACTTTGAAGTGTATTTTAAATCATAGCGGTGCCACTTTTGCAGGGTTATCTCATTTGGGATTAATGACAAACCACACATCAGGTTTTTTTAAAATATGAAAATATCACGTGTGAGTAATATCTGTTTTTTCACGAGCGACAACTAGATCTCAACTTGTGCAATTGGTCTCGTACACAAAAATGCACAAATGAAAGGTAATTTAGACATGTACAGCAAAGCTTTGAGAAGTAACCAATGAGTGATTTCGCTGAATGTGTTTTTCCACATGCTTAATGAGACACGTGACGCAAAAGATAAAAAGATAGCATTAAAAAAAGAAAAAAAAAAAAAAAAACAAAATAACAAAAGGGCCTTAAAAGGCCGCCAAACGAAAAAAAATGCAAACAAGTCGAACATGCGACAAGGCATTTTCAATTAAAAAGCTCAATCCTACTGGTATGTAGCGCTATTTCATTTTCTACAAAGTGCACAGATCCACTCTACAGAAATCATATGCATAATGGGGCAAAAAACATAACAGTGGTGAGGTGGTATTATGCAGTCAGCATTGTTCAATCATGGTGAGTAAGCTGTCAAGCTGAAAAAGCAGTCCCTGAATCCCATTAAGAGTGATGGTCTCTTGACGCCAGCAATTTTGTAATGCTAGAATAACTGTTCAGGCAGTCGGTGTGTTTTCCGCTGAAAGCTTTAAGCTGCAACATGTGTGCATGTCATACACAACATGTTTTAAATTTTCACATTAATTTTTTTTTTTGGTACACGGTAAACCAGCATCATCATGCAGCTGAAAACGGCATAATTAGAGCACATGCATAAACAATAGGAACATGTATATATTTATTTCTAAATTCTATACAACTTCCATAAGTAGCAGCCATATCGATGCCAGATGTTCCCTAGAGCTGCAACAGAATGGGCTCTGGCAGTTGGTCTAAATTCCCTCTCATCACATCTCCCCTCGCTCCTGCCTGCCTCCTCATTGACAGTCACGTCACATTCAAAACAATCCTCAGGCAATAATTGCCATAAACAAAAAAAAAAGGGAGAAAAAAAGAAAAAAGCCCTGTTTATCTGGTCAGAACAGCAGTCCCAATGAATGCACGCTACCATGGGGAGTGACGGGTAACACGGGAAAGAATGAAACCTTGATATTCATACAAAAGAATGAAATCAATTTTAACCAACTACATATCTCCTTTTCTCTCCCACTGTTTAGCTTCTTTGATGTTTCGGGTTAAAATAATGGTTGCCGCACTTTTGAGTGTACGGGCGGCACAGTCAGTCTGCTTGATAATTATAGATTAGCTTGGTACTGGCATTATCAGTACCTGGGTAAGCTGTTTCCTAATTATGTGAGGAGAGATAGAAACCTTGTCTACACACCCAGTCTGTAAGAAGAGCTGCCTGTCTGGTAAGTGACGCCTATGTCCACAATGTGGCAATATTTTTATCGCAAGGTACTAATTTGTCTAGGTAGCTACGTTAGTGCAGTAAATTAAACTCCACAGAATTATTAGCTGAAATGACAGCTACCTATGAGAGTCTATGTGGTGCGAGTTAGACGTGGTAATGTATAATATGGGGATCATAGTGTCACGTTGCGTTATAAATTCATATTATGAACCACGACTGTACACCGGTTGCTACTTAAATAAAGCTTAAATAGTTCTTTAAATTTCACAATAATTTAAAAAAAATACTTATTTTTATTAGGAGTACTCTGATCCAACATAGTATCGGCACTAGTACAGAGCTTATAAAGTATTAACCATGACATAAGCAGTCTATCTTAAAGACACTTTTTCAGTCATACAATTCATTGTTTCCACTATAGGCTAAAACCATTTATTCGCAGCAGACTGCCAATACAGCTTCATGCACCGCAGCAAGCCTGGCCTCATGTTATTTCACATAAAAATGTTCCACACAGTGGGGTATACAGATTTAACTTTGGAGAAAAAAATCATAAATGTATTTGTCCTCAGCATCAGTATAGTGTGCTAGAAATTTAGGGTTCATCCATCCATTAAATTTAATTATTATATAGAAGCATACCTGTAGTGGCAGAGAAGACATGTAAGGACAGTATTCATACTTCAGACTATTGTTTGGAAGGAGGATAGGAACTTGTGAAACACTATTTATTCCAGTCTTTATATTTATATTAAAAAAATATCAATTCATAACATTCATATTTAACACACACACACACACACACACACACACACACACACACACACACACACACACACACACA
>NW_024582445.1:1679917-1688833 GCF_018398535.1 Haplochromis burtoni
GTGTATATATATACATACATATATGTATACACACACGCACAAGTAAAATCAATTATCAGGATATCCTATAAGTGCAGGCCTCTTATGGGGATTTAAAGACCCTTTAATGTTAATTTTATCTTTGGTCATTTAGTCATATTACAAAGAAAATATTGCATTAAAGTAGACCGCTGATGCTGAACTAACAGAATGAACATTTTATGTGGAACCTTTATGGAATTGCACCACTACAAATAACATGCCAGTAGGTATCCAGAGTGGGAGCCAGGAGAGCCCTTAACATGAGAGGCGAAATTACATTTTTGTGACATTTATTTCCCTCTCCACTGTTGCACAACGCTCATTTGGTGGTGCCATGGGGCTTGTTGGCTTCCACAGTAGTGATGTTGCGTCCATTAGAAAAGACTTTCACTTTACTTGTCGAGAAAAAAGCCAGCTTGTCAAAGCCACAGTTGTGAATTGCTGGGTGTTTTAGGGACAAGCCTCTGAGGGTGGCCTGAAAGTGCACTTTATCACCCTGGGGAGTCAGAGAAAATCACTTAGTGGGACGATTGCTTTTCCCTTTTAGAGGAGGACTCCCAGACAGAGGTGGTGGAGGAAGAAGATGAGATTCCATGACAATCAGCTGACTTGCTGGGTCATAAGGACAATGTTTTTTGTTGTATTTTACACCTATGTTCCCATGATGGCAAATTTTGAGATAGATGATGGCACTAAAACAGCTGAGAGCACAAAGTATCATAGCTTAATTGAGTTTGCGCAAGCTTTGAAAATGCTCGTATCCGAGGACTAAGGATATCTGAAGTAGGCCACACATTTTTCCCATCCCATTTCCCATGAAATGCATAGGAATATGAGAAAGCTGTCCCATATTTGCCAAATATCCAAATGCTCCTAGGCAATTGCATCTCATTTGGCGGCATCATTAGACCAAGCCCGTGTAATCCCCATGAAAACACAAGAGACACAGGTCTGCAGAACCAGTCCCAGGGTCAGAGCACTGCTGTGGGGGCACTGGACTGCAAGACACTGATGAATGTCAGGAGACCGAAGCCCACCAGCCATCTGGCGGTCTGAAAACACTGATGGTGGAATGCCATCGATCTGTGTCACATCTACAAGCTTGGAGATGTGGAATACCACACAACGTTTTGTTTTTAAACGGGGTCGTGGTCTCAGCAGAAATTTGAGACTGTAGTTGTTACAAACTATTAATGTAAGTGTTGTACATCAATACTTCTTTTATAAATTACAAATGTCATAATTTTAAAAAAAAATCTGTTTTATTTTAAATAATACCATATGAAAAGCAACACATCCAGTTGTCCCATTAGCAGGTTTTCTGCTACTTGTTCTGAGACTTTTCAGGGCAATGAGATGATCCAACTAAATGAAATTTTAACAAACCCAATGTCAGGATTGATATTTTTTATATTGTCATTTATGCTTAGAAATGTATAATCATTTGTATGCTGATAAAGTATCTTATCCTTATTAGGTCTGATAAAAGTCTGTGAGCGCTTGTGTACCATGAGATGAGAGGTAGCAGCCTTAACGTTATAGTTTCCACTATAGATTTAGAAACCAGACTGTTCTGTTCTATTAAAGTGCGAGACTTCACACCTTTAAATGGTCATTTGAGATACGGCCTATTGCAAGTTTGTGTGTTTATAGTTTAGTAAGACGCTTACTTCTGCTTTTCTGCATACCTCATACCACACAGTTTAAGTTCATTGAAAGGTCGTGTGTCTATGTATGGCATGGCTGGAAACACACACACACACACACACACACACACACACACAATCATTAAATGTATTGTTGTCTCTTATTTCACATAAAAATGTTCCACACAGTGGGGTATACAGATTTAACTTTGGAGAAAAAAATCATAAATGTATTTGTCCTCAGCATCAGTATAGTGTGCTAGAAATTTAGGGTTCATCCATCCATTAAATTTAATTATTATATAGAAGCATACCTGTAGTGGCAGAGAAGACATGTAAGGACAGTATTCATACTTCAGACTATTGTTTGGAAGGAGGATAGGAACTTGTGAAACACTATTTATTCCAGTCTTTATATTTATATTAAAAAAATATCATCAAACATTCATATTTAACACACACACACACACACACACACACCACACACACACACACACACACATGGGATTGACAGGTGCTATCTATTATCTAACTTGATAAAGTAGCTGATATATTTATGACGCTACACACGCACATAAGATCATTATTACTAGAATTCAACTCTTCGATTATCGCTATGATATTCCTTATAATTGCTGTTGCAGTCCTCTGAATCGGCTTTATTTGACACAGCCCCAGCTGACATCAGTTAGATGATTTGGCAGCCTTTTCACTTATACAATAGCACTGCACAATATGCCAATTTTCACTTGTACACTTGGTGATGAATGCTTGATTGATCTGTCAATTTTAAGGGACCTCCCAGATACTATAGCGTTGAGTGTAATCTGCTGTACAGCCTCCTTTTAGTTCCACTGGGAATGCTGTAGTCCAAACAATATGTTATGAGCACGTTAAGAGATCACACCGTCTCCCAACATAGAACTTCATTTGATAGATGCATCCCAGTGGTGCCACTGTGTCCATGTACTCTCTTCTCAGGGAAAACATAATAAAAAGGAATCAAATTTAATCTCAAGCTGATAGAATTACCAGCCAGGGAATTCTGCTAGCAGCACTTTGCATTCATAAAGGCTGAGAATACATAAGATGTGAACTGCCATTAGATCTGTTTGTTCTTATTGCAGAAGGATCTAAATGAGGCCATTAAAAGGGCTTCCTTTGTTTCTATAACATGAAATGCATTGTTTTTATAATTTGTGTAATATGAATTAGATCTTTTGAAAATGCATGATTAGCAATTACATGGTCTGGAGAATAGTAATGTCTGTCAAGATGTGGATTGGCGTTCCCTACTATTAGATTTGTATACCTAACACTGTATTTGAGTTAATGTGTGCGTCCTTATTAGAAAAAGTAACGTACGTTCTATTATATCACCGTTATTAACTTGTCTCGAGAAAAAAAGCCAGCTTGTCAAGCCACAGTTGTTAATTGCTGGGTGTGGTTTATGGGTACATGCCTCATTGATGGGGTGGCATCTGATAAGATGCACTTAATTCATCACCTGGGGAGTCTCTCTCAAGTGAAAGCATACCACTTTTATAGATTTGGAGACAGATGCTTTTCACCTTGTCATTTTAGAGCCTGGGGAGAAGAATCCTTCACTCTTTCTTTTAGAGGTAGGAACTTCCAGACATGATGGTATGTATGTTAAAACTGTATTTCTGCTATTTACAGTCTAGGAGGGTGAAGATAGTACTGATAGTTTCCGATTTCCTGTTGACATTCTGACTCAGTGCTGACTTGCTGGATAGTCATACTATGCCATCAGGAAGGTTGCCTGTGAAATCTAGGCATGTTTCCATCTCTGTGCTTATTCAGTCAGGTGTAACAATGTTTTGATGACACCATTAGCTTTCTCCCTTAATGAATGCTATTTTGTGCTTTAAGCAAGTAGCAAAGTTTATCTCTGAAGATTACCAGAGATAGGCAAATTGGACGAAACTTATCTTGTAAATACCAGCTGATGAGCACAAATGTATTCATAAGACTTAATTGGATGTTTGCTGCAAAGCATGTTTGAAAAGGATTGCTCAGTTAATTGGGATTTGCCAGTAGGAACTAAGGGATATATACTGATTAAGGAATTTCTATGATCGGTTGTAAACTGAAATGAATTAAATGACCATTCTGAACGAAAAGACGCATCTCACATTCTGTCATAAGACTGATGTATTCGTTGTATCATACGCAATGGTAACTTAATGACCCTTTATGTTCCATCACCCACAGAATTCACAGGCATGCTGTGATTACAATTGCATTTAAATTTGAGCTTATGCAGTAATTAATGAGATATCATTAATGACTGTCCCATAATTGCAAATGATCCAAATAACAATGCCTCATTTGCACTAGGGCAAATTGCCTATCTTCATTTTGCTGGGCCAATCCATACCAATCACTTCAGATCCTAGCCATGTACATATAAGACCTAAGCCCGTGGTATTATTCATTTAAGCATACACATTTGCAGCTTTCCACATCCCAAATCACTCAGATTCCAGCCATGTAGCATATGGAAGAAATGACTGGAGAAATGGCAATGTCGATCTTGATGTTAGCCAGTGTGCAGTTTAATTATGACAGTTTGGTGGATATTATAACACTTTGTCCTGCTGCCATTGCTGTTATGACTTAAACAAAGAGCAGGTAAATGTTCCAGGATGCACACTGAAACCCACATACATCTAGTCTTCCCGTCTCGATCCAACCATCCTCTCAGGGTAGTGACTGGCGGAAGGTTTACCAAGACAATCACACCCCAAAATCCACCTCTTTTTCTTTGATCCTCAAAGGGTCTTGAGTAGGTCCAGACAAGCTTGAGTGCTGGTTGTTACAAAAAGGTATTTGCATTCTCAACCAGCAATTGCTTGTGCTTTGTGGGTTTCTGCACTGAGCCCTTAGCTAGGAATGTCAGACTTTGTAAGCTGTTGCAGAGATTTGTGGGAACAGTGCTTACATTTTCCCTTTCCACAGAACTGAGTCCATATGATTTCCAGATTTAGTGAACATGAAACTAACTAAATGAAGGTTCAAGCTGAAATTGGATATTAAACATGACAGAAAAATGCACCAGAAGGCTCCGTTATCAGCAAAGTCCAAAACCAAATTACACAAAGTCTCAATTAAAGTCTGGACTCAAAAGGGTGTAATTGCATCCATAAACACACAAGCTTGGAAAAACACTGCCTTACAGGCATCCAAAATACTTGTGCATGATGAAATATTTCTATCAAAGCCAGTGGGGGAAGAAATTTGTTTTCCTGTCTGCAGTTCAAAGCATATGGCAGAATAACATATTCTCAAAAATAATGTCAAGTGCCAGATAATCCCTGATTAAAGATCAGGCCTAAGTGTCAGTGAGTTATTTGCTTGTGATGTGGTGGTGGGATAATGAGGAGAAAAGCCACTCCACCTGAGGTACTGCTGCCATAATCTTCACAGTAAACACTTATCATACATTTGCCATTGATTAGGATGTGCCTCTCATCAATCATCAGTGGCTCGTCGGCGCAGATTAATAATTATGACATCTGCGCTCAGTCAAGAGCTCTGATTAGAGGGAGGAGAGAGGCAAACGCATCTGATAATAGTGAGCAACGAGGTGTTCAGGAACTCCATCATATTGTCTGGTTCATTTGATGATCATCTTACTTTCACAAGTTTGCTAGCTGACATTTCTATTAGCATGTACAAAATAATATACTGCAACACAAATGAATTACATATCAGTATTATTACTTTACAGACTCCACCGTGGCTGCTGAAATCTGCTTAAGAAGACAGCTAGCATTACTTATTTAACATCAGTTGAAAAGATATCTATTTAAGTGACTAGGCAATCTTATCAATATGACTACATTTGTATCTGAGGATCATCTCATGTATTTTATTACACTGTGGCTAACATGGAACTCCACCGATTGGATCTGCTTACACACTGCCTATAATAAAGAGGAACAGCTAGCAATTATTACTTTATTTAAAAATCAAGATAGCAAACACGAAATAGTCTCAGTGATATTTTCGAGTCAATATTTTAAAGATAATTAGTACATTATGTAGAAGTATATTAATCATTCGTATGTTGTCAGGATGTTCTTTCATGAGTTATCTTATACACAATCCCTATTGCTAATTTATATGAAAATCTGATAGTAAATCAGTCTGAACGTCAGCACATACCTCTGTATGGGTTCACACAGGCCTAAAATCAGTACTTCTAACTGATATTTCCAGTACTTCTCACAGTTATTGCATGTTAATTTGGATTCCCGTGTATAGATTTGAACACTCTAACACCTGTTTGTTAAAAACAATGCCCTAACATAGCTATACATCTGATGTTTGATGATTTACAGCCTTTTTTCTAACAACAGGAAAATGGGATTTCTCTCGTGTAACACATGAATGGCATTTTTTGCCATTCATGTGTTACACATTTTTTGTTGGTCCATTAACAGTGGTTGTAATAATGTGAGGATGAAACAGAATTTCAGTGCTTGCTATCAAAATAATACATTTGAATACAAAACCTTTTCTGTTAAATGCCATCTTAAATTAAGTAAGGCATCACATTAGACATCAAAATATGAGGTCCATTATCATTGAGGCACTCACATAGACAATCAAGGGTCGAATTAGTGTAGGTCCTATCTATTACTCAGGTGGAGTAGCTGGGCATGAGCGTGTGAACACACATCTTTTCTCAGTTTTTGCGTGTTTTCATACATCATATACTAGACACACACATGAACACACAAACACACACACACACACACTCACACACACACACACACACATACACACACACAAAACCATGTTAATGTATCTGTTTCACTGCATATTCATGTCATACTCATTGAAGGAGAACATGGAGCAAAAAAAGTAATACTCATATAGATCAGCCACCGCTATGGATTGTCGCATGTAAGTTTCTTCGCCGCAACAACTCACCTTATAGAACTGATGTGACACATTGAGGTCGTAATTGTTTGCACCAGCATACGTGTACCTTCTACACTTTCCAACTGTGACTGCGATCTTTTCTTTTTATAAGTGAACCTAATTTCAAAGAAAAATGTCAGACTTTCCTTGAAGAATGCATCGTGAGTGCACAACTAATCACGGATCAAAGTAATATCTAACACATGAGTAGTGATTGTAG
Source organism: Haplochromis burtoni (assembly GCF_018398535.1). Classification (NCBI taxonomy): domain Eukaryota; kingdom Metazoa; phylum Chordata; class Actinopteri; order Cichliformes; family Cichlidae; genus Haplochromis; species Haplochromis burtoni. Next base: position 1,686,758 of record NW_024582445.1, read on the forward strand.
TTATAGGAGACACTATTGATGAACGTTGATTAAAGTCAGGGTGGGAGTGTCACAAATTATAGTATATGGTTCGAAATATACATGAATAAATACAGTGCACAACTCGAAATAGCTATTCTATAGACAATTGCCTACATCACTCCTTGAGGGTCGTCATTCGCTCTTCTAATAGATGCCAATGTGACCACATGCCTATCCTCCTGAAGAATGGCATATCGTGGTGTTCGCTGGAGCGTCGAGCTAACCGGTACACTCCCAGTTAAAGCGACTGCATAGTTCCTAATTGCACGCATGTGTAACAAGTGACAGCACACAGACTCAGCTGGCTACTTTTAGGCCCATTTCCTCCATGGCAGCACGTTCTCAGACCAGCCGAGTAATGTTCTTTTTGCTACAAGCGTGTGCGAGCCGGAGCGTACTCACTCGGATGGGAATTCAGATCTCCCACAATATACTTCTTCGATGGCCGATTTATTTTACTGGCCATTAGCCTCATGCCAGGACATATTTCAAATGCTTTCTCTCACAGGATAGGGCCATCTCCTTATGATTGCAAGGGCCGGAGCGGATAGTGGTTATGGGCAATTCAATCTGTTTCATGCCCTTGGAATAGACCCAAAGGTGACCTCAGTTATGTCACTCTTCAAATGTGTTACATTCATCTGATGGACTGTTGAGGGGAGAGTCTTAGAGCTCAAAATCTCACATACATGTAGACCCCAGTTACCATCATTCTTCTACTTAATCTATCTACACCAATCTCTCTCTCCTGTCAGGTATAGTTTATTATCAGCGCCCAGTAATGCATGTATGTTTCCTACCCCAGCTATGCTCATCCAAAAACAGTAGTCTATGTGGTGCATGGTGAGCATATACTCGTATCTCTCTCCATCTCATAACTCATCTGACGATGAGAAATTTAATATATTTAATAATTTACTTAAAACTGATTATTTCGTTGGCTTTATCATTGCTCACTTAGTGGTTCTCATCAACTTGACCATCATGACATCTCTCCCAATCCTTCTAGCTTCAATTCTCTTCATTTCGTGTAACATTTACTTTGGACAGAAACTTCTGAGGGAATGAAACTTGCGAGCACAGCTGGTTATTTTTCATGCACGGCTCAGCAGCCGGAACACGTTCTGGCATGCGGGGATTGATTCACCGTGCGTCATATTTGTTTGATTGCTGTAGTTTACTCGATGGTGACTGCATTTGCTATATCATGATGATAAGTCCCAGCTCTTACTACAGCAGGTCTACTCCACACTTTTAGTGACCCCTGCCTCTCGGTGCGGTTCCATCGGGAGTCTTTGCTCCAGCTTCTCATTTGCATATTCATGATATTATGGAGCCCGACACATAGGGAAAAGATCTTGCGTGAGCCCACGATGAGGGACATATTGATGATACAAGATCTTTAGCTATTGCATATACTGTCGCATTGTGATCTTGATGATGCTCCCATCTCTTATGTTTGATTTTTTTTCACCTACCGAGCTGCGTACCCTATTGAGCTCCTATTGCACTCGTTCGTGTTCCCTAGTCTCTATCGCAGATCGTTACAATTTATCTCTTTCCTAGGTCGGTCCATGATCGATAAGCTCGTGCGTTTTTCACTTCGCCATGCGTACGTATTTGGGACTAGCGCTCTATCTTTGGACAGGGTTGTGCGAATTTATACGAGATGATGAGTTTCAAAGGCGAGCGATGGCTCCATGTCCATTACTAGGTATACGGGATCCATTAGGGGAGTTCTCCAGAGAAATAGCCCTTTCGTTGTACATTGACAGATAGAACTGTTCACTAGCGCTCCTCCGTTATTTTTGTATCTCTTTAGTTTTGAGAGCATCCAGATCACTCTCATTTTCCACCCGCCTTCCCATGTATGCATACTCAAGTTAGTCTTCTCTCTACACAATGCCTACCATGCTAGCCGGTATTGCGCTCACGAGGACCTAGTCTTTCTGTTATGCACATTCCTGATGCTCTCGACAAGTGTGAAGTTCAGCCTGGTTCTAAACTTACTGACAACATCGGTTTCAGTCAATTCTCAAGCTGGAAGGGGTAACT
>NW_024582445.1:1688858-1690076 GCF_018398535.1 Haplochromis burtoni
CCTCTGGTGCAAATTACTGACCTCTGTCATCATTTTAAGTGGGGGAACTTGCACAATCGGTGGCTGACTAAATACTTTTTTGCCCCACTGTAGCAAAGGAGTCAGTCGAAGTGAGCTGAGTTCAGCTGAAGGAATCTTTTCCTCAACTTTGGCTGACTTCCCTCGCGAGCCACAAAGACAAAGAGCTCTGTCTTGTCTGTTTTGTCGTGCAGATTTTGGTCTTGTGTTCCAGCAGGGTTTGTGCCTAGATAAACCCAACGCCTAATTTTAAAATGTAATTTTAAAAAACTATTTATACAATTTTGGTATTATAAAGTTATATTTATCACTTTATACTAGAGCCCGGCAAGCAACATTTGAAAAAAATAAATTGAGATCCGGCAAAGGTTTTTGCGAAATCCTGAGTTACTCTTACAATGTCTTGCAAAAGTTTTAAATTGAGTTAATTGGCTGCTGCTTAGGAGGTAGCGCAAGTCATCTACTGATCAAAAGGGCTGGTGGTTTGATGACTAGCTGCTTTAGTCTGCATGCCAAATGTCGTTGCGCAAGGTACTAAGCACAAGTTGCTCATATGAATCCAGGTGAATGTTTGATAGAAAGCACTTAAGCAAAAAAAAGTGCTTTGGTGAATGAGGCATTTCGTATAAAGTGCTTTGAGTGCTCCAGATGAAGTAGAAAAGCCCTACATAACAAAAAGTCAGTTTACTGAGACCTTGGAAACAACCATAGTAGTGAAGAGAGTTGTACATTTTTATTTTGAACTTGGCCTAAATGATGACATTAAGAGAATAAATCACCGTTTGGCAGTATTTAAGTGAGAGACATTTGAAGGAAGTCTCTCACTTCAGGAAGTCTGAATTGCACGGGGACAGTCATCGCAAGGCGATGTCAGTCTTGGTTGAATTCATTAACAACCAGCTGCAGTACTCTAAACAGCCTCATGTGTACCAATGGAACTCTATGTATGATAAATGCAGAAAATAAGTCTTTCTCAGGATCTCGCAAAAATACTACCACTTTATTTTTTCTAATGTCCTTAGCCGATCTCCGTGTTGTACCACCTCCAAACAACAGATAACTTTTCAAGTTCAAAATGTTTGCAATGTAGTTAATGAAACTCCAGAGAACTAGCTTTTGTTTCATGATGTTCAAGGTTCAAGGTTCAAGGTTCTTTATTTGTCACATGCATAGTTATACAAGTATAACACACAGTGAAAT
>NW_024582445.1:1690562-1701311 GCF_018398535.1 Haplochromis burtoni
CCGGCATCTCCTGGTGTAGGTGTCCTGAAGCGGGGGGAGAGCAATCCTGCAGCAGCGTTCTGCTGTACGGATCACTCTCTGGAGAGCTTTTTGGTCCTTCACACAGCTGTTCCCAAACCACGATGTCATGTTCTGTGTGAGGATGCTCTCCACAGCGCCTGTATAGAAAATCCTGAGGATCTGATGTAGTTTACATTAAAATCTGCAGCAATTTCTTTCTTAGAATTAAGTAGGTATTGTTATTTTGTTAACTATAGCCAGGTTGTTAAAACACAAGTAAGTTATAAAGTTTTTAAACAGTACTGACAGGGAACTAAATGAATCCACTAAATACTTACTTTCTGGAAAAAAAGAAATACTCGTCATGACTTGACACACCCTAGCTTAGACATAACTTGCAGTCACTGCTCATGTCGTATCATCTGTTTCTCTCTTAATCCTTACCTTCAGTTTACTTTCTTATGTGTGAATTACAAAGACATTACTAAATTAGTGTAATGTCTGTTTTTATGAGGAAAAATAAGCTCCTTGTTCCTCATATTGGATCACTGTTATTGTGTGGCTGGATCATTTTGAGTCACAGAGGGAGAGAAGGCTTGGAAGGCTGAGAGGAAGACATTAGCTTCACAGCATGGGTGAGCGGACTGAAGGGAGAATTCAGAAGGAAAGAAAATATCTTTTTTTACATGTATTTTTTGACTTTGTGACACATCCTCACAAATCACTTTATTGTTTTCGGTATTGCACCAGATGAATAAATGCACAGTAATGTGTAGCTTTGTATCAGTTGTGTCAAACAGTAAATTCATGTGCAACCGACTGGCTTTATATTCACTTAATATGACAGTGACAGCTTGCTTAGTGTCAACATTAAACATATACGTTATGTCATTTAGATAGGAGAAAAGTGAATAATGTGTGCATGGTAGCAGGGCCAACAGTATTACAGTGTTTCATTGTTATTCTAAGACTTGTTAAAGCAAACATTGTGCAGCCAGAAAATATTTCATTGTGGAATAGCTTGATTGAGTATTTAAATTTACTGTGGATATTTGTCAGTGGTGGTGAGATACTTTAAAATAAAAGAGCTTACCAAGAGTTTGTATCCTACCACCTCTACACCAATATAGATGCAATTTGGATCTACATGATGATTACTTTTATTTTTTACATTTTTTGACTTTATATACAGAAAGTAGAAAAAGAAGAAATATCAGACCTGTTAATAACAAAAATAATAATTGTATAATCATTTGCAAAAGTAACATGGGCTACAAAGTATTTTCTTGAAGCTTGCCGTGAGAAGTTCTGCCTAGTTCAAAAAAGTAAATTAATAAAATACTGCTGTTATGCAGATTAGACATATGCACCTGCTCACTGCTTTGTTTGAATTTCTTCATGTATATACATTGCAATCCTGATATGGTAAATAGTTATCAGTAACTAGTGTCATGGCCCTCTAGGACCACAAACACTTACTATTGAGAGAATGGCATGTGTTCCAGTACAAATCACAATGTGTCCCTGTCTGTAGTGTCCCAGTAAGCCAGTAAACAGTGTGACTCTGAGCTAGTATGCACGACACCAGCACCCAGAACCTGAAACAACAATGAGTGTTCATTGAAAAAACTCTCCTCTATAGAAGAAAAAAAAAGAAAACATTTTTCTGCCGATGTATGGCTTATTAGAAAAATCAGGGGGCAGCAATGTGCAGGGAAATAGCAGTCACACTTGGAATTCCATAAATAAAAGTCCCAGTCATTTTTGCCCCCAGGAGTAGTTGAAACAGTTCCTGATTGAGTCATCAGTACCACTGTTGGCCCCTCCAGCACATACAGTGGGACTGACAAGGAATTTACATAAAACAAATGAATTAACAACAAAGGTTTGCCAGATAGCTGGGTGATCAAGGGCACTGAGACTAAACTCGAACTGAATACACAACAAAAACGAGCACCAATAGAATAACTACAACACAAAAAAGCATGGAAAACCTGTGCATAAGTAGTAAAATCAAGCTTTACTAATCAATAAATAGCTAAAGTACAGCAAGTGAATATTTACCTTTTATTGACAGTTTAAAAAAAAATTTCTCTATGCAACACGTTTTTTCAACATTGTAAGAAATCTGGTATCCTGGCCTACGAATAAAACATCTCATCAAGAGTAAACATCCTTTAAATACAGTAATAAAAATAGAACCCAGTGCAACAACAGTTACTTACTTTAGTTGGCAATAGCGAAAGCAAGAATATAACATTAGCTTGTCCTCCATTTTTACACAAATTACCTTTACCCAAATGTTCACATATAGTTACACAATAAAATTGTTGAATAAAGGCATCATTTTTAGGGTTTGTCTTTGTACATTATCACAGTGGATCACAGTCAAGATGTGAATGAAGTGCAGAATTCCTGCTTTGATTTAAAAGGAATTACAAAAAAGAAATCTAATCCTAATCTGGCCTTCTTGTTACTGAGTGTAACCAGCGGTTTGCACAATGTCGTAAACCCTCTGTATTTCCATTCACGAAGGCATCTCTTGATTATATAACTTTATCTCCTTGAGAATGTTCTTGACTTGGTTTGGTGTAAAGCTGTTTCCTAACCATGGAAAAAACTCTGTCACCATGCACTTGGCTGTAGCTCAAGAGGTAAAGTCATCTACTTATTGGAAGGTAGCTGTTTGATCCCCTTCTGCTCCAGTCTGCATGCCAAATATCCTTGGGCAAGATACTAAACCCATGCATCGATCGGAGTATGAATGTGTGTGAATGTTAGATAGAAAGCACTTACATAGAAGGAGCATAGAAAAAAGTGCTTGTGTGAGTAGTGAATGAGGCGAGTTGTGTAAAACGCTTTGAGTGCTCAGACAGAATAGAAAAGCTCTATAAGAACCAGTCCATTAACCATTTGCATTTTGTCTTTTGCTTGCTGAGCTGCCCAGTGCATTTATTATTTTTAAGAATATATTAGATTTTTGATTTGGCCATTATTCAAGTTGTTACTATTAGATAGATTTATTTTGGTTTTTCAGCCTACCAGCCTAGCTTTGACATCTACTGGACTGCATTTAAAATTGCAATGAAAAGCAAATATATGTAACCTGGTCATGGAACTGTTATCAGTCAATTGTCCAATTATATTGAGGCTCGGAAAATATGGCTGTAATTCCCTATCAGTTAATGTACCAATTTTATAAAACCACTTTAAAATTTAGAATTCAAATTAGAGTGTGTAATATTTTCACTGCTAGATGCCAATAGATTGCAGTTAACTCAGTTCTGCAATCTTAACCCTCCCGCTTAAAGTGAATAATTCTAGCTATAGAAAACACATGTTTTAGTCAATTCAGTTGAGTTCAATTTTATTTTTATAGAGCAAAATAAAAACAACAAATTAAAAACATTGAAATTTAGTCTTTACCCCTTAACGGCTCCAGCTGTTTCGAACAGATCTGACTAGTTTTCTCCTGACTATGGAAGGGTGTCAGTCCACTGTTTACCTCAGCTGTCAATGCTGGGTGAAAAGTGTCCGCATCTGTTTACTCTGGAAGTTGTCTGTAAAGATTGTGAAAGGAGTCCGACCCGAGTCAATGAGTCAGAGAAGTTCACTTCAGACTGATGACAGTGAGTTGTTGAGGATATGGTGGGGAAACAGGGTGGCTTCCACAAACTGCAATCTCCACTCATATTTATTTCAAATTGATCAATTATGAGTTAATGAGAAGTTTGTTTGAAGATATCATTACACACTAATCTATGAGTACAATATATATATTTTTAGTTGTATTGATTGTTTGATTTAAAATCCACTGTGGTGTAAAAAGACAAAATTCCAAAAATTGTGTCTTCTGTAAAAGCCTTGGTTCGGTTTGAGTCATTTAGTGTACTGGTGCTTCAGTGCTTGTCAAACAATAGTAAGCTAGGTTAGGTGACTACCTTGAATTAATGGCAAAGAAACTACTGCAAAAAACATTACCAAGCCCCCTCTATATGGCATGAGTCTGAAATGGGCTAAGGATTTGTTTAATGGATTTTAAAAACAGTGTGAGCATTTGACTTCCAACTGTTAAGGCAGACCTGCAGAAAAAAACAACACTGGGAACATCTGTCTGTGGCTAATGTGTTACTGGGTTTCGAGTTTTCATGGGGATTCAAGGCAGTAGAAAAACAAAGCAAAATGCAAGCAGAATTCAAAACAAAGCAGGTGCCCCACGCAGTAGAAGCTGCACTCTCCAGAACTGGCTGTTTACCTCATTCAACACTGGCGTAAAGGATCATAAACTCGCCTGTTTAATGAACTTAACATGCTGTGTGTAGTTTAAAGATAGAAATGACATGGATCATCGTACATCATGTGGATCTATCCACCTTATTTTTAATAAAAGGGAGATGTTGGCTGAGATGTTGATTTCACTTTATTATGTTAAGTTTTCTGAAAAGCTTACTAATTTACAGTTAACTAAAGTGCAACCTCAACCCAATCATTTTACCTCGGATAATCAGATACGCAAAGGTTAATATATACTTTCCGTCAACTGGTGACAAACATTATGATATAGGAGCATCAGGAGCAGCTTGAACCACAGTGCCCTTGCAGCTCGGGTAGCTGCAACTGCTAAAAGTAGCAGCAAAGCACTTTTCTTCCTTTCTCTTAAGAGTCATTACATACAAGGATTAGAGGACAAATTCCAGGAAAAGCATTAGCAATTAGAAGTCCAGCAGCCGTCAAGGTATGTAATTATAGGCAATGTGTGTGATTAGGGTAAGAGGTTCAATAAATTACATTAACATACTTTTAAAATCACAAGGGAGAGTCTACAAAGATCCTAAAAGAGGCAGAATGCGTGTATCGATTTCCTTTCCCCCAATGAAAATTTATTTGGTGGCTGCTGAGCAATGAGCGCCATTGCAGTACTCAATTTCCTGACACAAACAATTGTAACACTAAAGAGCAAGTGGGTGTGCTGCAGAAAATGTGACATGATTTTTTGTTTTGCTTTGTTTAAAGTTCCAGGCTTTTTGTCATCAGCAGCTGCCGTGTTATTTTTTTTTTTTTTCAAAACATCTTCAATTCAAAATAGAATGTAATTTATTTTTTTTTCCACATTCGGCACAGAAAAAGTACAGAAAGAGACTGATTTTCTCTTATCTTGCTACCCAGTATGATCCTCTTCTTTTTTATTTGGATACTAAGATGAAGTGGGAAAATAACCTGCCATCTTGTTATGTGATTCTATATTTGCAGAGTGTTTAATCTACTGCCAGAGCCATCTCACTAATGAATCTGATGAAGTTTGTTGATAAAGTGAACACAACTTCCTGACAAGAGAATACTTATCCATGATAAGCAAAGTTGACTTCATGTTTAGGCTCGGTTGAAGCGTACAGCTGAACAGCTCCAAACACTTCTTGATGTCAAGGTGTGTGCATGTGTGTGTATTGCACAGTTGCCTGGCAGAACCTGAAACGCAGCTGTTGGCTTTAATCGACTTTTCGGATAGGGGAGATTTTCCAGTCCAGGGACACACACCTTCAAATCGGCTCAGAAGCTTGCTGGCAGGACGGGGAGCCCCATCTCCATGGTCAAATGGCACCTTTCAACCTGTCTGCTGACAGGCTGGCTGGGAGGAAAGGCTCGGGGTCCAGGGGAAGAAACTGGCAGCATCGGCATGGCAGTCTTTTACGGTGGAAGAACGTAATTGCACAAGGCATCTCCAAACCCCATGGAACTGGCAGCTGTCCACACCTTTCCCTTGAGCAGGCTTAGAGGAGTACATCACTCGTATGAAAATCATGCTGGAAGCACAAACCAAGGGTTTTTAAAAACTTCACCTGAAGTTTGATTCTGTAAATGGTGTCTTTTTTCCCTATATTGCCTGGCAGTGGAAACACTCTAATGAATATGTTTTACATCCCATTTCAATGGTGCATAACAATTAAAAACCTGTGTCAAGTTATTCAACTAATTATTTAGAGAAAGTAATGAGAGTTGCTTGCAAGTAGCCAGAAATAATCAGTTAATGTAAATGATTAAATTATTTAAATTAAGATATAGTTCACACAGATCCTTGTGGAACTAGAAATTCCTGTTCATATGTGGAAGTTGGCACTAGATAGCTGAGTGCTTTTGTCCAGTATTTACAAGAAGCTTATTTTTCAGGGCAGTAATCCTATTTCCTTTTGCCATTTGGAATTTTTGATTGGATCAGAGTATTGCTTTCCCACCATAACGTCCTCGCTTGTCCAGCTGCTGCCTGTTATGTAGGCATTGGTGCTCTTGTTAACTGCTTGGAATAGCAGTTTAACTGGAGTGTCAGAGCCCGCAGCGAAACGGTTGCCATTCTTCAGGAGGAAGCATGTGGCACATGGCATCATTAAGAGGATGAGACCCTCAAGGTGATGTAGGCAATGTCCATGATACTTCTTGGCACAATCAATTCTACTTATGGAACCACTTACCTTCCAATGGCCCATAATCTATTTTTAATATTTGCCAGATAAGTGCACTCACAGGCATTCTTCAAGGAAAGGCTGAATTTTTTTAAATTAGTCACTTAAAAAAAGAAAAGAAAGAGCAAGAGAGAGGTACAGTATGTTCACTTAATGGCAGCAAATTGTTCCGAGAAACTACATGAATCCAAGGTCTTTGTATTTCTTTTCATTTCTCTCAAACTTGGGCTCATATTTTGATGACATGCAAGCTGGAAAATGGAATAGATAATATGATGTATGAAAACACCAAAAACTGGAAATAACAATGCCAGCCTCCACCTGATAATGGACCTCATATTTTGATGTCTAATGTGATGCCTTACTTAATTTAAGATGGCATTTAACAGAAAAGGTTTTGTATTCAAATGTATTATTTTGATAGCAAGCACTGAAATTCTGTTTCATCCTCACATTATTACAACCACTGTTAATGGACCAACAAAAAATGTGTAACACATGAATGGCAAAAAATGCCATTCATGTGTTACACGAGAGAAATCCCATTTTCCTGTTGTTAGAAAAAAGGCTGTAAATCATCAAACATCAGATGTATAGCTATGTTAGGGCATTGTTTTTAACAAACAGGTGTTAGAGTGTTCAAATCTATACACGGGAATCCAAATTAACATGCAATAACTGTGAGAAGTACTGGAAATATCAGTTAGAAGTACTGATTTTAGGCCTGTGTGAACCCATACAGAGGTAATGTGTGATTCAGATTTCTACATGATTTTAATAATAGCATGTTGTGTTATAAACTCAGAAGAACACATAACTGTATATTTTCTTTTGACTGAAAATAGATATCTTTTCAACTGATGTTAAATAAGTAATGCTAGCTGTCTTCTTAAACAGATTTCAGCAGCCACGGTGGAGTCTGTAAAGTAATAATACTGATATGTAATTCATTTGTGTTGCAGTATATTATTTTGTACATGCTAATAGAAATGTCAGCTAGCAAACTTGTGAAAGTAAGATGATCATCAAATGAACCAGACAATATGATGGAGTTCCTGAACACCTCGTTGCTCACTATTATCAGATGCGTTTGCCTCTCTCCTCCCTCTAATCAGAGCTCTTGACTGAGCGCAGATGTCATAATTATTAATCTGCGCCGACGAGCCACTGATGATTGATGAGAGGCACATCCTAATCAATGGCAAATGTATGATAAGTGTTTACTGTGAAGATTATGGCAGCAGTACCTCAGGTGGAGTGGCTTTTCTCCTCATTATCCCACCACCACATCACAAGCAAATAACTCACTGACACTTAGGCCTGATCTTTAATCAGGGATTATCTGGCACTTGACATTATTTTTGAGAATATGTTATTCTGCCATATGCTTTGAACTGCAGACAGGAAAACAAATTTCTTCCCCCACTGGCTTTGATAGAAATATTTCATCATGCACAAGTATTTTGGATGCCTGTAAGGCAGTGTTTTTCCAAGCTTGTGTGTTTATGGATGCAATTACACCCTTTTGAGTCCAGACTTTAATTGAGACTTTGTGTAATTTGGTTTTGGACTTTGCTGATAACGGAGCCTTCTGGTGCATTTTTCTGTCATGTTTAATATCCAATTTCAGCTTGAACCTTCATTTAGTTAGTTTCATGTTCACTAAATCTGGAAATCATATGGACTCAGTTCTGTGGAAAGGGAAAATGTAAGCACTGTTCCCACAAATCTCTGCAACAGCTTACAAAGTCTGACATTCCTAGCTAAGGGCTCAGTGCAGAAACCCACAAAGCACAAGCAATTGCTGGTTGAGAATGCAAATACCTTTTTGTAACAACCAGCACTCAAGCTTGTCTGGACCTACTCAAGACCCTTTGAGGATCAAAGAAAAAGAGGTGGATTTTGGGGTGTGATTGTCTTGGTAAACCTTCCGCCAGTCACTACCCTGAGAGGATGGTTGGATCGAGACGGGAAGACTAGATGTATGTGGGTTTCAGTGTGCATCCTGGAACATTGACCTGCTCTTTGTTTAAGTCATAACAGCAATGGCAGCAGGACAAAGTGTTATAATATCCACCAAACTGTCATAATTAAACTGCACACTGGCTAACATCAAGATCGACATTGCCATTTCTCCAGTCATTTCTTCCATATGCTACATGGCTGGAATCTGAGTGATTTGGGATGTGGAAAGCTGCAAATGTGTATGCTTAAATGAATAATGAACAGCTCAAATTATGACAAGCCTTTCTGTGGACTAGAGGGTCACTTAGTTACATTGCGTTGTACAACGAATCACAGATTCTTTCAGAAATCTCTTTTTTTCTTGTCAGAATGGTTCATTTATTCATTTCAGTTTACCAAAACGAAATCCCTAATTCTATTCAAATCCATATACCTCGCTTAATCTACAAGAATTCTAATTGCTTCTGACTGATATACTGTTTTAAAGCACAAACAAAGCTTAGAAAAGTATCATCAACTGTGCCTGCCTGTAGCAGAGTGGAATCCAATTACAGGCAATCCTTAGATGGCAGTGTTCAACCACAGCAGAACAACAGGAAACAATATGAATCATGTGTAAATAGAGAAAATACAAGTTTTAACATACATACATCAAGAAAGACGTGAAGGATCTTCCAGGGATGACTTTTTAATTAATGCATAATATTTAATTCTAAAACATTATGCCGTATAATATGACCGTCTATTAACATTACAATACAGTGTGGTATACAATATAATAAAAACTCCCTTCTTACAGACATACATATTACTGAGATTTATTTATAGTGCATTTTCAAAAGATCTAATTCATATTACACAAATTATAAAAACAATGCATTTCATGTTATAGAAACAAAGGAAGCCCTTTTAATGGCCTCATTTAGATCCTTCTGCAATAAGAACAAACAGATCTAATGGCAGTTCACATCTTATGTATTCTCAGCCTTTATGAATGCAAAGTGCTGCTAGCAGAATTCCCTGGCTGGTAATTCTATCAGCTTGAGATTAAATTTGATTCCTTTTTATTATGTTTTCCCTGAGAAGAGAGTACATGGACACAGTGGCACCACTGGGATGCATCTATCAAATGAAGTTCTATGTTGGGAGACGGTGTGATCTCTTAACGTGCTCATAACATATTGTTTGGACTACAGCATTCCCAGTGGAACTAAAAGGAGGCTGTACAGCAGATTACACTCAACGCTATAGTATCTGGGAGGTCCCTTAAAATTGACAGATCAATCAAGCATTCATCACCAAGTGTACAAGTGAAAATTGGCATATTGTGCAGTGCTATTGTATAAGTGAAAAGGCTGCCAAATCATCTAACTGATGTCAGCTGGGGCTGTGTCAAATAAAGCCGAAGAGTGATTCAGATAATGTTAGTGGACTGCAACAGCACAGTGATAGAGCACTCTTAAAATCAACAACTAGAAGTCAAAGGGGACAGGATGACATCATGGCATAAGAACAAATGTCAAAGCCTCACTGAGCAGCCTGAAGCAGGCTTGTAAAATCATATATAAATGGGACAGTGATGTAAAATTCCCAGCATAATGCTTGAACATTTACATTTGGTATGCCAACTATGTAAGGGCTATATTCACATCTGGTGATAATAGTAAAACCGCCTGGAGCAGAGAACTACAATGAGCTAGTAGTAGAGAAATGTGCTGTAACTGATAACTGAGCAATATTGAAGGTGAGGCTCTCTGCTGGAATTCCCTTCACTGTAGAAAACCTTTGTTGGATTCTGTGGTCCTCTCAGTGCAGAGAGAGCACCGGTATGTGTCACAGTGGGAGGCTTGAAACTTTCTGTAGAGACTATAAACAAGGAAGCAGAGAAAACAACAGACTACTGAGTAGATGCTGCTTTAGCTGTGCTCATGCACAGACAAATGAAAGGAAGAAGCAGGAATAACTTTCCCTCTGGTTGTGTTCCAGAGACTTGTAGGAATGATGCTAACAAGAAATAACACTATTCTGGTGGATTGTGATATTTAAACACTTTACATTGATGTTAAGATGTTGCTTTTTACTACTGCCATCCATCCGAATGATGAACAAACATGACTACAGATGTGGACGGCACATTTTTCTGCTTGCATTTCCAACTGTTTTATACTGTAAAAAGCTGTGACTCATCCTAACAACAAACTTAACTCAAGGTGTGTTCGCTGATGGACTCACTATTAAAGATTTGGCAGATGTACAGTACTATGCAAAAATTTTGAGTTACCCATCATTTCTTTATATTTTGCTTTTGAGAAGACTGATTTTTTTTTTT
>NW_024582445.1:1711818-1727641 GCF_018398535.1 Haplochromis burtoni
AAAGCAAGATTATGATGGACCTCTCCCATCCCAACAATGGACTCTTCTCACTGTTGAGGTCTGGGAAGCGCTTCCGCTCCCTTAAGGCCAAAACAGAGAGAATGAGGAGGAGCTTCTTCCCCCAGGCTATTCGGGCCCTGAACCAGGTGTAGGACTGGACTCTCCCACACACGTCACTATAAGACTGGACTCTCACACATCACCACACGCACCACCACACATTTCCTATAATCCTATAATTCCTATAATTTATAATCTTTATAATCTCTTCTGCTATTTGCACATTCTTTACTGTAAATTCCTAAGTTAATTTGTAAATTTTGTAGTAACCTGTAAATTGTAAATATTGTAAAACTTTTTTTCTGTCATTTAATGGTCGGGCATTGTACAGCTACAAGCATTTCACCCCCATGTCATACTGTGTATGGTTGTGTGTGTGTGACAAATAAAATTTGAATTTGAATTTGAATTAGGCTTGGGGCTTAAGAGGTTAAATAGAACAAGGCTCTTCTTTGGATGATGGATGCTTTTTGTTCTATTCTGTGTCAAGATTTGACATTTTTTACTAATGGTGCTAGGTAATCATTGCTGTACCTTTCTTCTGACCTCCTCTTTACCTACTGACAATGATTTGAATCACAAGTTTAAAATTTGGGTTCATCACTCTTGTTGCTACTGATTTATTGTGTACTTTGGCATACCTCTGCCTTTTCTTCCTGTTTCCCTTCCTTAAGATTGGCTTCTTGACAGCCACCCATCCACTTCCATTTCTAATGAGACTTCAGCAAACCACAGATTGATCAATTGGAGGGCCAGATGCATTTCTCAGGCCGTTTCCCCCCCCTATTCCTTAAGGACAGATTATTTATTTTGTGACACACTGTTAGTAATAAAATGCCTACAATCTAAAACTGAATCTTTGCTAAGTTCTGTTTTATGTGTAGACACAACACTATCACATCCATTGAGTTGTGTGCTTTTTATGCTGGAATGTTTCTTAAGTAGCTTGACAAAGAAATAATAAAGACTAGAAATTACTCTTAGGATGGTTGGGTACAAGAACTGGAGTAAGAATCAGCAAATGCCCAAAGAAAACCTTAAGAGAATGATTACTAGCGATTGGCATGGTCCGATTTTCCAAATGCCGGCAGGGGCTGAGCCTTGTAACAGTTCTTGAACGGGGTGTAGCAGTGGTCTAACTGATCTCCTGCCTTTTGCCCCCGTATCAGGGGGCGTTGGGGCTAAAGAGGTTAAATAAATTACAAGAAATCTTGCGTAAGAGTTCAGTCATACCAAACGCTTATTTTCAAGCTCATTACAACTGTGCAAACTATGTTTTTGCATTATATAATGCATTTTCATGCATGTTTGCACACGTTTTAATATATTCCCATTTTCCTGGCCAAACATGTAGGGTGGATCGAGAGTTTTGCACTTTACTGTCGATTGAGAAATGATTGTAAAACTCCTCATCCATAGTGATTTCTTTTAAAAGCAAACATATCACAGTGTCCATATCGAAGGCTAAATGATTTTCACAAGGGGAGTTTGTTTTCAGTTTTCAAACTGAATAGCGATTAAGATTTAACATGTGCATAAATAAGAATTTTATCTAACTGAGTATTATATCTGTTAAACATGCCTGGCCTATTTGGAATAGCAGTGGAAGCAGGACAAGCTGACCCAATAAGCCAAATTGCTATTACATTAAAGTGGACAATGCCACCACAGAATGCAGCGACCACAATCTAAGCAGTAAGCATAAATATCTCATTTGACTTGATGCACCATCTGAGTAATTCCACAAGCTCTGCTTCAATGGTGATTGCTACAGAGTCTTGGCAGAGGTAGAGAAGTCAAATAATTAGATCAGAGCACCACATATTCCATGGTCCATACACTTGTCTGTTATTCATGAGATGCTTTTTTTTGTGCGTGCATGGGTTGTTTGGCCCTATCAGGTTTTCAGCTGGCAGAGAGAGGATTTGGACGAGTACCATTAAAATATAAATATTTTATTTTAAAACCATTCATTCGGTTTTAAATATTATATACTGCATTATGCAAGCAAAATGTAATGCTCCGAGTGTGATTTTGGTAGGTTCATCATGCCTCGAAGCTTGTTCTGACTGCTCTGCACAAGCTTGGACATGAATGTACAATCGCACAACCAGGCACAGGTAAAAGCAGTAACAGCAAAACCCGATGCTAATTATTTTGCACGTTTTCCTTTTCTCCTTTAACCTAGAGTAATAAATGACCTAAAAAAATATTCCCTGTTGCTAACATTATATTTTTGACACATGTTGGTATTCACATATGATTCCTTTCCAGCAGAGAATAAAGACAAATGTGAGCCTGTTGATGTTCCTATCTAGATGAAGGTGTTCCATAAATCATGCAGCATCACCCTGGCTTGTTTCAGCTGTTCTATAATGGAGGAGTTCTTACAAGGCCCAATTAAAAGAACCCACACAGCTCAGATTGAGGGTTTAACATTTGAATTATTTAGCAAGTTGCATAAATATGAGTGTTTGCTATTTAACAAGGTGTAAGAACATGAATTATGAGCATCATTTCTTTTTCTCTCTCTGTGGGGGCTTGCTTATTTATGTCAAAAAATCAGGGGTATAAAATTGCTATTGATTTTATTTTGAGGTATCTTAGTTGCTAGGTTATTTAAAGTAATCCTAATCACAATTTATATTTGTGTCACATGACTAGTTTTAGGTGATTGTTTTAATTTTAAGACCCACCAATGCATTTTTTTCCTTTTTTTGCTCACCTTGCTCTCATCGCAGCTGTTTTCAGATTACATGCTCTACAGCAGACAGCCAAGACAGATACCAGCTGGCTAAAACCATGACAAAAATAGGAAGGAAACAAAGTGCATGGCGATATTTTCTTGCCATATATATAGATGTATAGATGCAGCATGACAGGTACAGTGGAAAACTGTCTCCAGAATATTTGCTATCAGGAGCTGGTGGAGACCAAAATCAGAGCTTCAAGAGCAGCACTAAAATGTACCAGTTGGCCAAAATTTTTAGGATCCCTGGGTTGGTTCCCAATGTTTTGTGTTTTTTGGACTTGAATCTATGTTGTAATGTGTTTTGTGAAGTAAGTCATGTTTCTAATTCTTAGTCTTTTGCTAATTTAGTCAGTTCCCTTTCATGTCCAAGTTTAGTCTCACCCATGTGTTTCCTTCCCAGTGTCCCCACTGTGTAGTCAATCATGTCTGTCTGTGAATGTCAAGTTTGGCGTCGCTCTCTCTGTCTGTCTCTCTATCGCTCGTGAAAAACTGATGTTGCATTCAATTGCAAACATTTTGTCAAAAACGAAGGAATCCAAGCCACTTACAATATGAATAATTGTCACAACTGTGTGGCAAGAAAAAAAGATTTTCATCACAAATCAACATCTGAATTTCAATGAAATTACAAATTCAAACTGAAGTTTTACTAAATCGGTTCAAATTCCTCACTGTGCAATTTGTTGTCCAGAGAGAAAAATCTGAAAGCAAACTTTACAGCGCGTTTCATTTTCTCTTCACTAATCAGATTTTCCCATTGACTCCTACACAGATGGTCCTTTGTGTACTTCACACAATGCCATCTTCCTTGTAAAATGTCAAGGGGAAGAATTTCCATCAGTCAAAGCACATTTAATCAACTTAACCAAGAGAATTTTGCTGCTACTGCAGGTAAATAAAGAACTTTATATTTATTCCAGTATCTTTTATAGTCACAAAATGCTGTGAAATAGTGTATGCTAATGTGAAAAGGGAATCATCAATAGGTTTCACCTCACATTCACCTCTGTAAAGTAAATAACATGAACCTTCAGTTTAGGCTCAAGAGCTGATAAGAGTGCAGAAATATGGAGAGTTTTGGAGAGTGATCCTTATCACTACCTGTGAGGTAGACAGTGCTGAGCATGGCAAGGTCACCAGCAAGTCAGAGTAAGGTCATCAGCACCACACCAGTCTGCCTGCTGCTCCTCAAGCCTGACCTTGTCAAAGTCAAGTGTTGAGTTGCTAATGCCCCTTAACCCAGCGTGTGTAGTGCTAGAAGCCTTCACCAATGCTATATGTAGCCGCTGGCATTAGAGATGAAGCTAGCACTCCTAATTGCCTCCGCGTGATTCCCAGGCTTGACCCATACTTGGCTGCCACTTCATCTCCCTTTCGTCTGTCTCTCACTCCTTTTTCCGCCAGAGCTACACCCATAGCGGGACAGCTGGCTCTCATCCAGGAGCATCAAAATATTGTCAGGACCACTCTCTGTGCTCCCACTACCCTCGTCTCCAAATTAACCTTTAAATCAAAGAAGGAGTCCTCGCCTCTCCTCTCCTCCCCTGCTTCTCCCTCATCTTGTCCTCTGGGTGAATTAATAAAACCTTAATTTCCTCATTAGCCCTGTCAATTCATGCAGGGAGTAATAGGCACTACTTGGGGAAGTGCTCTCTTACATACAAAAATGTACCATTGACAATTAGCTTCCTGGGCTCTTTTAAGGGTGGAGGGAGGTCTTTTTCCTCTAAGAGCAAAGAGCATCTTTTGGCATACTTTATACTCATGTCTATATGTGTTCATTTGTCTGTTTTGGGGTTGTTCTGTGGTACAGTGCAGTCAGTGTTCTTACAGATTTGTTGTATTTTCCAGCAATTATAAGAGCAAGCTTCACGGCAGGATACTTTGACTCAGACTGGAGGACTATGTGAAAGTGCTCAACAGCGTTTCATCCTAACTGCATGTATTGTGCATTGTGCATTGTACATAATACAGTACCACTGGTCTCAAATTCTTTCCCCACCAATTTGAAGTAATCATTAACAAATAGAGTCAGACTGTAGAAGTAACAGCAAGAAAATTAATGTCCTAAACTGGCACTATAGTCTGAACTAAACATCAGTAGGTCTGTTTTGGATTGCATGTGGCAGGAGCCAAAATCCAAACAGTTTTCTCTAATCTTACCGAGATGCTCCTTACCAAGTAACTTGATAAGCTGCATGCATCCTGTCCTTGGGAGAGCTGGAGTTATTCTCACCAAATACTGATGTTTCTTAATTTATTAGAAACTATTTTAATTTACTGTTTTATTGATGTCTTTTTGTCTTTGTAAGGTGACCTTGGGTTTTAGAAAGGGACCCTCAAATAAAATATTATTATTATTGTATTCTGTTAACTGTACTTTGTATGAATATAACTGATAAATTAAAACTGTTTATAGCTTTCTTCATGGAAAGCATTGAACTGCATAGCTTGTGTTAACTTATACCTAGGGATGGGTATCGTTTAGGTTTTATCCGATACCGGTGCCAAACCGGTACTTTTGAAACGGTGCCGGTGCTTAAACGGTGCTCAAACCGGTGCTTAAAGAATGGAGAACACAAAATTGGTCCAAAAACCTCTCATGTTCAGCTGTTTTTTTGTAAAAAGATAACAATGTTAGCCTTTTCTGCAGCTATAGGGGCATTTATGGATCACTCTTGGCTGGAAGCAGTGCTTAAACAATGGAAAAAACACAAACTTTGTCCAAAAACCTCTCATGTTTAACTGTTTTCCACTTTTTCTTTGGTCATTTTAGCCTTTTTGGCCAGGGTGAAGGGAGTATCTGCCATCAAACAAGAAGACAGCCGCATGTAGCTAGATGTGTTTGCTAGTTCACCTTACATGCATTAATTTAATAACGTGGTTAGCCTACTCAACGTAAATTACACACGAACAACATTAAGCTACTCACGCAGAGAAGAACGGCTGCTGCTGCCATCATCATCCATCATCATTTCTGCTACACTGGCAGGGCTAGGGGCCAGGACTCTACTTCGGGTTTTTGGGGGATGTTGCTAACTCCGGGTCCGATAACAGGCACCACACCGCAGTAGATGTGCTCGGTGTGAGGTCTCATCGGATTTGAGGTGTTACCTCCTTTGACAGTATCACAGTATCAGCTTAAAGCACTTGTTGCAGGCTGCTGAGTTTGCATATTTTGCTGTGAAGTACAGCCAGACTTTTGACCGCTTCGCCTTGGGCATTTTTAATCTGTAGCTCTGCTCTAAAAGAACGTACGTACCTGGACCCGCCTACTATCCTCGGAAACGTAAAATGATTGGCTAGAATCAAAGTGTATCACAGCTCAGGAAAAAAAGCACCGAAATAAAGCACCGAAATGTGCGCTGCTTTTCGGTCTGGTTACTACCGTTTATGTCAGAACCGATACCGGTACCCATCCCTACTTATACCAACAATCAAAGGAATCCGGTCTTTAAGTCTGTCGGCCCAAACTCCGCTTCAGATCCCAAAGTCAAACGATCATCACTGAGAGTTAAAAACTGTCTAAATTCTTTTATCTGTAATAAAATGATCAGTGTGGCTACTCTACCAGGTGTAACAATTAAGTTTAACATCCAGGCATCCATGAAAACAGAATTTATAAAATTTAACAGAGTTAGAAGTTAGCAGGAAGTTAGCTCGCTAGTTTCCATCTAAATATAATATGTTCTGACTGAGAGATTTCTGAAACAAATTAAGACGTACAGCTTTGCTATCACTTCCGACATAAATGAAGACAGGAAAATAAACAGCAGCGATGTTTGTAGGGTTACTGAAGTTGGGCTAGCTGGTATATAATGATGTGCTATGTGATTACTAGCAGCACAACAGTGAAGCTGGAGGATGAACTTATCTTATCTTATCTAACTTTTTTCCACTTGATAAAAGTTAACAAGAGTGTTCCCGATGGTTAGGGACAAATGCAGCCGCATGGCAGGATGCTGTAAACGGACCAAACTTCAGTCAGGAGAACAACTGAGATAATCCATCCACAATACGAGTTAGTCATTAATATACTGCTGCATGGGCTGGGCTGTAGTTACATCATAAGATTTTAAAAACTGAGCTTTGAAATGAATAGTGGCAACCAACAGTGATCACGGACTGTTTTTAGGGGCTTGTTGAGGTTAAATAGAACAAGATACAAAGCATTAAAACATGTCAAGAACACAACAGCCGTATTAAACGCAGAGCAGTTTGGGCCCAGAAGCAGGATTCATTGCGTCATCACTTAATGACCGGATTGTTATGATGAGCTTTAGAGGAAATAAATTTCTTATTTGGGACATCTGATCTATTTTTCCATTGCTAAGGAAATGTTCATTTAATAAAGCCCGCAGACAACAATGAGCAGTAGCTAACATCTTTTAATAAAAACCAAAGATTGAGTGAGAGAGCGGCCATCGAGGGGCGCTGACCAGCAGTCTCTCCCAATCCCAGGCCAGCCCTGGGTTTAAATACAGCTCACAAAACAAAAGGCATTACACAGCTGTTGTTTACACCTTTGGTCTCCCCCAAAGAAAGAGTTCACAATCCCTTATCACCTTTTACAGCGGTTGATCCCCTTGTCTCTTCCCCCCGTCCTCAAAGAGAAACAAAAGACTTCTCCAACACTGGCACCAGGCTTCCTGTGTGAGTGCCCCCATTTCCCAAGATACAATCACCAGACCCCCACCATCTGTTTAACTGCGTGAATAAAGTGTGAACCAGACATCCTAAACCAGAGAGAATACATCAATATATAAATAAAAGAAATTCTAATACACTATTTTATTCTGACTAAATGTCTAGCATCCTAAATATTAGGTTTTATGGGTATAACATTTGCTTGTGTATACTTGGGTACAAATATGCTATATTACCAACATTAATAAACTAGTACAAGCACAGTGTATGTCCTCCTCTCCTGGAGAGCTTACGGTTCACTTATAAAATCACTGACAGGTCACATGATGACTTGTACTAATTGTGAGCCACACAGTGAAAAAACAAACTATGCAGGAGTAACTTAGGCTGTTTAAACAGAGGTTGTTGGTTGAATGCTAAGCTAAAGGCCACATTTTTCTCCCCATTTTCTGAGTTGTTATTGTTTTTGAGAACTTTATGTTTATATAATGTATTTTTGACATTTGTCATGCCCTGCAGTGCAAAAGTCACAGGTTTCATGAAGCGTGATAAGTTTCTTTGGAGAAGCACTTAGCTTCAGGAGAAATGTATGTGTGCGAGAACACAGATTTCAGAGATATTTGTGTTTTTCTTTCTCTTGGTTTCATGTCCAAGTTAACATTAAAAACAGTTTGTTTTAGATGCACCATATCCATAGTATTCCTGGTTGATTTCCACTCAAAACCCACTAATATGTCTCACTAGTTGGACCAACATGACATATTCTTAGAATGGCGCTGGCTTATCAGGCCATTTTCAATCTCTATTACATCCTTATCTACACTGACTGGGAGCTCATGAATCTGTCTTTGTAACAATGTTATAGATATGACCACATTTGACCGTAAACCACAAGCAATTTGACAGTCTGATGTTTTAAAGGAAAAAAACATTATATAATTTAACAGTAAGTCACTGCTGTGGTATAGATCAGAAGCCAATCTGCTAATAAATCACTGGCAATCTGACATTAAATGTCAGAATTTGATGGCTCTTAAAAGAACATTGGCAAAAAGCATGCTTGATTAGCAAGACCCAGCAGAACTCTGTCAGAGTCATTTTTCTAGATAAATATATGATGTGACGGTTGATGTTTGGGATTTCGTGTAACTTGGGGACTCAGTTATGTAGTTGATGTTCAAAGCTGGCACACAAAGGGGGATGATGGGTAACTTGGCGCAGAGTACTGGCTAGAGGAGGGTGGCTGGTGGTGCTGAGGGAAGATGCTCTTTGTTGGAGGGTGTTTTCTCGGGCTCAGCACAGCAGGACATCACAGGCTTGCACTGTCAACACATGCCTTTAATGTTGCAAGTCTCCAAAAGAAACATCAAAAGGCTCTATCCATCGCGCTGAGATTTATTTTATTTTTACCTTATCTTTTTAGAAATTATTAAGAGTGCTCGGGATTCATGAGAGATTTTTTTTTTTTAAATAAATTGCTCCGTTTAGAAGTTCAAAGCCAAACTGTCAGGATGAAATGTCAGCATCTGTACAAATAAATTTTAAAAAATGTGTTTGTATTACAACACAAAAGAGCAAAGTAGTTTAGAGAGCTGGTGAACAAAGGTACCATGAAAATAATAAATCAGTGAAAATAAATCAGTTGTCATCCTGATTTGGGAAGCATCCTGGACTGCATCTTAGCATACAAATCAAGTGATTATCATTATTATTATTATTACAGCATTATCCTTCCCTGTTGCATTCATATTCAGGTTTCAACTGTGTTAGTAAATCTGCATTTTCTAAGAAAAATAATATTTTTATTCCTAACTGTAAAAAGCAGCATTTGGTTAAATATAGTAGTATCGTAAAAAATGTATTTACTTTATTTACTTTTATAATTCAGTGTAATGAACTATGAAGTGAACTTCTTGCCTCTTCTGACTAACATATGTTAGAATAAATTCTAATGCGTTAGTTATTCTAGGTTTTCTCAAAGAAATTTTCCCATACAAGCAAATGTTAGAAAGGATGAATCAGTCTTTCCACTAATACACTTCAGTGCAGTCCTCTGTCTAATGGGCTACCCTGCAATACAAGAAAAAAAATCTTTAAGTCCATATATTCTAAATGGGTCATTAATCAGTAGAGCATGACTTCTAGCTCAGGGCATGTAGATGTTTTAGCATAATATCATGTATGCAGCCATTAAGTGCATACAAAGTTAGCAGTTATAAATAGGTCATCTAGAGGCAAGGTTTTCACCTATCGAATGGAGACATGGAACCAATCAAATCTGCAAGCTTTTATTTCAGCCACCAAGATCAATAGCTGCAAGCTAGAAACGAGGAGCCTCTTTCTAAAATGAGAGCTTGTTGTTTCAACTTTGGCTGCCATTATTGCGCTAAACTGCACTGAGTGAAATGCTTGATGTGCAAAAATAACCAAGTGGGACGGATCTCAGAAAAAAAGATTAAATTGATAATAAACAAGGTTCATTTCATGGCTTTAAATGTTGCTACCTTGTCCTACTTTATGAAAAGTCATCACCTAGACTTGCACTGTATGTGCTGTGCGCACATTTCTACTCGCACCTTTCATGGAAAGTTCCAAACACAAACTTGATCTAAATCCCAAAGTTTGTTGCTTGAAGTCAGTTGTTACCTCTATCTCACTTAATCCTCACATTTCCACTAACCTGAAAAATACAAAATGATATTTTCAAGGCAGAGCACTTTGAAAATGTTTAGCACAAAAATACCTTTTGAGGTACAGGAGTCGAGTGCGTATTCACCCCCCTCTACCTCTCCTTCCTCTCAGTGTTTCAAAGTTGTGATAAGATGTGACAATCTATCAGACTTCAGTGAGGGGTTTTTACCATGTATGCTGCAGCCCTTAGTTATCTTGGTGGCATTTTCCTTGCGATATAACAGAGAATCAATTATGAGTACACAGATATGCGAAAGGTTTAGTCTGCAAAAGATGCTTCTTGACAGTCTGATGATATGATGGCGGTAAATAAGCTCCATACGTTTTTTTTTTTCCTGAGCTAAAAATACTATTCCCCCGAGCAAACGGCTGCATGTTAAGATAAAGAGAGGAGAGCAGCCTTTAGAAAGGCACAGAGTGTGGAATTACAGACGTGACGCAAAACAACAGTCATGATCGTAATGATGTTGGTGATGTCAACTTATCTAGGTTTGTTCTACTGTACTGTCTCAGTAATGTTTAGTCACAGATTTCATAGTCTCACAAGAACATACAATGAATACTGGTTTGCACAGACTTGGATACAGCATGTGCATGTGAGACATTTTATAATTACTGCCAAGACAAAAGTGCTTTTGTTTTGCAAATATTTGCAAACAATTAATTATTGCAATATAGATAACACTGAAAACTCACAGAATTAAAATCACTTATCATTCTCCAATCAGTCTAAGAAATAGTAGATGAAAAGATAATGCAAAAAAAAAAAGTGTTTTAAACATTCTTGATAACATAAATGCAGGTATGATGTTTTAAGGAGCATTTCTAAATACAAAGTGTTAAGCACAGATGTTAGATGAAGTCTAACATCAGTGATACACTTGATGATGAGACCATTTTTTTAAAAGATGATTTAAAATCAGATGTGTATCGATTTGGGTTTCTTTGCTTTCTTACTCTTAGATGAGAGGCAGTGGTTTAGTTAGTCAAAGATTTATGATGGAACCACACAGCATTTTGGATTCTCTAAGAAAAGACCTCTGAGGCTTTACGGCTGCTGTTTATACAGTTCCAGTGAACTGCAAACACTTCAAACATCTCAGGAAAAAGGCATGTAAGAACTCCCAACAGGCTTTCTAATCAAATGTCACAAGACCTTCATGGAAACAGCGAAGCAATTCAGCCTATGGCTATGCCAGTGAAATGGCAAAAGCCAACACATCAAGAAGACTTTGTTTGTTTCCAAACCTCCTCAACCTTGTTGGCAGTAACAAGATGCCTCTTGCACTGGCCGTCGTGATGGATTGTTTGTTTGCCTGGGTTTGGTTTATTATATATAATTGAACAATAATAGAATATCGATCCAGCAATAATAAAGTGATGTGTCAAACATTGTGCGAGTCAGCGGTTGCAGCAAAATGTCAATTCTGGCGAGAGAGAGAGAGAGAAAAAAACTATTAAAACAACATTTTTTAAACATTTTCTTTTTTTATAAGCTGCAAAGGTAAACATACACTACAGCTACTGTATATAAAAGTGATTATGCTCTTTCGTGAGAAATGTTTGTTGGTTCATAAACACACTGCTGTCTCTGAAGACTTATTGATTGCGTGGTGTGTGGGGTCATCTTCTTTGCTTCCAGTTGGCAAAGCACTGCTTAGATGGTGACAGAGAGGATCTTAACTGAATAAAGACAGAAGCTTTACTTCCATTTCCTCTTTTTCTGTCCAGCTTTGACATGGAAATTCCTCAAACAGGAAGCTGTAGGATGTGGAGCCTTTTTTAAGTCGCCACTGAGATTAATAGACAATGCTTCCAGCTCCTCCTATGGGTGTAGAGGACAGGAGCACATTTATGCCACACTTGCATGCTCCTCCAGTTGCGTATACTGTGGCGATGACAAATGGGAAAGGACACACATTAGCTCTCAGCGTACCTCACGCAGCTTCCTACTCAGTAATGGATTCACCTTCGTGCCATCATCACCTTCTATTAGGCCCAGGACAGAATCAATAGTTTTCTAAATGCAGCTGAATCATTCATCATAAGAGGCCTTGTGCCATCCACCGCAGCTACCTCCTGCTACCTCTCCGACCTGCCTTACTTGTTTTGCCTCCTCACATAGAGTATTGATTACCCATTTATGCCAACACCAAAAGAGAAAAGCTTGATCAAACTGCGCAGAGATGCTATCACGTTAACAGATTTCAATACACATGAAAGCACAACGCATTAAATCCAATATGACCCTTGAAGTCTGGAGAAGGTAAGTTATAAATTTAAATTTCATGATATTGATGGTGATATGAGAAAAACAAATAGGTGATATTATGGTGATATATTCAAAATGAGCTCTGGTAATAATAAATATAAGGAACCAACGTTTAGGAAATTAAATATAACGGAGATACCTATTATCTTCAGAAAAAGAGAGAAAGATTTATTTAATATAAGCTTGATGTAGTTTCTAATGTAAACACACAAAATCAAACAGCTATCAGCTCAACTTGAGAGGTCAGCCTAATTCACAGAATGGGTCTCTCCACCATGAGAGTCTGCAGGCAGCACCAGCCGGGCCTGGCCTTTATTCTGCCAGCATTCTTCTGGGAGGCTGGGCACTGGCTGCGAGGACATGATTAATTGCTGCAATAAAGCTCATTATGGAGATTAAGTAGGAGTTACAGGAGCATTATTGATCACTGTCCTTTAAATAACCTTAAAGTTGCTTGTTTGTGCATGTTTGTATGACGCTGGTCAATGTAGAGGGCAAAATGGGAGGAGGAGATTCAATGCAATGTTGCCGCAAAACATTAACATATGACATAAAATCAGTCCTGGGTGATCACGTGAAATGTGTTGGCATGCTTGCAGTGACACGGGGTCTTCACAAGTCACATTTCCTCTACACTGCTGTCATATAGTCTCACACTTATCAGTGGAAAAGATCGTGTTTGACATAAGGAGACAACTGCCACCCACCCATACAAACACAGCACTGCCGATGCCACCACATCTAAAAGAGACATATTCTGACCCTTTCAGGAACAAGAACATTTTAAATACAATTCAAAATAACATAAAACAAATGATTATTACAGTATGCGCCTCTTTGTGATGCATTTCTGGCTTCAGTTGGGATTTGTTATAATGCACATTTGCTCCATTTATCCTATATAACTACTTTCTGCTTTGTCATGGGTTTATAACAACCAATAAATTATAACTGTTGCTCTTTGAATTCTAGTTGAATCTATGTAAATTCATTTTTGGTTTTATGCAGTGCTCCAGAACTACTGCATCATTTATTTTGTACACATGTACATAAACGCAAACCTTTCTTTAACAGAAAAAAAATGGAAATGCCATCTTTTGTTACCTCAATCCTTTTTAAAAAATCCTCTTATCCTTCCTAGCTTCTGACACCCCTTGCACTTCCAATAAACCCCTCAGTCTCCTGTTGAAGTATAAATGCCTTGGTATTTTCAGAATATTGATTCCATGTTAAATCTTCTACTATGAATAGAATATAAAGGGTACTATTTTTATATCTGTAACCTTGACTGTGACACGGTGACTAGTTTACCTGACTGGTAAACTGTAGACTAGAGTATTTCTATTGGGCGATACAGAAATATACACAAGAGCACTTTCAACAGGGCTTTCCAGAGTTTGGCACTTACTAGGTCAATACTTTTCTTGCAGCCCACACATTTCTTTGTCTGAGTCATCTGCTAAAAAACCTGCTTGTGAGCAATGTGATAATAATAAGCTATGATCCACAACCAAGCTAATGAATATAATACACCTGGTTGTTTGTCTTTCACTTATCCTATGATTGACTTTTTATTTGTGAAGAATCTGGCCAAGGACAAGTGTAGGTAGTTAAGATTGTCAATAGGGAAAAAAGCATCAACATAACTTAATATTAAAGTAGTATAAGACATGCATAAATGTCAGAATAGCTCTGTAATGTCTAATGTTAGGTATGAAACTGACACTGCTGTTCAGAAAAAACAATGACAGAGACAAACAAACTGGGTGATTAATTAATTTTTGGTGAAAAGCCACATTTATAGGGAAAAAATCTTTTGAATGTCCCTTCCAAACGCTTTGTGCTTAAATGCGATAAATACATAAATTCTGATGCTTGTGAAAATTCATCCATATCAGGACAAATCAGTTGGTCAAGCTTTAACACTCTCCATCAGCAATAAGTTGTCAAATGAGGCAGGCCAGGAGATCAGCACCTGCTCCTGCCATGCAGTTGACAGGTGTTAACCTGTCACTCATTCCTCAATTTGCCTCGCTACTCGCCACTGGCTTCACATTTCCAGTGAGACCGACCTGAACACGCAGCTTTCCTCCAAGAAGGCAAAACTCATTTAAAGTGATGACGACAGCAGCTAGGGTTTTACGGCATTTGTTATGTTCGTCACGTCCGTGAATAAAAGGACCTATTCCTATCACGCTAATAACGCTGGGCTGCTCATGTCACGCTCAGCGCTGGCATGGAGGCGTTTTGTGCATGTCAGTGAGATAAGAGAATAGCAGGGTGCATGTTCACGTGCCTTATCGGACTATGCCAGGAGAGGGTTTCGCCTGCTGTTTACAATGCTGCAACCTCAAAGACGCAAGTGCAAAATATGCATGTGATGCAGGTGGGTAAGAAAGGAGGAGAGAGGTGTGGGCTACAATAGGAAAAGGTAATTTTCATAATTAAATTAGTCTTAATAAACTGCTTAACACTGAATATAGAATGTAAATATATGTGATGCAGTCTAGAGTTTGAAAAATAAAATGGAATATTCCCAACGCTCTGTACACTCTGAACTCAAGAGCCACCACATTCGGAAAATAACAGGATATTTGCTATATATAATCCTTGGATCAGGATAGTTTTTATACATCTACCCCTGACACTTTCCCTCATGATACTATGTGTTCTCTGCTCTAGGCAATGTAATGAAGTCAAAAAATAATTCCCTAAAGTCTTTAACATAACCTCTCACTGCAAAAGCCATACACCTGCAGCTGCTTATAAAGGAATAATACCCCTGGGTCTACAGATAAGTCAAGGGCACAGAGTTAAACTCAGGCCTTATTCAGTGCTTCTACAAGCTCTCCAGTTCACTATCGGTAATCTACAGGTGAGTAAGCATGGGCTAGTAGACTGGAGTTTGGCAGACAGAGATAAGCAGATTCATTGACATGGGACACTTTGGCATCATTTCATTCCCAGACCTATTACACCTTATTGATCTCTGCTCCAGTTGCTTTCTAAATCCCACAACACAAATAAGGCAGCTGCTTTGACTCAGAAATTCTCGAAACCCAGCCTCGCCTCACTGCCAGACACTCGCTTCCAGCAACAGGATCAGTCCAAACATAATTTGAAAGTATTTTAGGTTAGTAATTAAACTCCCCCTTGCGCTGTATCCCTATTAACTCGACTTTTGATCACCCGGTGGCTTGATATACAGAGTGGGCGGTTTCAGTAAGCATGCAAATTTAAATTTTGTCTTCCGTCTACAAATAAAATGTTGCAAAACATCAAGGAGTCTGATTCGTTTAATCTCTGAATCCTTGCTCATTTAGGTAGTTATGCACACACACACACACACACACACACACACACACACACACACACACACACACACACACACACACACACAC
>NW_024582445.1:1727661-1800783 GCF_018398535.1 Haplochromis burtoni
ACACACACACACACACACACACACACACACACACACACACACACACACACACACACACAAAACACAACATTAGGCAATGTTTGATTGATAAAAGGTGTGTGCTAAACATAAATGCCACCATCAGCTCTGAAAAAAAATGAAAGGCTTTAACTTTTGAATAAACTTTTGATTTAACCAAAACACCAAACTACATCTTGCATGAAATTAAAACAATGGGGCTTGCACAGCTGAACAAATGGTAAATGGAGGGAGAAGAAAGGTAATAGCTGCCTTAAAGGCCCTTTGTCATCACAAGAAAATGACAGAGGAATGAAGAGAAAAACAGAACTATTCAGTGTGACAAACAGAGCCATGCAAACATCAGAGATGTGCAAATTAACAGGGAAAACAAATGGATGCTGGCAGATCACAGCATTAACCAACAAGTACGATTGTGAGGAATAAAAAGAGTGACAATATTTATTCTTACCTCACCAACATACAAGTGAAGGATCCGTGCAGAAACACTGTCAGCCTGCTGTCGGTGTCAATCTATTAGAATGGCCTTAGGTCACCTGTAATGATCAATTTTCTCTTTAAAAAAGCCAAAAAAAAATTCCAAGTTTTCTATGATAGCAAGTGTTCAGTTATTAAAGTATGTATTTCAAAAAGTACATACAATAGTATATTTGTAATTACACATAACAAAAATGTAAATCAATACGTTTTCAGTCAGTA
Organism: Haplochromis burtoni; assembly: GCF_018398535.1. Lineage (NCBI taxonomy): Eukaryota > Metazoa > Chordata > Actinopteri > Cichliformes > Cichlidae > Haplochromis > Haplochromis burtoni. Next base: position 1,728,379 of record NW_024582445.1, read on the forward strand.
ACACGCTGACTGAAAACATGCGCTTATTTTACCCCAACTGCCCGCAGTACTGCTCCCCCTAGTGGTGTAAACCTTCACATCATTTTAAATAGTTCTACACAATACTCCTACCATATTAATGGTCAGTAGTATAATTCTCAGTCAGTGTCCTCTGTTCTAGACCTGCTGTTCTGGCATTTAATATTACTTGCAATATAAAGTGGAGTGGACGTTCACACACTCACACAATCCATTTCATATTACATAACCTATTTCTCTCAGAGGTAATTGTAAACATGACGTCACCACCGTGCTCTACTGCCTGCTAGCATCTCGTCATCAGGCTTTTCAAACTTTATTCACGCCAGGAGTTGGTTTTCTAATTTTGGACTCGAGCCATTTTAAATCTTAAAAGCTCCCCAAATTTACGCAGGTGTCTTTAGTTACTTTCGTCAATTAGACTTCATTTGCAAGTTGAAGATAGATGGATAACTGATTTGTGATACGTGACAACAACACAATGTCCAAATGAAAATGTTATATGTCATTTTTGCTGGCCTAAAGGCAAGTAAGGACTGAGATTTCAGCAATCATTGGGCAATGGTACAAAATTAAGTGTCAGGCTATGTCTTCTTGGCACAGTCGTAATAACAGCTGGAGGACATATCATAAAACAAATCCTTCTGCTGCCACAAATCCTAAAATTTTCTATATCTGTCTGGTTTGTTTTGATTGTTTAAAAAACATAAAAAAAATGTTGAAGTGATCGGCAGGCAATGGCAAATGGCACGCATGATGATATACGTTATCCCACGACCCACGTAGTGAATATGTCATCTTAAATTTCTTATACTGTCAGAATGTGGTCCCAGGCTGCCTTGGTTCACAAAACCATTATAAAGGTGGAGGTCTCATACAATGCGACAGAGCACCACTGTTCGGGATCTGGGATCAAAGGCATTCATTGTTCTTTCACACTAGACAACTTTTGTCTAGCAAAGCCTGAAATTGCACAGTTTAGCATGTGCAACAAAGTTATTATAAGGGCGAAGGAGATCTGAATAAAGCACAATGGACCAAACATATCTATCAAATTTTCTCCTGAGGTGGAATGAAATAGCTTACCTTCACCTCACCAAGGTAAGTAGAGCCGTTTGATAACAGTCTGGTAACATTCTGTCAGTCTTTATGTATTAGTTGCTAGTTTTGCTGTCTAGACGCTTTTCGACATCTCTGAGCTAATCTTAGCTAGCTACTAGTGGCTGCAGGTATTTTTAAGGGCTGTTTTGTAGTCACTTTTTCGTTTGGTTAGTGCTGCATGGTAATGCTTACATGTTATTGACTGCTGCGGTTTGATAGTTTGGGTTTTGTTGGTGTTCTGAACTAGCTTTGTTGTTGGTACTGCAGTGTTCCTGTATGATTCACAACACAATGTTGAAAAAGTCAATTCAGTTTCATTTATTTATTTATGTAGCACTAAATCACAACAAAAAAGTAAGGGCCCTACAGTAGTAGCGACACAACATAAGTTATATGCTGATACTGGGAGATATGAATGATATCCAGAATAATAACATTTATTTTGGACTCAAACTAGATTTTGCGCTTAGTTCTTGCTTGTGTGTGTCTCTGGTAGAGGGTAATGTTAAAATTTGGGTTATGGAAGATTGTGCTGGTTTGTCTAGAGAGGTATACTATACTTGCCTTTCTTTGTGTTAGCTGGCTTGACAAAACCTAAATCCCCAATCAACCCTAGCTTTCTGCTTCAGACTCTGTGCATGCTCACATAAAAGGTGTTTCACACATCATATAACTCTTCTTCTGTACAAAGTGATCTCTGTGATTGCAGCCCAATCAGAGACAGATGATCAGATAAAATGGTGACTAGAAATCTATAAAGAACATAAAATATAACAATAAAAAGAAATTAAGAAATTAATGCTGCAGAAAATTGTTAATCATGGGATTGAACATTTTAATTTGAATTAATATATTTATTTTAACAATGAGTGTGCCCTTGTACAGCTCAGAAACTTTAAACTGTATATAGACTACTATCTCAGTCTAATAAAGGAGATGTAGAAATCACTTTAGTTTGTTGCCAGATCAAAAAGAAATTATTTTTATTGATTAAACAGGTCGCATTGGTGTGTGTTCTGTGTCTTAGTGACTCAGTTCAAATAGTATTAGTAGCAGATTAGAATCAAGCATAAAAACATTTCAAGATTTTCTGCATCACAAACTCAGTACATGCAAATTTAAGTGATAATATGATGCACAGTTTGCAGCTTTACAGCTGGGCTTCACTCAGTGGTGTTAGCAAGGTACGGTTTAACAGGTTGTGCATATGAAATCATTACCTCAGGAGAGAATCTATATTTCACTTAAAACATGCTGAAAATAAAGAATCAGTGGTAAACGTGGTGCTTCTGGCCAATTTTAAGCCGAAACCCTGAACATAATCTGCTCCCAACCAGGTTATGTGTTTAGCATAAGTTACCATGGTGATTTAGCCAGTTAAAAAGTGAGCTGCTTTCACGGCACTGAAATCTCTGACTTTGAGCTCCACGAAGCTCTCAGACCCATTAATCTCACTTTGTCGTGCCCCCGTTGGAATGTCCACAAATTGACTTTATCTGTTTAAGACAATGACAGCTCCTTCCAAAACATCTGTTGAGACATCAGGGATCACTGCTTCACTTTAGCAAAATAAGTGTTTGCTTTTGTGTGCTTCATTGCTGTTCTTGAGGCTCTTGTATCAGGTGGTTGTAATGTGCATAAATTTCCATATGGATTGCTATGAATTTTGGATTGCTCTCCTGCAATGGTTGATCTTATTTTGTTTAGTTCCTAGTTTTGTGAAATTGTAGTCTTTGAGTCGTATAGGTTAAACTCACTTTGTGCATTAAGCCTCGGATTAATGTTTGTGTTCTAAGAAATTTGCTGATGACTTGCTGCATATAAGTCTTTTGCAGAAAACTAGCTCTTGTGCTATTTGTAGACTGCTAATTTAATTATCCTGCTCTATGGCAAATATTGAGTGCTAGCATATGATATACAGTAACAAGTCTTAAATGTCATTATTAGGCAGGTATATAAATCAAGCAGTGTATCCTGAAATAAAAACAACATGGACTGAATATAACATTCTTTGAATTTGGCTATATTCAAATCTGATCAATATACAAGATTACATAGGCTTCACTTTCATTACGCTCTCACATTTTAAACTTGACCAAAATTGGCTCCTTCACTGCTGAACATAATTACATTTAAAATGGCCAGTTTATTATCGCCTTCATTTAAAATATAGCAAAGATTTTCTAATGAAGTACCACAGTACCTGCGTGTCAGGAAAGATATAATTTTTTCATGCGGACCTGCTGCAATAATACATTAGGGCCTTTTTGTCTGACAGTCAGAAAACGCTGTGATAGATCATTTCTATGTATTTTCAGCAGAAAGAAAGGAAAATGGCCCAAAGAATTACCATATTATACTTTATTTAGTTTAACTTTAGACTTAATTATAATCAATTTTCCACACTGTGCCTGGAATAAATGCAAAAAGGCACAAATCAATGTTTAGGGGAATGCTCCCTAACTGATGATGATCCATAATCACATTCGGGCCTCTGTGTTATCCAGTTCGACACATTCCTCTTCACTTGCACTCCTCTCACTCAAACTGTTATCAGTCAAAAGCCCGACAGCGGCTCTCCGTTTCTCGGCCTTGTACGTGTCTTTGTCAGTCCACGTGTCAGCATTCGGACAAGCCGCTATCGGAAGAGGTTGCTTCCTAGCCATTACTTCCACCTGTGTGACAACAGCCGGCGTTATCTTCTGTAGTGATGTGAGCCCGTAGCTGAGTTGCTGATTAATAGACACGGGGTCACGTCACCTCCCTCTCTCCCTGTCTGTCTCTCGCTTTTTCTTCTCTCTCCCACTGTCTCATTCACTCCGTTTGTCACCATGTGAATGAGATTGGAGCAGGCAAGTTGAACCAGTCACAGACAAAATTAGTGTTACAAGAACAAGGTCATTTGTAGGTGGTAAACATTAAGTGTGAATAAATGTTTTTAAAACTGCTCTCTCTTAGGGACTCAGACACACAAACACACACACCGAAAGACTCACATGCACGCCTACACGCACACATACACACAGTTTTTGCCTCTGTTTTTAATTAAAAGCCTGAGTGACAACGTGGCCTATTTCTTCCGTGGCACTTTCAAATTGAGAGAGAGAGAGATAAGACTTGTATTTAGGGGGCCTTATCATACTCATCTATTTACTGCCGGTAATTTTTCTTTTCTTGCCTTACAAGAAAAGTGCAGCCAGAAAAACCCTCCTCTATCCTCTAGGTTTCAAATCTCAAAAGCAAAACGATGTGTCTTTCTGGCGTTCTAAATCCTCCTTCTGCCCCTGGAACATGGAGTACAAGAGTGAGAAATGGAGACAATGGATTTTGCCCGTGTCCTAATGCGCTTTCCATCTAAGCTGTTATATTGAGTCAATATCCTACCAGCCCGATGAATGATTAACATGGCTGTTTTTGCAGTCTGCTCTGGTTCCGGGTGTTTACTCCACAGTAGGGCCAGGTCGGATGTCTAAACATTGTCATTTCTGAGCCCAGATCCACGCAGGATGCATAATGACAGACCAACATTAAAGCCTCTACAGCACCAAAGAATCTGTTTCTCCTCGGTCTATTTTTGCATCCCAGTAAGGAGTCACTTGATCCTACCTCCTTCCTGACAGTTCAGCAACTGGATATCATTTTGTGTCTGCCTGTAAGATTAGCATAAAAGTAAAAGGGAAAGCATTTTACTCTGAGAACCAACAGGAGATATGACAAGCTCTGAAACATTTATGCTTGGCTTTGATTTGTTTGGCCTGGTTTGTGTCTGGTATGTCTGAAGGCAAGGCTTAATCAAAAGAAATGTACCCATATTGCTCTGGAATATATTATGTAATGCCATTCATACAGTGCAGCGGATGACTGAAGTGCATTTGTAAGCAAATGAGCTGCATTGTTTGTGGCTTTAACCTTGACAAAGGCAACCTGTGATAATAAAGCATTTGTCAGAAAGCCAGCCCCACTCTGAGCTGCTTCCCCCTCTTAATGTGAGATGTGGTTGTGTCGTCGCCGCTAACATTCAGTCTTCGTTCATGATGAACGGTTGCACAGCCAGACTCGTACAAGGATAACATGTAGCAGACTTGTCATAGTATGGCAATTCAAGTGAAGACCTTTATATTTTTGCTGTTTCTTGGCCCATCAAACTGTCACATTGCTTAAGCAGGTTTGTTAGTTAGGCCGTCTGTCTGTATGTCAGCAGGATGACAGAACAGCTACAAAGCTGAGTTATTGTGTATTTGTATGTAGAGCAAACATCTTGACCACTTTCTTTGTATTTTGACTTTGCTGTTTGGTTGCATTTTTCCTTCTTCTTCTTCATATTCTTCTTTCAGCTGCTCCCATCAGGAGTCGCCACAGCAGATCATCTGCCTCCATCTTGCCCTACTCCCAGCATCCTCTTCTGCACTAACTCTCTGCATGGCCTCCTTCACTACATTATAAATGCTCTCTGCGGTCTTCCACTTTTCCTTCTGCCCCGCAGCTCTATCCTCAACATCCTTTGTCCACTGTATCCAGAATTCCTCCTCTGGACATGTACAAACATTTAAACCTTGCTTCTCTAACTTTGTTACTAAATCACTTAACCTGAGGTGTCCCTCTGATATTCTCATTGCTCTCAGTTCTCATTTCTGACCCCCCCAGTCACTCAAGATAAAAATCTTAACATCTTCAAATCTGCCTGCAGCTTTTTACATTTTTAAAATGTATTTGTACAAATAAAGATGAGTAAGATTGCATTTTACCAACCTTAATCCATTTTTTAAACTGCATTGTGATGACGTGGTACATTTGATTTTGGATAAAATGTAATTTCTCCATCTCCATTTACGATTGGAGCTGAATTCTGTTACTGTCAGTTAAAATGGCAGTTTTCACCCAAAGAAAAAACATTATGATCTGGGGCGAATTGACAGTAGCATGAAACTTGTGTCTGTTGTCTGGTGCATTGATGCAAGCTGGCATTGTTGTCAAGCAGGGACAACAATACATCATTGTTCAACATTTTTTCATAATGCTAAAGATATTTACTGTGTCTTTTAGTAGTTCAACAACACCAGGGAACAATGGATAAGGGAACTGTATAACCTTTGCTGTAGGAGAATCCAAATCTCAAAGTTTTAAGTTAATCTTTTAAATCTGTTTTAGGCTTATCAGGTTCATATTTCTGAATCAGATTTTGGATCATTTGGAGCAAATGCTGTTTTTGATTATGTCCAGACTTTGCAGGTAGATTTGACTGATACATTTAAAGAGCCTGTATGTCATCTGAAAACCAGTTTTTAATACATTTCAGATTGTTCCTACTGACTCTGGTTGCATTATGCAGTAAAATCACATTATCAAGTTCTAGATATTTGCAATAAGGATTTTTAGAATGTAAAATTTATTCTACATTTGGAGGATGATTCAAACTTGAACATTGACTGATTACAAACAAGTGAATAAATACATAATTATCTGGCAAATGTTTTAGATCCACAAATCATGACCTTTTACTGTTAACTGTCTAAATGAACAGTGCTGATACGCATATCGAGGAATTGAGAAACTAATGAATTAACTAATGAAAAAGTTGAGGTACAAAGGGAGTATGTCCAAATATGAACAATAAATAAAATACACTTTTAAGAAGTGCAGTTTCACAATTTTGAATGGAATACAACCCAGCATTGTAATTTTAGACTGTCTTGACAAATATGCATTGTATTTACCATTGTTAAACGATATGAGTGAACGATATGTAAAGACCAATATAGCTAATCACAATTAAAATGAAACGATGAAATATATAAAAAAGATACAATTCAAAGTAATATCTGAGTCTTTTTGTAATCCCCCCATTTACTAACCACATCTTTTTTCTTAGTTTCCCTGTCTATCTATATTCTTTGAATTGGAGAGCTTAGCTTAGTTATAGCCTCCTGTACTATACCACTGTGTCCTTGAGGTTCTGTCCATTTCTCCTCCCTTACTGCCATTTCCTTGCTCCCTCACCCATTCCCCCCTCCTCACAGTGGGAAGATTTTCTAATATCCATTACTTCCACCAGGGTCAGTGCAATCCCACTGGGTCCGCCAAAGACTTGGCAGGTGCCGATAAGGGCCTTGCTCCAGACACTGTAATAACTTAACAAATCCCTCCATGACCCAGAATCCCCTTCACCAGCATGGCATCCCACTATTTTCCATAAAACTATTAAAATCTACCTGGTGTCATATTGGGAGAAGCGACCGTGGGGTTGCAGTGCACTCTATGCCTTGCACATCTCAAAGCTTTCCTGTTAATACATAAAACCCAACAATAAACTATAAATAGAAAGGGACAGCATTACCATTCAATACCTGCTGTCAGCATGTTGTTGGGACTGAGTTGGTTCATGGACTTTGTGAATAGCTTGTCAGAATATCTCTGGTTTAACCAGGCATTTAAGGCATGCAGTTTAAATTGCAGTCTGTCTTTCATACCTAAATGTTTTTTCATCCATTACTTTGCTCTATATTGCGTTCCCCTCGCAGACATTGGGTCATTTTGGCCAGACCTCCTGGAGCTCTTATCCGATAATGATACCCGCTTCAGTGGGTATCAAGCCACAGCTCCACCCATTTCGTTTTCCCCCTCCTAACACCTAGCTTTCAACCTGTCAATCATGCTTTAGCCGCATTCAAGTGGCAATAGTGTTAATGATTCATTTCCCTTGTAATCCTTGCTCAGGCTGATAAGCTCATGACGGCTGCCGTTATTTGTGGCTGTTTTCCATTGTTTGCAGTGTTAAATTAAGCCTCAACAATCCATCCGCTGAGCCTCTGTGAGCAGAAGAAAAACCCATAGGCACGAGCTGCTCTAATAGATTAACTAGCCATACTGCACAAAGAAGGTGAAAACATCTGTCTGTTATCAGCACTGTTTCTTCATGTGAGTCTTTTACTCAGTTGAATGAAAAGAGTCAATGCCTGTAATTTACTTCTGAAGTTAATTCAGAAACAAAAAAACAAAATATCATTCTGATGTTAAATTTTGTAATGCATGTCAAAACCATTAGTCAGTGAAGCTTTGATTTATATATTTTTAAAATGTACCCTCTTGAAAATGTAATGTTCCAAAATGTAATTTCAAACTGTCAATATATATTGACAAACCCTTAGAAATGGTACTGGATTTGCTCGTGCACCTGCCCTTTAAAGGACGAGGTCTATGAAGCAGGCATTAGAAGTTCTGATCTCGTCTGACATCATCTGGTACTTCTGTCTCTCTTACTTATTTAATATAACCAAAACTCTCAGTACGGTGATTATTCTTAATATTTGTGAATAGTGTATTCACTGGAAAATACTATATATATAGTATATTGCCAATTAAACTATATGCCAGTTTAACTGAAAATTTGCATACATTGAAATACATAAATATGAGAATATAGAGTAGGATAGAAGCAAACACATGTAAAAGGGTCCCAGTCCTAAAAGTGCCCAAAATTCATCGTCTTTCACAAAGTAAGCATTTCATTTCCATGTGACTCTGTCCCAGGTGCTTGCAGTTAAGAATACTAATATTGAGAGAGAGTTTTTATCCATGCTACATGCTAACATGTAATAACGTGAATAAAGTGTGACTGCTGGTTAACAAAATATGCATTCGGGTTGGATTTCATCTCAACCAAACATGTTTTTAAATGGCAAAACAAACCTCTGCTTGCCTGACTTGAGAAAGTGAATCAAATTGAATCTGTAGTATTCTAATCATCACATTGTGCCTGTCAGAGCAAGGTGAACAACGGCCCCCTCATAAAGACATCAAGCTAAACATCAGTGAAGCGCGCCATGGGTAATAACAAGTTTCATGAAGCCATAAATCTGCCTAATCTAATGATTTGGCTCACCTGCTGCACTACTTTGATGTGTCATATGCCCACTTGTCACTTCAAGGAGATGTGCCGGCTTGATGTCAGTGGCCTCCCTCAACTGGACAGATTTATTTTTGTGTATGACTGGATGTCTTTCTGATTTTTAATGTGCAATGCAGGGAAGTGGAAATTCTCAAAGTTAAGTCATCGTCATGGTCCTGGGTTTTGTGTCATTTTGGAGTTGGGAATTTTTAATCAGAATTTGAGATTCTATTTGGAGTTTTTGTTATCATAATGTTTGAAGTTTTCCATTTCTTTTTTGGATATCATTATATCATTTTTTTAATTTTAAGAGTTCTTGTGATATTGTTGAGTCTTTGTTTGTTCTTGATGGTTTTCCTTGCAATAAGCGATTGTTTTGGAGTTCTTTTGATTCACGTTTTCATTGTTATCCCAATATGATTACCTTTAGTATTCAAATTATGTTTATTGTCTAATGTTAATGATTTTAAATGTCTGTTCACATTGTAAAGCTTGAACCATGAAATAACTGTGAGAAAATTATTTTTTTCAAAAAATAAAAAATAAATATTAATCTTCATGTCTAAGCTTTAATTTGTATCATATTTGCTACATCCAGCATTTGTTTTTTGCAATTAGTTGCTTATAGTTGCTCAATAATTCACAGAAACTCATCGAATACGGCATTAATTTCTGAATTTTTTATTTATATTAAGCTTCGGTTCATACTTACCTTGTTCTTTCTTCCTCTAGCAGTGTTTCTGTCTCCGTCCTGTAGTGTTTCCTTGCCTCTGTCTCCGAGTTCCACTTTGCCATGTTTAGTATTGTGTCTTTTGCTTTCCAGTTTTATTTTGATTTGTACAGTAAGTTAATGGATCAGATTTTTATTTCAGGTGCCTCTAACATTATTAGAATGCTGCCCTTCCTTAGAAAAAGACTTGAGCAGAACCTTAGACAGTTGCTACCTTACATAATGGTAATAGAACTCCACTGAGTATTCAGAAGGTAAGTACCGGCCTTGGATCATGATGTGAAATTTTGTTCCATTTCCCATTTTCCCAGGATATTCTGCGTTTCATCTAATTGAATGGACACTGTCCCAAGTTTCAAACAAATGACCACAATATATCGTCAACGATGCTGCCTGATGGCAGTTTGAACAAACAGTTCCCACCCAACACTGGGGACACATCGCTCATTTGGTCTTTCTTTCCTGAAGAACCTCTTTTTTAGAGGCAGCTTTGCTCCATCATCATAAAAGCTTGCAATTATGGGAGGTTGCCAAGTGTTCTGAAAGTCACCTTACTTGCTGTTTGTAGGAATATTAAAAGGATCTCTCATACCCTTTAATACTTTACTTTCATAGATACATGCAAACATAAACAAGCACTCAAGTTTACACTTTTGAGTCTGCAATAACAATTACCACCGCAGTTTTCTATTAATTGGTTCACAGTACTGTTTTTTGTCTAAATAATTTCTGTCTGGCATCTCAGAACAAAGATTTAATGAAAAAGCTTTTAAACTTAGATCAAAGCCTTTTAATAATATTTTCAAATGGTACTATTTTGGCCACTTTCATCATGATTTTTCTCACATTTGGTGTTCTTATAAGTGAGTCATATCTCATTTGGAATCATAAGAAAATAGATTACATTTATATAAACGTCTGTCCTTTTAGTCCACACTTTAAAACCCATATTCAACTGTTTACATACACATTCATACAGCACTGTTATTGTATACATAGAGCACTATTCCTCTCACACACATACATTCATGACACATCTTGGCCAGTGATAAGCCAAAATTATGCTTCAGTAGGGGTAGCGCGAAGGCAGTCCATGGGCAGTCACGAACTGCCCGTCTACCTGCAGAGAGTGTCTGTTGTCGATGGAGCCAGTGTACAAAATATGTGGTACAACTGGTCTGCAGGCCACTCCTGTTTGTGCTGTTGTTAGTCCATCTGACAGCCATGGAGAAGAGTTAAGTTATAACATACGAATAGCTTAAGTGAAAGTGAGTGTTAAAAACAATGAAATGTATTTTGCATACTGTATTTATTTATATTTTTTTTATCATTGACATTTTTTACAGATTTGTTCCATTTCTGATGAGCTGTGCTGTTTCCTTCATTATCCCAGCCCATTTTTCAAACAAGTCTTACTTGTCCAGAGATGTGCAGTTGCTTTTTTGGGGGACTGCATGGAAGCACATTTGTGGTGAGTGATAACCCCTCTCTGTACTCTGTCTGTGAGGAAACCCATACGCAAACACACATTTGCAGTTCCAAAAATTACACATCAAGGCGTTCAGTATCTTGCCCAAAGACACCTTGGCTTGAGGGTTGAAGGGGCTCAGTATTAAACCACCAGTCCTGAAAGAAATCAGTTTTCCAAGTATTGAATCACAGCCCGTAAGGGATAGCCCTCTATAATATGGCTTTCAAAATTGCATAGTTTGTATTGATGTGATGTAATTTATATTTACTTCTTCCAATGCTTCTGAGCTGAAATAATCTCTTTGAATCAGATCTTTCAGTATAGTGTTGCTTATAGTCTCTTTGTTTTTGCAGTGTGTAGACATGCTTTCTTAAAATCCTTATTTACTCTTCATATTGGAACACAACCTGAAGTTCTCAGGAATTTTTAGATGATCTAGAAGCCGTCCTGCATGTTACAGGATGCTAATTTTTTGAAGATTTTGGAAAACTATTTAAAATATTTCTCTGAAAACAGAGTTGGCCTGGAGGTGATCTGAGAAGTTAAATAAATATTTGACATATTTACATGGTCAGAAGCAGGGCACTCTGATGCAGCTAGAAGGCATTTCTCTGCTATAAATAGGCAGAAATATATTGTTCAGTTTTTGACATATTTTAGATAAAATCATTAATGTGACATTGGAGATAAGACTTCAGATATAGTCACTGCATTTACTTTGTTATAATGTGTCTCATATTTGCATTTGGCTAGTTTCTTGATTTGACACTTTTATGTTTCTTGAGGGAGGCAGTAGTTAAAAAAACACAGTACCTAACGAGGAACTGGTACCTAAATCCTTTGCCCATATCTCAGTCAAGGAGCTCAAATTGTGACTCGTAAAATGCTTAGGCCCAATTTTTCTTTATTTGTATTGATGTTTCAGTCTGGGTACCTCTGTCTTTTATGGGTCTCTCATCTCTGTAGAGATCTGATAGAACAGAGGTGGGACCAAGTCATTGTTTTGCAAGTCTCAAGTAAGTCTCAAGTCTTTATCCTCAAGTCTCAAGTCAAGTCTCAAGTAATGTCAGGCAAGTCAGAGTCGAGTCTCAAGTCACTGGTGTAAAAGTCCGAGTAAAGTCACAAGTCTGAAACTTTGAATTTCAAGTCCTTTCGAGTCTTTAAAAAAAAAAAAAAAAAAATGTTGCAGTTATGCTAAATGTAAATATTAGACCATGTAATTTTTAAAATCTGTGTTTTTCTCAACACATGACAAAATAGTGAACTTAGAAAATATACACAAATTGTGAAATTGCACCTCTTTAAAATGCAGCTCAATTAAACCTAGCTCCAAGAATAATTTTCACCGACAGTTCTGAGATAAGCTGCATGTTATTCTTGGATGCGGTTGTAGGACCGGTGTTGTGCCAAAAAGTGATTGTCTGCCAAAAACTGATTTCCGGTATTTGCCAAAAAGCGATTGCTCATATTTAAAGTGCTATAAGTAACTTGTTGGGCTATAATATGTTAAACATATGTCAAATGCATCCCTTATGGATGACATAAAGTCATCTTGAGCCACAAACAACATTCGTGTAACAAGATACAAGCCGCAATCAGTTTTTGGCAGCGACTTTTATATAACCTTTATTTATGCAATAAAAAAAATCTCATTAACATTAAAAATGTATTTTGTAAGAGTAAGTTGCCCAACAGGACAGCAGAAATGGCAGCAAATATTACAATAGTTCTGTAAAAATATTTTAAGTGGGGATAAAGGACCGGATTGGTTATAATGTAAGTACAAGTTGTAAAGATACTTAAAAAACAGATAATTTTTTAATTCTTTATGTAACCCCTTTGTATCCCCTGTTCACCGAAGTCTATTTACGAACATACGTAAAGATATTACACATAAAAAATACACAGAAACACTGGAAATCAGTTTTTGGCAGACAATCACTTTTTGGCACAACACCGGCTTTAAAATCGCATGACAAAAATATCATACACATTAAAAAAAACTGTATCACCAACGTAGCCTGGACAACATTTGCTAGTTAGATGAAGTCAGCTATCTCATCGTAGCATATTTATATGCATATTTATAATCATACGGTTCTTGGAGTGAGTGCATACACTCATGAAGTTTAGTAACTTCAGGTCACTGCAACAAGCCCAGGTACAGTTTACCGACGGATGGGTGCAGGACCTTGAAATGCACCGTGTAGAACGAAAGACCATCGTACGTATCATAAGTTTACCAGTCTCACAAATGTCTCATAAATACACATTCGTTAACCGTTTATTAATAGGACCTTTGAGCTCAACGGTAATTAATTAGTAGTGGAAATAATTTCTGGTAGCATCACAGAAATGTAGCAGTGACAATAATACTGTATGCTGTAATCGACTGGGCAATTAGTGATACAAAAAACTGTTTTATCCTGTGAATAAAAGTATATGTTTTTGTCAATGTACCATAATAACAGAAGCGAAACGCAATATTGTGTCAGGACAATTCACTATTTATGCACAATAAACAAAGGAGCATAGCGCGACAATTTCTGTTCAGCGCCAGACTTGCTTGTAACCTATATCACCAATTATGTTATGAAAATGACGCATTAACTACAACAGCAGACTAAATGCTTGGAGCAGACTAACCTGTGAGCTGGAGTGTTCTGGGACGTTATATTTGATCTTTGAATGGCTGCAATCCAGTCGCCTCTTTGTTACTTCGGAAACATGGCTCGAACAATTTCTCTTCAACGACGTAATCCGATAACAACCGATCTCTTTACCCGTCGGCTTCCCGTGGCTGTCATGCGACCGGCTATTGCAGTTAATAATACAACGCTTCTTGACATTTTTGTGTTTCTTTTTATCGCTGTGTGACTGATTTCAATTGAAAGCCTGCGTGCGCTAGTACCTCTTGCCACGAGTTCCCAGAATCCTTTGCGGTTTACCCCTGAATGACGTCACATTTTCAATCTCTATATAATATGCATGTTAAATTTTATATTTGGGGTGAAATATCAAGTCTTTTCAAGTAAACCGGTTCAAGTCCAATTCAAGTCCCAGGTCATTGGTGTAAAAGTCCAAGTCAAGTCACAAGTTAGACTTTTCAGTAAGTCATTAAATTTCTCGAGTCTGACTCGAGTCCAAGTCATGTGACTCGAGTCCACACCTCTGTGATAGAACATGTCCGTATTTTCTATGTATAAGCATAGGGCTGTTCGATATAACGATATATATCGGATGACGATATAAAAACGTCTATCGTTTCATTTTACGCTATCGTTTGTTTCGTGGTGTTGCAAAATAAACTGTTTACGGCAATATTTTTTCATCGTTTTGATGGTCACTGTAGTGGCTATATTAATTTCTTAAAGTTCTCTCTTTCTCTTATATTTAATATAACCACACTACGGACGGACAAGCGCCTGTTTTTATGCGTTGTGGTTAGCAACAACGACGGTAAAACCATCGCGTGTCCGCTTGTTTATGTTCCACATAAACCTTTCACAATAAAGCTCAAGATCCTGTTGAGACTTTTCAAAATAAACTGAATCACGTGAAAGAGCAGATTATTTACGGATGAGAAGTAAAAAAGAGCCGCCAGGTGCTAAAAAATAAACCTTAGACTCAAACGTTAGAACAGGCTTTTCCCCGCAGCACGCCGTGTAATAAATACTCACAAAGAAAACGGCGGCCGTTACAACTTATGTCTAAAAATGTATCGTTTCATGCATCGTTAAAACACTCGACTCCAGTGCTACGACGCCAGCTGGAAACACAGCAAGTCGAGCTGCCCGAGATTCACAGAATTTACAAAAAGTTACATTTTTGTGATTTATATCGTTATCGGGACGATAGATGTCTTATATCAGGATATGAGATTTTAGTCATATCGCACAGCCCTATATAAGCATTGCAAATTGTGGGCAAGTTGGCAAATTTTATGTTATATAGTGCAAAATAAATTGGAAAATAATACTTAATCTGGTCAAATGACCTTCATACTACTGTCCTTTTCTTTCTCTCTTGCATACATTACACAGATGGCTTGACCTCTTTCACATGATGAAGCCACTTGTATTTTTAGATCTAACTTGAAGGAATATGTCTTGCCATTGTGGAAGTATGTTTGGTTAGGTATTCTGCCCCTGGAAAGATGTCTAAATTAGAACACACCAACAGCGACCTATATTACCTCTGATTCAGTCTAAAGGCTGGAGGGCTTTCGGCTGTTCCAGCTCCACCACATTATAATTGTCACTTCCCTAGGGTTGGCACGTAGGTCTTATAAATTTTCTATTTCATTGTCATAGCTTGTCAATGTATAAGTAATGCTTTGAAGATAAATTTTTGATTTCATTTTTTTTCTTGGCAAGAGCTACATGAGAAAACTGTTCTGCAGCTATTTGCTTTTTTCTATTATTTATTTATCCAATAATTTTTAGTTTTTTTATCCTTTAAAATGAAGTAATTATATTAAAAATAAAGTGCCCGTATTTGATCTTCAAATGTCTTTGTTTTTTTGGGCTAACAGTTGATTACAGAATTTTTTTTAGTTTGCTACACGTGAGACCAAGAAAATCAGAATTTTTTGGAGGACAATATTACTGAACGTCTAAATAGTTACAGGCACATTTTTTTTTTTTGTCAAATAAAATAAATTAATTGGCGAATTAACATGTAAATGCAACTTTGTGTAATGCCTCAGTCAGACAGGTCTACAGATCAGTCTGTGACCCCCAGCAGCCTCTGGTCACTTAGCTAAAAACTGTAAAGTCCCTGAATGGTTTGTGAGTTGCTACTGGAAGTTTCAGGCTGTCACTATGTGAAACTGGTCACAGAGGGTCTTGCACCACAAAAACCTCCTTGTGATTGCTTTGCTAGACACAACTTTTACTTTAAGGGTGAATAGATTGTGTGTCTGGTTTGTGACCCCCATTTTGCATAGCTTCACTACTGCTCGGTGAACATTTACAGACAAGCCGATGTCTTCCATGCAAACCAAAAATTAAAATTGCATTCAGAGTTGATGACAAATGGAACCCAGAAAAAACACTTTAATCTTCCATGCCTGAAACATATTTATTTATATATTATCACTTTACAAAGCTCAAGTCTAGAGCTTGGCTTAGACTTAGACCTCTGCTGGATCCTTTACGGTAGACTTTGCCTTCGTATTTACCATATGCATTTGCCGTAGCTTATACAGGCATAAACTTGCATCAGTCTTTTCATTTACCCTAACTGTCTACCAGAGATTAGACATCCATCCATCCATTCTGTGTTGCTGATCCAATTCATGGTTGTGAGGGAGGCTTGTGGCTATCCTTGCCAGGGGGTGAGACAAAATTGAATTTAAATGTAGTTTTTATTTTAAAAAGATACTTAAAAAAAATCTAGCTTTTTGCTCCCTTAAGAAATTAATTTCTGTACATTACTTTTGCAAGTATATAATGAGGACACATGGATAAATGAAGATGTCACAGGAAAAAATTACAGTTGAAGCAAAAGCAATTTGATAAATATGTAATGTATTTTAAAAGATTTTTCATATAATGCCCACCCATTGTGAAAATACATGAAAGACTTACAGTACGTAACACAAGTAATAACATCTTTGTTTGATTAGTAGCTTTAGCTTGGTCACTCAGTTAGTACAGTAATGCAAAAATACCATGTGTGTTTGATGCTTTCGAACATGTTACACTGCTGTTTCAATGATATTTGCAAGACAATATTAATGTGTACTGAATACTTTGTCCTTCATTATCCTGCAGATTTCCTATATTGGAAGAGCTTGTTACTTTCAGCTTATGGTTCTTCGGTGTATATGGACAAAAAAGGCAGTGTGACACAAGGTTTTAGGAAATAAAAAAAGGAGTTAGCCCTTGCTCAGAATCCAATGTTTTGTGCCAGCACTTGCATTATAATTGTCTATCCTGTTGGTAGAGCAATTGCTTTTCTTCTTCTA
Organism: Haplochromis burtoni; assembly: GCF_018398535.1. NCBI lineage: Eukaryota > Metazoa > Chordata > Actinopteri > Cichliformes > Cichlidae > Haplochromis > Haplochromis burtoni. The sequence goes on from NW_024582445.1 coordinate 1,745,555, forward strand.
TGATGGATTTCTTTCTGTTCTGTTTAATGTTGATGCAAAGAGGAAACCCTTGTAGCTATTTGTAACATCACTTTGTTCATGCTGGATAGTTATTTGTAGAAGTAGCAGAAAAAAAACACGTCCTCAAATAACAACATCGGTCTAGAAATGCATCCCTGTGTTTATAAAGCAGATGGCGCTTTTTGAATACAAATTAAATGGTTTTGTTGTTCTGTTATGTGCTTATTCCATTTAATTAGTGTCAGTATTCATTCAGTTTACAGCAATATACAGCAATTTGGATTACATGAACATTTGTGCACTGGCACCTCTCCAGTAATTTCACTTTTCAGTGCTTTTGATCCATTTTGGGATCTTAAACAATTGAGACAGTAGGGAGAACCTGTATACTACAAATAGTTGTTCTTTGGCACAAAATGCTGACTGGTCTAAACCAGGATCAGTTACTATTAAAATAACTTGGACTGACTGACTAACCAGTCATAAGAAAATGTTAACTTTGTTAACATGTTTTTTAATGTATTTATTTATTTTTTTGTGCTAGACTACACATGAGTAAAAATAAGCAGTCAGTACCATTCCTGATTATTACCACAGTGAAACAGTAGTGCACCAATGACTGTCTCAAAGTCACAGAGAAACTGGGTTATATATGTGGCACACCTAATCTAGCTTCATCTGGGACTTGTGAGAAGAGGTGATTGATAACAAGGCTTATGTAACATTAGCAAGATATTATTAGCTGTTCGATAATACAGGCAAGTTAAAGGCTTGGGATTTCTGTTATACAGTGGCTTGATAAAGTATTCGGCCCCCTTGAACTTTTCCACATTTTGTCACATTACAGCCACAAACATGAATCAATTTTATTGGAATTCCATGTGAAAGACCAATACAAAGTGGTGTACAGCTGAGAAGTGGAATGAAAATTATATTATCATTCCAAACATTTTTTACAAATAACTGAAAAGTGGTGTGTGTGTGTAATTATTCAGCCCCCTTTGGTCTGAGTGCAGTCAGTTGCCCATAGACATGACATGCCTGATGAGTGCTAATGACTGAATAGAGTGCACCTGTGTGTAATCTAATGTCAGTACAAATACAGCTGCTCTGTGACGGCCTCAGAGGTTGTCTAAGAGAATATTGGGGAGCAACAACACCATAAAGTCCAACACACCAGACAGGTCAGGGATAAAGTTATTGAGAAATTTAAAGGAGGCTTAGGCTACAAAAAGATTTCCCAAGCCTTGAACATCCCACGGAGGACTGTTCAAGCGATCATTCAGAAATGGAAGGAGTATAGCACAACTGTAAACCTACCAAGACAAGGCCGTCCACCTAAACTCACAGGCCGAACAAGGAGAGCGCTGATCAGAAATGCAGCCAAGAGGCCCATGGTGACTCTGGACGAGCTGCAGAGATCTACAGCTCAGGTGGGGGAATCTGTCCATAGGACAACTATTAGTTGTGCACTGCACAAAGTTGGCCTTTATGGAAGAGTGGCAAGAAGAAAGCCATTGTTAACAGAAAACCATAAGAAGTCCCATTTGCAGTTTGACACAAGGCATGTGGGGGACACAGCAAACATGTGGAAGAAGGTGCTGTGGTCAGATGAGACCAAAATGGAACTTTGTGGCCAAAATGCAAAACGCTATGTGTGGCCGAAAACTAACACTGCACATCACTCTGAACACACCATCCCCACTGTCAAATATGGTGGTAGCAGCATCATGCTCTGGGGGTGCTTCTCTTCAGCAGGGACAGGGAAGCTGGTCAGAGTTGATGGGAAGATGGATGGAGGGCAATCTTGGAAGAAAACCTCTTGGAGTCTGCAAAAGACTTGAGACTGGGGCGGAGGTTCACCTTCCAGCAGGACAACGACCCTAAACATAAAGCCAGCGCAACAATGGAATGGTTTAAAACAAAACATATCCATGTGTTAGAATGGCCCAGTCAAAGTCCAGATCTAAATCCAAAATTGATTCATGTTTGTGGCTGTAATGTGACTAAATGTGGAAAAGTTCAAAAAGAAAAAAAGAGAGACAAAAGGGGAAAAAACAGCTTTTTATTTTTTTAACAGTGTTACATGACATAGAGAATAGTATTGGATTGGGCTAGGGTGGCCTACGTTGACAAGACTGGTGTAAAATTAATACTTATACTTTACTCATCAGTTCTGAGGTGTTAATAAACACCTGGACAATAGGTGCTGTTATTGGTATTAATGCAAAATTAATTTTACTTTACTTTACCTCTTAGAGTACCAAAGCAGGCTCCTGTCATGACAGTGAAACATTGTCAGTGACCTTTACTACTGTACATTTAATGAAAATAAAGCTACATGAATTCATTCATTCGTTTAGTCAATGGGATGAATAAATGAATGAAAGGATAGTTTTGTGAAAACAGCACAACATCAGTCAGTAACTCCCACAGCTTTTCAAAGGATTAAAATTAGATGCTAAAACTGAACCTGTTCTCACTTGCCAGATAAGGGAAAAGAGATTGGAGAAAAAAACAGTGTGTCACAGGTTTACAAATCAAAAGATTACAGTGATGGACAGTGCAAATCCTTCAGTGTGTGAATAGCACGGTGACCTAAGTCCGTTCAGGGTCACATTTAAGCACAAGCAAGGAGGCAATGTGAAGTGAAAGCTTTTTCACTTCAATTTAAAGCATTGCAGGTAAAAAGGCATTTGCAGTCCTTTATTATTCAACCTGTTAAACAATCTTAAACATTGACTTATTTTCATCCACTTCCAATATGCTTTAGAGAACCACGGCACATTTGTAAAGCAGATATGAACTGTTGTGTCTCCGCCAGCTGGCTTTGAATTTCACAGGTCCTTGTAAATTTACAATAGGTTTGATTATAACACCTTGTTTGGCCTAAGTCTTTTTTTCGTCTTCACATATTCCCCCCCCCCCCCTTTTTTTTTTTTTTTTGCCACAGTTCATCTTCTTCCTTGTTTCTCTAAAAGTCTTCTTTCCCCTCTGCCTTAACCCCTGAGGATACCAACTCCAGTGAAGGTGTAGGACCTGGAGGATACTGATAAGCCCTTTCCTTTAAACCTTGGCTCCACAGCCCGAGTGTGCAAAGAAAGAAAGGCAGCAGCAAAGTTCCCTGCACTATTACAACCACATGGTCACATCAGAAATCATGATGTCCAGCCAAGAATGTGGCCTTTTGTCTTTTACTATAGCCACGGGGACAGCTTTGAGCACATGACCAGTATAAAATGAGAAACTCTTCATGTAAAATTAGAGTGGGATGTGGGTAGATTCAATGTGATGTAACCTAGAGGATTAGTCAGATGTTTGAATATTGTTTATTAGAGATACATAATCTTTTATTTAGTGTGAAATGAGAAATATGTGAGTTTAAAACTGCTAATCTCTATCAGTTTAGCCCAAACAAAATCGGATAACAGTTCTGTTAGAGGGGGAAAAAAATAAAATGAACCAGTGTTCTTAAGCCATCAGCCGTCTCACAGGTAATTTATTTTATCGTGGCCATCTCTTTGCAGGTTCTTCTATAAGCTGTAAGCCATTTGCCACAACAGCTGTCATGGCTGTAATCTCCATGGTTGGAGATGGACAGATATCCTCTCCAAACTAGCTTTTCATTCCGCTCGGTACCTCACAGGCTGGCAGTAGCCTCTTATTTTTTCTACAGTTAATATGGGAAATGAGTCATTCAGGAACACAATATGATATGTTTTAGGTTATATTTTAGCACCACAAAGAAGTTTAGCATCGTTGACAAGATATTAATTGTTTGAAATTTAAATATCAAGTTAAACATTCATATAAAATACAACAAAAACACACCTTAAACATCATTGTAATGGATTTTTGAGCCTTCATCTAATCTACATGGAACAAGCTGATAGTTTTTCCACATCAAAGACTCTTTAGCATCTACTCATAGAATGAGCAATGCCATGTAAATCCTACATCACCAGTATGCTGTATTGCACTATTAATACTGGGAAATTTGTGCTCGACTTTGTCTCCCAGTGGTATAATTATTATTAATACCAAAGTTGTGCAGCAGATTATTATAAAAATGCCTAGCTTTTATTTGCAATCTCTCCTTTATAGTTGATTTTAATGGTATTCTGTCAGAGAGAATGAAAAATTAACAGTTTATTACACCACAAAGCTTTAGTGCAGAGTGCAAACAGTCTACTAATGCCTGCAGTAATGGATATAAAAACATAAGATCCAGCTGGGAGAGAAAACATACATTCGTGCATATCAAAACTTGCCGAAAGGCATCTTAGTGCAGAAAATGGGAAAACAATATAAATCTTTAATGCTGTAGTGGGTAGAATGACCTTTCTTCCACTTGGAATGAGGATGTGCAGGTTTAAAATACAGTGGTAATCCCAGATGTTATGCCTGTCAAAGTGACATTCATACTCTGCATTTTTTATGAGATCCCTCAATTGAGAGAAAATGAATTTCCCGTTTGACAAAGCACTCCATGCATTTCTGTGCTAAACTACTACATAGATGATATGCAAGGTTTTTGCTTCTCTACATTTTAGAGATACCTTGTTAAGCAATGGACGTTGCCTTGTGTTTTATATCAAGGATAAAGGTGTTTTACAAACACAGATAATAAGGAAAAGGATTCTTAAATATGTTCTTAAATATTCTTAATAAGGAAAAGGATTCTTAAATATGTTCTTACCAGGTCTGGACTGGTACTTAAAAAATGGCACTGGCATTTTTTGTCCAGGCCACCTACCATGATTTGTCAAAACAGTGCAAATGGTTTAGTTCAGTATGTTCATAGAGTTTTCTTAAAGCAATGCTAAAGCTGAGTACTATATGCAAAAAAGGGAAAGAGAATAAATAGGTCAAAATACCAGGCAAAACCCCAGGTGCAGGCTGTGTAAAGATGCGCCTGAGACAATCCAGCACATGAAAGCAGGGTGCTAGATGCTAGCAGGCCGGGCATACATGGAACGCCATAACCAAGTGGCCGGCATAGTATACGGAAGCATCTGTGCCGAGTATGGTCTGGAAGTCCCAATGTCAAAATGGGACACGCCCCCTAGGGTGGTCGAGAATGACCGATCTAAGATAATGTGGGATTTCAAGATACAGACGGACAAAATAGTGGTGGCTAACGAATCAGACGTAGTACTGGTAGACAAGACATGACAGCAACGTCAGGACGTAGGAACACGAGAAGCTGAACAAGTACCAAGGGCTCAGAGAAGAGCTCGAGAAGAGGGTGAAGTTAGAAGTGATCCCAGTGGTAACCTGAGTGCTAGGTGCAGTGACTCCCAAGCTAGGCGAGTGGCTCCAGCACATCCCAGGAACAACATCTGAGATTTCTGTCCAGAAAAGCGCAGTGCTATGAACAGCTAAGATACTGCGCAGGATCCTCAAACTCCCAGGCCTCTGGTAGAGGACCCGAGCTTGAAGTATAGATCGACCGCAGGGGAAAGAGGGAATTTTTTTTGTTTTTGTCTATATATATATATACTGTCCCACTCAAAAGTTAAAGACCACTTGAAAAATGACAAAAAATCATATTTTGCATGGTTGGATCTTAACAAGGTTCCAAATAGAGCGTCAACATGCAACAGGAAGAAATGGGAATGAGACAAAAAATGCTATGGAGCATGCAATTTATTGAAAACAACGAATTAATAATACTTAAAAAAAAAACAAAAAACCTAGCAATAATAGTGTTATAAAAAAGATCAGGCTGAGAATTTATGCCATTTCTCAACAATGATGCTCCAACTGGTGGAAGATAGTTGTATAACATGTTGAGGTTTACTTCTCGACCTCACCTCTCCCAGCTGGAGAAGAAGAGTCATATCAGGCTGAATTATCCTTTCATTAAAGCTTTATTACCAATGCACATTGGAAGATCACACTACATGCAGCCACAGCAAGCACCAAGTTGATCTGAGGACCAGTTCTTCAGCCTGTTCATTATAAAGGTTCTGGGTGCTTCCTTAAGGGACTGCCCTTATAGTTATCTAGTAGTCACACAAGCATCTTGCAACCTTTAGATTACATACTTAATCACGGGGGCTACAGGTGAGCCCACCCTCGTGCTCACTACGGCCAACAAAGCAAAACATAAAAAGAATACATGTTGTTTCCTTATCAAGCACACCCAAGAACATGCCCCCTAACATTTACTTGGAAAGGTACACTCCCCAACTGGCCCTCTGTAGTTTCCTCCTTTCTTATTCTTCTTTACAACCTACTGCTTATCTCTGCACGTCAGAGGGGAAATGTTTTTAAGAAATGTTTTACATAAATTACATTTGTCGATATTTTTGTTTTGAGAAATCAAAACCTATAAGTGAAAAATGCTTTAAAATAATGAAATTATTTGATTTTTCTTTTCTTTTTTTCTTTTTTTTTACATTCACAGTTCAACATCTGTGAACAAAATGAAGAGGTACACTCCATATATTGACTTTCAATGTCTGTGATGCAGTTGTAAAAATACTTGCAGAGCTGGCAAGTACTGAACAACAATGTATTTTATATGACAATGTAGGTTGCTGTGATTATGTTTCCAACTAACAACTGTCAAAGGGGTAAATCAATAGGTAATTTTGGGGTTAGACAAGAGTGGTTGGAGTCAATATCTTGAATCAAGAAACCCAATGGAAAGCCCTGAGGGAGCCTGGTAAAAGGATTACCCTCTGCTACCCTTAAGTTCTCACTTCATAATTGTCTTTGAGCAGTGATGAACATCACAGGCATGACCATGTCTACATCCCACACTTTAGCCAGATGGAAAATCAATATAATATATCGAAGCTAACCCTCGCCACATGCCTACATTGCAGTTGCACTGACACATTAAACACGAAAACATGTTCAAAAAGCCTAACATCCTGGAAACGAAAAGTATACCAAAGTTAATGGTGCCATTCATGATAGAGGACCAATTGCAATGATTACAATGGAGGATAATCATAAGGCTAATCTCGACCTCTCCCATAGGCTTTTTGTTTGGTGATCTATGCTATGCATTTACTTCCTGTAGAAAGAATTCCACTGACAGGGGATGTAATGCACACACAGTAATATTCACTTTACTGTTTCACAGAGGGCTATGAATAGGAACAGCGAATGAATCAGGCCCTAATGCGAGCATTATCCTTCAGACATTTGTGCTTATTGGTCTAATGCTCGTCAGTGGAGCCAGAGTGGAGGATGACATTTTTAATGTCCAGTTTTATTGTCTGTCCTTTCTCACTAATGTTCATAGTTCAAACTCATGAGCTAGAAAAGTGAGTGATTTCTGCCAGCTTTTACAATGCATTTAAAAATGCATTGCACTCGTACAACCTGATGAATCAAGTGATAATTGAATAATATTTCAAAGCCATTTGTTAGAAGCTCTGCAGACTTGATTCTCTGGGCCATCTAGATTTAACAATGCCAATGCATTATTGTAAATAATCCTCTTTGGCACAATGAACTGTCTTATCATGCTAAAGGATTTATTCTCTTTTGTGTTTTCGTGAGACCCTAATGCCTTGGTTTGTGATTTTCTGAAAAGAGAAGCCACAGAGGAAATTCGTGCTATAGATTGAAGGAGAGCCACTTGAAATGGGGTTGGCTGACCCAGGATGGAAGTACACAACCAGCTTCAAATGAAAGAAATGAAAAGAAAGAGAGAAGCTTATTGGATGTATTGAATCATTTTACTTTGCAGCCAGCCAAGGGATTGGATAGGATGCGTGATCAGACTTAGTTCCAGGTCGAAATGTGTTATCAGAAGCGCACTTGACCAGACATCTCGAAACATACACATAGGCTGAGCCAATATACTTTTTAAAAACAGTTCTGTAAAAGACAGAGTTGTGGGGGAAAAGTCCTATTTTAACAACACTTATCTGTTGTAATTGCTTGTAATAGAATGTTAATTATTTTTACGGTATATTTTAATGTTTTAATGTTAGATCATTAGAAAAAAATGCAAAAGTAAATTTCGGTTAATCAGTAAAATAATACATATCTGTACATGAAAGTCAACAATAGTGATAGGTTTTTGTTTTTCAAACAATAGTGTACTGTTAAAAAATGCTGTCAGCATACTAACAGGTTTAACTCTTAAAGGCTTGCAATAAATAAAAATCTTTCCTTATTATGTAACTATAAAATATGTTTTTAGTAGGTTGCTCTTTTGCAGCTCTGAACAGAAGACTTTCAACTATGTACAGCCATTCAATATCATGGTGAAATTCCTGTCTTTTTTTATAGACTGCTGGGCAATGTGGTCTCTATTAAACCTGTAGGGCCAGTTTCATAGCCACCTACCCTCCATCTAAGCTTTGAAAACACTTCAAGGTCTGTGCTAAACCTGAGGGTAAACAGTTATACAGTCTCTGCTAGCAGTTTACCACAGCAGCTGCTGGGGTTACACTGCAGCCTAACGCAGCATATGTAGCCAAAATACTTAAATTGTTACTTGGCTGTTCTGTCAGTAAACTTATTTTTGTCAGCCACATTTTCCTGAAGCATTTATGACTGAGCCACTAACACTTTTGGACCTTTAGCTAATTGCTCTAATGTTCTCATAATTATTTATTGTCTGAATTTTCCCTCTTCAGTTTATGATTTCTTATCTTCTCCTCTCTCAATAATCCTTATGTCTGAAGTTTCATGTTCTGGTCGATTGAGGCTAGAGCTGGTTGAGAAATTGACCTTTTCAGTCGTGGAGTTTTGCAGCATGATTTTTTGATAAAGAACGCAAAATGGCAATTATAGAGAAAACAGTGCTCTTTGATTTTGAGAGGCAGTAAACTTGATGTTTATCGCTTTTGTACTGAAGAAACATTTCTGCTTCTGTTCTGTCCACTCTTTAAACATTTCAACAGTTATTATTTGTTATAATGATAAACTCAAAGTTATGTTCTTTAATCTCCTAAATTATTAATGGTGTTTTGAATTATATATAATTTAAGGTTAGGGTTAGGTGCATACAGTGCAAATATCTACAGAGTTGAAGGACCTTACCACTTTTTTTCTATAATTAAAAAACCCTGAAACAAAACAAAACAAACAAAAAACCCTTCCAACCTGCTCAAGAGGTAGAGGACCTGCACAGATGGTGGTATACTATACCAGCCACCCGGGACAATTAGTATGTGAATTGATGATGATGCGGGCTCAGCACTAATTGGAAGCAGGTAAATGAATGTGATTTCTCCCTCTGTCTCAGTGGGCAGCAACATCAGGTAGCACTGTTATAAGTCTATTTCCATAACCGGCCCTGGCAGCATGTAATGGGTTGATCATATGCAATGCGCAGCCAGTCTGCACCTTGGCCACCAGCACTAATCACACGCACAGATTGCATTAACATTGCCTTATGATCTTGTTTTGAAATAACTGAAGTGCATCAGCATCTTAATTTACTGGCAAGGAAGCAGATGATTCTGTACAGGGGTTGAAGCAAGTTTTTCCATTTAATGTTATTTATTTTAAGGAAACCCTGATGCTTTGAGATGTGACTTTTTTTAGGAACCAGTTTTTGTCATCTGCTGAGGTTACAGGATGACTTTGCTGCATTGAGTGATCAATGGACAGGGCCATGTACTGTAACATCTAGAACGGGACCCTCCTTCCGTAAGCCATAACACTGAGATGGTTCATGGGTGGGTCTTCCAGCATGATAGTGTCCCAAAACATGCTGCCAAGTTAACAAGGTTGTGGCTAAAGAGGAAGTATATTAAGGTGAGGGAGTGGCCTAGCCAGTCTTGAGACCTCAGGAAATCTGTCTAGGGAGCTGAAGCTTAGAGATGTGTGCAACCCTGCTGACCAGCTGCCAGAAATGGTTTACCATGTGCACGGGAGGTGTTCTTGCTAAAAAGAGTTTGTCCACAAAGTATTTTTCTCCCTCCATAAGACAAAACTAACATAAAAATTAGAGATTGTTCATTTAATTGTAAGTGAGCAAACCTATAAGTTAATCAGGGGATCAAATATTTATTTCCTCACTGTAGATAGGTGGTTAATTTAAGGAGCAAAACTACTTGTATGTAGGCAAAGAGCTACATGGTGCAGTTTTGTGCAAAGTCATGAAAGGACGCACTTTCATCAACAATAAACAATCATCTAAAGATTGACTATTCCTGCAACAAGCTTCTTTGGCATTTCCTCAATTACATCCCGCAGTAGTGAGATTCACCAGCAAAGCACTTTTCAGTAACTTCATTGCATCTTTTTCAGACTTTCATAGAAAACCTCCACTGGACCAACCCACATGTAAAAAATAAATAAATTAAAAAATAAAGATAATGAGTGATGAGTTCCCACTCAGGATGCTCCCACAGTACCACAGAGCAGTCTTGCTGCATTTAAAATGGTCTTTTCAGTGTAATTGTTATCATCAGATCCATGCTTGGGTATTGCAGAGATCTGATCTGGATTTATTTACTTCCACTGTGCTACTGTAGCTTGAGTTGAGACAATGTCTGAGTAGGATCAGATCAGAGCTCTAAAGTCTAAATTACTATGGCTCTGTCATAACTATTATCACTGCTATTGCCATTCTTACAAAAACAAGAAGGTTGAAGTGCAAAAAGTGGACTCTGTGTAATGTTCTTAATATTTTCATACGTTTTCACCCTGAGATATATCATATATGTTGTTTCAAATATGCATGAATCTGAGCTGAGTCATTAGGAAAAACTGAATATTTTCAATAGATCACCAAGACTTCTGCAAGATCAGTGTTGCACAAATGTAGTCTAGCATGCCTGAAGCTGTAGCATGCATGCAAAACAAAAACAAACAAATAAAAAACAGCTCATTTTAAATAAAGTAAAATCAATGAGCAACAAAAGGAATCACTCTGTTAACCTGCATGTGATGACACATGTTCAATTAATGTCATCACTTGTGCGTTTGCTAATCACTTATTCAACCCCCAGTGGTGCCAAAGGCTGGCAGTTGAGCCTCACGGGAGGTCTGGCCTGGGGAACCTCTTTTGATGGAGCATGCAGGCATTTTTTTTTTTTTTTTTGAACCTGCAGTCCCCTCCAGGAAACCAGCAGCAAGGAGCAGTAAATCAATAGCTACGCAGTGTGGGCAAATGACAACCCGTTTAGTTTGGCGGCCTACTTCGTTTCACAACATGTGGCCTGGCCTTCTAAACCGAAGGCAGGGTCTCAGGGAGAAAATATTTCCCTGCACTAAATCAGATTTGGCAGCAGGTGGTCTGTGGAGTTGTGAGTGAGCTGCCTCTACACCTGCCAAGGACTGCGGAGCCAAAAGAAAACACTCTATTTTTCTCCACCCAGGTGACTCTCCTGCACCTCCCACTGGTTCAATATATCAATGGTATCTAGCCAGTGGTGATGTGTCATCAATCATGATTGCAGCATCTTCAGAATAATCATTTTGTTATCAGAAGAGTAAAGAATGCAAAGGGTGAAACTAAAATCGTATGTTGAAATAACAAACAGGACTATAAGGGCCAACGTCAGCTGGTACAGCTGAATTGGGTAAGTGATTAAGAAAATGGACGGACGGATTAAAATGACGCTAGTTCAACATTACTCTTTTGCAATTTGGAAGAAAATTATATTATTCCTAATGATTACTGTTTTTGAACACCATTATGCTTTTATGGCCTTGATCCCTGTGAGGAACAATCAATTTTGCCACCTGATTTATTGATGCGGTCTATTTTCAAAGAGAGGATGAAAGAGCGATCTGTACATAGAAATTCAACTCTCTGGCTTTCATGAGACCACTGTAATATTCCTCTGGGCCAAAACCTGTAGCACGGTTGACAGAAGGAAAATTAATTCCCATCATGTTCTTAAATCCACGACAATTTGTCCCAAGCAGCAAAGTCACTCTGAGAGGGGAAAAAAAAGTGATATAAAACTAAATGTAAGATGAATTATGCATGTGAGAGGCAAAACTCGATTATACCGTTATTTATCTGATTGACTGGTGCTATGGCAGTGAGGTTCAATTTCCGCTCCTTCGCTCACACTTCATAGCCTCTTACTCTCTGACGATCTCTAATCTTTACATTTCAGAAAACGTACCGTGACTGTTTTTTTTTTTTCTTTCTTCTCTCTCTTCATGTCTCCTCTCTCCTCATGGCATCCAGGTGGTACACTTCACTGGGCTTCAAGAGGACCGTTATTAATCTATAACAGTATTTCGTTGCCATCTTTTGTAATTTGTTTGTCCTATAAACTCAGTAGTCCCCTAAACAGCTCGTGTACACTCATGGGTCATAAACTGATGGAATAATTTGTGGGTTTCCAATGAAACCATTTTAAGGATTATTAACATGTATTATTTTTACAAACTTAAAAGAGGAAGCACAGAGAAAATGCCCAAAATAAAACAATATACAACCGTTCGATTAATGTGCTTCAAGGTGTTTTAGGAAATCTTATAATCTAGTATTTAAATATTAAGGAAGTAAACAGTTTTAGCGCTTTAAGTTCAATAAATATGTGATTTCAGTAAGTAGTCATGTTCAGTACTAACCAAAATCATTTTCCATAACAGAGCAGTTCTACTTCATTTTTCTATACAGTTTGACAGTGTTATTGAACTCTATAAAAATGAAGTAGCAATACAGTCAATTTACCTTCAAGCTTGATATTTTAGTTGACATTCATTAAAGGTGTAGGCCAAATAAGTAACTGACCTAAAGTACAACCTTGCAAATTTCAATACATTTCATAAAAAGCATTATATTTTAATGTTTTGAGAAAATCCTTTGCCATTTCAGTTCAGTTGTGAATATTTGATTTATGTTTTATCACAGTATTGTGTTAAAACTACATAGTTGTAACAGCATACAGGTTAGAGGGGCTGCACTTCACATGACTTTGACTTTAACATTGCATCGTACAGTTATTGGTTGTTTTATATTCTTGTGAGTGAGGATGTCAAGAGGGAACCTCTTATTTTGGCGTCCTTCACTGACAGCAGACTTGCCACACTTATTAAAGTATGGAAGCATTGTCAAATTGCTTTTAAGAGCCTATGGATGCCAGAACTATTGCTCCACAACCTTCCCCAGATTATTCAATCTCATAGTCCTATTGCTGGCTCAAGATAAGATGGAGAATCCATGCAGTGGAGGCTTATCTGAACTTAGCACACACGCTCAGGAGTATGGGATTTCACTCCAAATTCCTTCCCTGCACTCCAGGTATGACCCAATTAATGTGAGAATTTACTGCCTCTTGCGTTCACCTCCTTCCACATCAATAAATGATAAGGATTTTAAATAAAGGTTGCAAAGGGAACTTTCACAAAAATATCAGCTTGACTATTTTTTCAAATGAGAAAAAAAATTCTTTAAAAAAAAATCACAATTAGCTTATACCTTTCTGCTTTCTGCATTACTGCTAGTTTCATTATATTTTGCTAGAAATGTAGGTGAAATACGTGCAACAGTTACTGAAATGCAAACATAGTGGCCCCGTTTTCTTAAAGGACAGTCCAAAGCTCTTCTTTGGATATTGCCTTTTGATTTATTCTCTATTAAGATAATCTCACACTGCTTCAATAATGTTAAGGTCTAGGCTCTAGAGTGGCCCATTCATGACTGATATGTTTCATTGTATGTTTTTTCTATCCAGGTACGCTTTTACTACTTTGGCATTATGTTTGCGATCATTATCATACTGAAAAGCAAAGCTGTTGCCAGTCAGGCACTTACCACATGGTACCGTGCATCCAGAAAGTATTCACAGCACTTCACTTGTTCCACATTTTGTTATGCTGTAGCCTTATTCCAAAATGGATTACATTTATTTTTCACCACAAAATTCTACACACAATGCCCCATAATGTCAAAGTGTGAAAGGTTTACTTGGAATTCTTGCAAATTTATTAAAAAACAAAACAAAATGATAACATGTGCATAATTATTCACAGCCTTTGCCATCACCCTCAAAATTGAACTGATCCACTTTATAGCATGGTCGAATATAAATCAAAAATAAACACTAAAGCAAATATAAATAAAATATGAAAATATTTTTTTGTGATTCCATCAACTTTCGCAATATGTCCAACACCAGGGGCTGAAATGCAGCTCCAAATCAAGGTAGAGCTTCCATCCAGTTTTACAGATGTCTGTAAACATTCACTATTGTACCTCTCTCATTATCGCCGCCTTACATGTTGACAGTAATTTCACCCACAAATTTCAAATTTGGTCTCTTCATTCAAATAAAATACCTCATCCTTTTTTCCAGTTTCCCTTCCTGAATAATGGACAAAGCGCCTAAGCTACAATCTAAAATCCAATCTTTGCTAAATTGTCTGTTAGGTTCATCTCCTTGAGTTATCTGCCTTTTTTATGCTTTCATAGGTCAGTATTAAATGATTTAACAAATAAAAAGCCTCTGAAAATGGTCAGGTGCAAGGAGTGGAGGCGTTGTCCAAAAGAAAAACTTGAAAAGACCTTAAGAAAGCCTCTATAACTATTGCTCAAAAGAAGTTAAAAGAAAGTCTTACTCCTTGGAAGTAAAACATAAAGACATGAGGGGTAGCTGAAAACGTCTGCACAGTACTGGTACACAAAATAGAGAACATCCAACAGTGCAACTTGTAAAAACACATTTCCATAAATTTTACAACACAGATATTAAAAAACTTAATAAATAAATAATCCAAAAGGATGAAAAAATCCTTTTTATCGTTGTGACCCGTAAAGTTACTGGTGTCTATTACCTGTCTGCAACTGCACAATACTGTCTGTCCCAGCTGCAGCAGACTGCCATTATTGTTTATTTCCAGTGTTGGTCAAGTTATTTGAAAAAACGTAATTAATTACTAATTACTGATTAGTTCTCCAAGAATGTAATTCTGTTACTTTACTGATTACTTAAACAAAGTCAATAAAATCAAATCAAAAAAAGTAGATGTTAAACTTTACTGAATTCATAGTCATAGTTAATATTAAGACAAAGATAAGATATCACTTATTATAAATTGTCTGGCAGCTGTGTGTTACATAAATTGTAGCTCGACCTCCTCCGTGGCTAAGTGTGGTTCATATTAGTGTCAGATCTGTGCTGTGGTGCTTTGTGATCAAAACAGACAGGTGCATTTTAGTGAGTCATTTTAACAGTGACACACATTTTATGTAAAACGTTGTATTGCCAGACAGTGTTGCTCTATACCTTTTATAAAATGCACTTGCTTTACAGATTATTCTCTCGAATTATGGATTTTCCCCATGCTCAAAGATGTTACACAAAGTGGTACTAAAGACTTGGCTGGACCATCTTTGATGTTTTTCTGCACAGTGTGATCATTATTGACATTAGTGCTAATCTGGGGGCAAATGCCAGAACAGCTGTCTGGGAAAAAAAAAAAGAGAGAAAGGATTACTGGCACTAAAGAAGCCCCAGAGGTTGGACAAAAATGCCATGACTGATAGTCAGAGCATGAACCAGACCCAATAAACAGTAATTATCTTAAATACTTGGGTTATGGGTCCAAAATTGAAACTGTGACAGCTACCATGTCCTCACTACAGCATGTGTTTGATTAAAAAGGTTGAAATTTATGTGGACAAAGCCGAGAACAGAAAGCTTGGACAGACTGCATCAGGGGTGGTTTCACTACACTCTGTTTGTTGCTTATCATAATTAAAAACTGCTGTTAATGAGATAGTGACCATTCACCTTCATTAATTCACTTGTTTTTGACCTACATGCTTGTTCGCATTCAGGTTCATTTGGTTTGGGGCCAATTCCATCATCCACTGTGCAAAATACAGCAAAACACATTGACCCTTACTGAGCTGTGTGCGTTCGTGTGTGTCTCTGTGTGTGTAGAAGTTACTCTAGATGCACCTAGTATCTTGAGTACCAGTCAATGCCAAACAGAGGAGAAGCGCACAAAAGAATTAGGGAGCCAAAGGAAATGAACCAAATTCAATTTCAGCCCAGGCTGCTCAAGCTGTCTACCACATAAAGCCAAGACTTATTATGAGATGGGCACGAATATCATTATTATTCAAACCTGATGAGGCGCCCTCTGTTTAATGGAAGCTTTCAATTTAGTTCACCTAACAACAATGCTTGCATTATGAAGCTGGTTTGCCTCAGTATTTTGATCGCCAGCTATTTGAATCAAGAGCGGTTGCAGAAATTGAGAATTCAGTGATCTTGTGGGGATGTGTGCAGATGGTGGTTATTGATTTATTTAGATAAGAAATATTGGTTATTTCAAGGGCTCCTATGTGTTACTTGTATGCTAAGGAGTCTGAATAAGTAAAGTGATGAGTCACTTGGCTGCCATAGATTCAGGAAATTGGTTTGTCGTGGTGTAACAATAGGCTTGTCTGTGGTACGTAATTGCTTTAGACCCGCAACTTTCACAAAATACTCACACTCACAGCGCACAGACACACCGTAGAAAGAGTGCGGCTGAAACTCGAGGCCCATACAGACATGTTTGAAGACTTGAAAGGTGGTGTACTTCAGAGCTTTTCTGATAAAGTGATGAGAATGTGTGAGGAGTGTTTTGATAGACCAAGAATCTTTTTGCTATAGTGCGATAACATTTCAAATACCTTGCCAACAAAGCCTCTTCAGAAGTCTCACTATCATAAAATGGTTGATTTTAATCAGTTAGCATCCAATTAGGAACTTCCACTGACTCAACATCTGGAGAAGTGTCTGTGTGTGTGTCTGGGAAACTTGGATTGCTTCTTATTTTCTCTCTACATTTATGCTGACACCAAAGAAACTGCAAACTCTGCTAATACACTTGCTGATGAAGGTATATCCCCTGTTGCGCAGTCATTTAAATCATTCCCCGGACAAAAAATACTGTATGAAGCTTTATCAAACTCTTAGGAAGTCCCTCAGCTTAGTGTGTCAGTATCATAGTCGTGACACTTATAGCTCTACTTCTAAGTGCTCTTTCCTGCAACAGACTACGCTCATATATCATACTATTTTTCTTTTATGCTTCACAGCCTTTTAGAACAGTCTCCACACCAATCCTTTGCTTAGTTTTGGTTCTATCAATACAATGTTAGGTTTAAGTGAAGAGTTGTTTCAAAAAACAAACAAACCTACTTTGCATTCCTTTACTGGTCTTTTTATTAAGTACACATTGGTACTTAAGCTGGATCTTCTTTTGCTTTAACAACTGTCTACAACAGTCCGCAGAGATTTTGGTCCATATTGACATAATGCATATTATTCCAGTATCGACTATTGAGGATTTTTTTTTTTTTGCATTTTCAGTTGGTTTTCTGAAAATGCAGCAAACTGGGGGGGAAATCCATTAAATGTGGACTGGAGCTGCAATCATTCACAGATAGACAACAGATTATATGCTATTATGATGTTAGATGGCCACTCCTGACATAGCTCATGTATTCACTGGACTCATAACCCTTTACACTAATGAATAGTGAAGAGAACTGTGAGGACCTAATTAAGTGTCCAAGCCCTTGGCTATTCAGGGGGGGAGAGTGTCAAGCTCCTTTATGCACTTATGCACAGTGGATTCTTAATGCATAACGTCATGTTAAGAACCCTGAAAATAAACCATGCCAGCGGAGCTTCCCAAGGGGACGAGACACTTTCGCTGAGCTCCATGTCTCTCCATGTCTGTCTGGAGACCAGTCATGAAAAAGCCCACCCCCCAGTGCTGCAACAATGAGACGAGTAAATTGGAAGTCACAGCACCAACTTTAGCATTTGCAAGGCGCAAGAGGTCAGGACTCCGCTCAAGGCACTTGTTTTTAGTAAGTGTAGAAACAATTGAACCCGTTCAACACTCTTGTCCCATTGGTAAAGATCTTTTAACTCTACCTTTTGGTTATCCCTTCTTTATCTTAAGTAGCTATATTGTTTTATTAATTAAAGTATAGCCGATGGGGTTCATATTATTCCTGAAACACACACCAAAAAAACCCCTTACTGGAGTAAGTTTTACAACAGTCGTATCATTATGGTGATGCTGCATCCATCTATTGAAGATATGAGATTTGTGAAAAATTCTGTCTCATGTTGTTAGTTATATCAGCTTGCCATACATATTAGATTTCTTGTCATTTCTGACGTAAAAGCACAGACACAACTCAACACATTCTATTAAAAAAAAACAACTTCAGTGCCACTGACTTTGGACTCATAATTTTTTATCTGCTGTAAATTGCCCTACTTATCTAAGTTACATGGAAGGAAGTAGTAGTAATTTTCTCTAATTTTTTTGTCTTAATTTTGTCTTTGGACTACAAAATATTTTCTTCAGTTAATATGTTCTTTATCAAAGAACAACAGCCATAACAGCTGCGTTTAAACAAGGCTGCAGCCAGTAATCCACATTAATATTCATAGCATTTAAATCAAAACGCCAAAAGCATCAAAATGACAGTTGTTTTAAATTAAAATACACACACACACACATACACACACATATATATATGTGTGTGTATGTGTGTATATATGCATATATATGTGTATATATGTATATATATATGTATATATATGTGTATATATGTATATATATGTATATATATATGTGTATATATGTATATATGTATATTATATATGTATGTATATATGTATATATATATGATGTATATATGTATATGTATATATGTGTATATATATATATGTATATATATATGTATATATGTATATATGTATATATATATGTGTATATGTATATATGTATATATATATGTGTATATATGTAATATATTATATATGTGTATATATGTATATATGTATGTATATATATGTATATATGTATATTATGTATATATATTATGTGTATTATATATGTATATATATATGTGTATATATATATATGTATATGTATATGTATATATGTATATGTATATATATATATATATATGTGTATGTATGTGTATGTATGTGTATGTATGTATATATGTATGTATGTATATATGTGTGTATATATATATATGTGTATATGTATATACACATATGTATGTGTGTATATATGTGTATATACACACACAACAACAACAACAAAAAATACATTGAGGAACAAACATCAATGGATGTCGGCCAAAGTACCCAGTCTGGAGGCAGACTTGTTTTTCATTAAGATTAACTGTGTAGC
Organism: Haplochromis burtoni; assembly: GCF_018398535.1. Classification (NCBI taxonomy): domain Eukaryota; kingdom Metazoa; phylum Chordata; class Actinopteri; order Cichliformes; family Cichlidae; genus Haplochromis; species Haplochromis burtoni. Next base: position 1,764,665 of record NW_024582445.1, read on the forward strand.
GGGGGCGGCCTATCTTTCTATGCCTCCAGCTGACACTTCCGTCCCCCTCCTACAGCAGCAGTGTGTGTGTGTGAGTGTGTGGTGTGTTTCAATGCTATCAAACAATGGAAGTGTTATCAGACACTGCCGAAGGCATATGAACGAGTCAGAGGGGAATTCAGACCAAAAATCAGCATGTTCCCAAGAGACCCAAAAGTTTATACTCTGAACCGAGATATGAGGAAGGAATTTTGTTATGACCTGTTTTCACAAATGAAATATTGTTTCCTATACTTGTACTATATCTGATACATTGTCTTGTATTTAACTAATTTTTAAGCCCCCGAGGAGTGATATAACTGCTGAAAGGCATATGCTCTTATTTTATCGAATTAGGTCTCTTTTCTGTCTGTTGCTAAAGTCTCAGCTCCATACATTTTCCAGTCAAATATTTCCCATTTGCAACTTGAACCTATACTAAGAAGAACTTGATAAAGCCTCAGATGTTATTTTCGACCACTGGGTAAAAAACAAAACAAAACAGAAGTCTGCGTAAATACTCAGAGAAGCGCAGTTTTAATTAACTATTAAGGATCAAGCTGTCCCAGTAACCATCTGTAGTAGATACTGAGCAATATGTGCATTATGCTGGTGTCCAACATTTTACAAAAATACTCATCATCGCTTAATTTCATGTTTTGACAATGTGCAGATTGTTCTAATTAAACAAAATCAAATATCAAATGAGGCTTTATGTGCTTTGTCAGTGATTGTCATATTGTAAAGATGATGACATACATAAGTTTTAAAGAATGAGGTAATTTTCAAATTAGACACATTTCATGAAGTGATTGACAGAACTTCGAAAGAAGTGACAAAGGGCTGTATATGTTTCTGTATAATATAGTTGTTCAGTTAATGGTTATAGTTTCAAAGAATTAATTTTTTATATATATATAAATATTAGTGAAATACAAGTGAAATACAAATGTTAATTATAGCTTATGTGACTTTTGATATACCCAACCTTTTATTTAACATTATCTGTCGAATGACCTAGTAGAACACTGTGTCTAAGGCATATGAGCTGTTGTTTTGATCTGCCTGAGCTTGTAAATAATGTGAAAGAAATTGCCTTTGGGGGAAAAAGGAGGCGTGATGTTTCTCAAAGTATGATGCAAACATCAACCAGTATAAATCACATTAATAAAAATAGTTGAATAAAAGGAAAGATTGAGTACAAGTAAATGATTGCCAACAAGTAATTTTCTGTCTGGAAAAAAAGAGGAAATAAAAGAAGGAAAGACCCGATGAGTTAGACACACTATGCTACATATTTTACTCACATCTTTTTGTATATGTGCATTTCAAAAAGCCCCAAATGCATATTTGTTTTCATCAAGTATATTCAGAAAGAAGTTCAACATTAAACAAAGCCAATAAATTAAACTTGCATTCGGCTAGTCTTTGACTGTTCCATGTCTTATCTGTGCACTCATGGATTAATTCATTCTTATTATCAAGATTTTCCTACATTTTAATGTTGCTCTTGAATATTAAGCTAATATTAAGGTGAACCAAATGATGAGGTTGTTTAGTCAAGGCAAACAATAGGCCATCAATCCCAGCCAGCGGGAACCTACCAGCATGAATCTTGATGAACATCCAAGACTACTTCAGAATCTGCACTCTAGACAGAGGTGTCGACAGCACAGTATTCCATCAACACTGAACATGACTTTTCATTATTTACAGTTTACAGAGGGTTTGTTTTTCCTCGTTTCTTCTTTACTCCTCAGGATTTCAGTGGATGCAGCAAAAGAATTGCAGAGGTTCAGCACATTGTTAAAGAAGTGTTTTCCTTACTACCCTTCCTCCAAAGTCATTACTGGTCCGAGGGCTGTTTGTACATTTTCTGTCTAAGCGACAGACTTTCAAACTACACACTGGGCAATTCTATTGGTAGCATATCCCAATTATTTTAAAAGAAAATGTCTGACAAAAGAATCCAGAAATCATATTTCCTCATACTCCGCTTAACTTCACAATTCCTTTTTGATATAGTTCTTTTAAAGGAAAGTACAATGAAATCATGCACAATCACGAAATGTTAAGGAGAGTAGTTGTTGGAAATGGACTCTTCATCTTCCAACCGCCTCATTACACAGTAATTCTGCACAATGTGAAATTTACAAGCTTGAGACTTGGCCAATATTTGAATGGGAAGACATCTACATGTAGTTGTTGTTCCTGTTCATTAAAAAAAGAAGAAAGAAATTGAAGAAGCAGCAACTTCAGGAAATATCTGGCAGATGGTAGCGTATGCAGTTGTTTAGGGTAGTTTGCACCTTTTGGTGTTGATTGTCACACTTTTTTGTGACCATATGCTGAACATTAGCACAAAACCTGAGAGTTTTTTTCTTCTTCAGCTTAGCCAGACATCACTTGCGTTTCCGCTTGGCTGCAGAAATACGGTATTAGGCTCTACTGTTGGTGTCACTGTGATTTATTCTCAACAACTCATTCTATACTTGAGACAAAATTAACCTTATCATACCACACATCTTTCTTTTAATGTCCAGTAAAAGCACTCCAGCTTAATGAATGCAAATATTGTCCTCCAGATAATTAAGATGAATGTTTACATCTCAATGCTTTTACGTACTCTGAGTCACTGCTGCTGCCTGCCAATGCATGCCTTTATATATACTGCTAAAATATGTATTGTGGTATATAAGTGATGGCTGAAAGAAGTCCCAGTAAAAACAGTGTGCACACTCTCTGCTGCCATAAGCTTTTATTGCTATGAAGTCATCACAAATCATTGCATGAACACCTTTTATCTGGTTACTGCAGTATCGACAGAGGTTTTAAGGTTTCGTCTTTTCGGTATTTGAGAACTCATATTTAAAATCTCACTTAAAATAACATTTTAACTGCTGGGAAGAGCTTTCAATAATTAAATTAATTAATTGATGGAAAAGTTTTACTTTATTCCTTGAAAAGCTCTTCTTAACAAGATACAGTACCACTTCCTGGAGCAAAGACTGAGCAGACACCATTTGCAACATTCTAGATGCTTGGCGGAAGCAGAAATGTTTGCCACAAACACGCAAAGGCCGCTTTTTAAAAAGGAAAGAAAAGTGTGGAAGCGCAGTAAGACACCACATTTTGCCACCTGATGGCTGTGAAAGCCGCGTAATATTTAGCTGTTAACCACAGATTCTCAGCTTGAATGAAAACATCACAAGGTTGTTTTTAACAATACTCATAGCAGCATGTTAACTGTAGAAATGCTGTTAAAGCTCTGCAAACAGAATTCAAACTCAGCAGGCTTCTGGCGTCCTTCTGAAAAGTAATCTATTTAAGTAACAGAAGAAATTAACAGAAATGCAGCAGATCTGTCTGCCTGTCCGTCTGTCTCTGTCCCCCCACCCACCTGCTAAAGAAAAGGTTATTTTACATTATTAGAGTCATGCTGTGACCATGAGCTTTGTCAACTATAGTTTAAAACTATAAAGTTAGAATTTCAGACAGGAGCTTGATGATATCAATATCTGCTACAATAGGAACCTGAACAGCGAGTCAAGCTTTAGGGAAATCACAGTTGAGAAAGAGCCAAGTAAGCAGACTAGCATCAAGTTAACCTAATTGTTATAGTTTAAACTTAAATGACTCACAGCCAAAACTGAGCATATTCTAACCGGGTTAAACACTGAGTGTAGAGATGATATACGTTTGTAATAGCCATTTAAAAAAAACACTGATAATCAATTGACCCATTTTTTCAATCCCATTGAAATGTGAGTCAACACGCCTGTGGAGAATATAGTTACATATTGTTTTAGTTGAATGTGTAAAAATACTCTGACACACCTAATTCATTTTCTAGATCCCAGACTTTAGAGCTATATTGGTTCACAAGGTGGTTATTTATGTTTCCACTTTGGGGTTTTACTACTTTCTATTATGGAGAACAAGTGGTCCTGCTGTTACAGTTGCTGCTGCCTGTACTAACATTGTAGAGCTAACAGTTAACTAGGGCTGTAATTATTAAAATGTTATTAATGACTGACTAGTTTTTGTGGTGCCAACTAATGAGTGTCACAACTTTTAATTGTCATTTCAAAAAACTGCACGTCTCTGTTTTTAATGCCAGCAGATGATTTCAAATATTTTATAATATCCATATCTACACTTAACTGACTGTTTCATGCACTGTTAAATAAGGGCAAGTACACAGACAGTATAGCAACTCGTCGTTTTGCTCATACATTTTAAAAAAAGAAAAAAGACATACCTGTTGACAGGAACACTGCTGGAATCTTTTCCAAAGGGGTAATGTAGTGGAAAATAGGATTCAGGTATTGGAACGTCCCGATACACCATGATTTAGAATAAGAGGGACTCTTTGAAAGGTTAATGGCTGCCATTTCTTCACAGTGTTTGTTCATTATTCAAATGCCAAACAGGCAAACTTTAATCAACGCTCGGTACGGCACAGGCAGGTGACGTCTGAGTATGTTCATTAGATTTCTCATGTATTATTTAAGTAATCAGACCAGCATGTCCTTGCATTCATGTTGTAAGATGTTGTGTTAAACCACAAGCAAGAGAGAAAAGTGAAGATTATCCTGCTTTATCACTGCAGTGATGTTGTATAAGACTAGAGGAGGCTGAGGGCAGTCTCGTTCGTGTTTAAAATATTGAGCAGTTTGATTGACACAATGGGATTTGTGTTAGAGTTTGAGCTATTGCTGAGGATTTGTTTTTGTATAGTTTCTGGAGGGAACACATCAAGGAGAGGGAACCGCATAGAAATATACCACAGTGTAATGTTTTAATAGCTGTCTGTAATAAGCTTCTCCTCAATCATTTAGAAATAATGGATTATCTATTAAATGTTCCATACATATTCATGGATATCTTTTGCTGATTCTAAAAAAATGATGGAGGAAAGCATCTGCTACTGTAAACGTCTACATTAGCTAAGTTTGTCGGCACCAATAAAATTACAAGATTTATTTATGTTCTTTATATATCAAGGCTGCAGTAATTTTATATTAAACAATCTCTGACACTGTCCAAAGAGAGTTATTATACAGTTGCGCACAGCATAAGGCATTTTAGCAACTTTCAGCTAACTGTTTTGGACTTCAGTCCTGGAGTTTTCTGTTGTGGTTCAGCTTCCCTGGATCTTTGCCTGATAAACTATATATATATATATATATATATATATATATGAGAGAGAGAGACAAAGACGCAACAAATCTGACAAATGCATTTATAGCCATTTTAATAATGATTACTCCCCCACAACCATCACCAATATACATTGGTCTACCAAAGATCTGGGAAAATTCACCTTGAAATTAAAAGGTGTGCTTGTTAAATAGTGTCATTGCTGCAGCAGTAAGGAGCAGCCTTTATTTGTGCTCAGCAAGCAAATGGAGACAAGTTTGCGTAATCCATGCAAACAAGGCTTCAAATGAAAATGTAAAGCTTGTTGTGAAAGACATATTTGGTACAGCACCTTCTTTGCTACTGATTTCACCTGTCAACAGCCAGCGATCACTCACCAACAGGTTGGAAAATACACATTTTTCCCTACTGACTGTTGGCTACAAGATGGATATCATATCAGTTGTCAGTTTGACTGCACAAAAAATTTGCTGATTAACCCTCTCAAGGCAGGCGTTGACGATTTGCAACAGTTAAAAACTAACAACCTGATTACCCCACATACATATTTTATGAGTTTTTTTTACTCAGAAGTACCACTGCAGGACTTGGTTGTGCATTAGCAACAAAAAGTTTAATTTGAGCCTGAGAGGGTTAATAACAAAACCGAATTTGTTCAATAAATTTGTTTTCTGTATCCCTATTAAGAACTGTATTTTTTTAGTAATAAAGTTTCTGTGTGTATCTGCCATGTTTTAGTTATCAGAGAATTAGTTAAATATTAAATTTCACATTTACATACACTTAAAAAAACATTTTAGCACTGAATAAAAGCAATGATTGTCTTTGGTTTTGTAAAGCTTTCAGCAAAAAAATATGTGATTAAAAAAAAAGTTATATTATGTAACAGTAACCTAGCTAACGACGTATTCAGAAAGAATAATAAATCATCTATCATCCTGATTTCATACATCAATTGAACTTTGCTTATAACTATAATGGATTTGAAGATGGAAGCATGAAACTATCTCATTCTCAGTGATGACAAACAAGTGTGACGGGCAAAGCAGGTGCGGCATGATTAGGCCTGGAAAAATGTGCACTTGAGAGGTGCTTGTTTCATTCTCCTACAGACTACCTGCCAGATAAAGCACTTCACTCATATTGGGGGCAAAACAAAAGAAGCCAAAAAAAGGGTAAAAATCGAAAAATAAAGGCTGTTCTCAGTTCTGCAGTAACCAAAAGTAAGCCTAAGGCCAGTAATAGGATGAAGGGATATTGTCCCACCTAGTGAAATCTCTATGGACATCTCTTTAGATGCACCAAAATTTAATCAACATATTGAATGAGGTGTTATTGCATTCAGGCAGTCACACATTCTACACGCTGGGCTTACACGCTGGGGAGTTAATAAAGCACAAGGCATTAGCATCAAAATGAAAGTTAAAGGCAAACTCCTACTGAATGCAAATCTTGACCAGAAATGTATCTACTGATGGAATCCATCTTTTGTAATTAAGAATGAATGTGTGGGAAATGTGCGAGGAGGACGGAGAGCTAGAAGTAAAAGACCTGCTCAGAAAGATGAATGCTATTATGGAGTAGGAGTGAGACGGCTGGTCTGGAATAATAACTTCCTCTGCCACATTATGTTAGTGCATTTCTGATAAGATCATTGGAAAATGGCAGCTGTTGGAAATAATGCAATTCATTTCGTGTTGCTGCGGGACACTACAGGGCCCTAAATGAAGCATGTCTTCTATTAGACCCCTAAAGAAACAAACTAATAGCCCTGCAAAGACTTGCCATTTATAATATGACTATAATTCGTATGATTCATTAAGCAGGAACAGAAAACGATAGTATACTCTGATTAGAATAGTCCTCCGGGGAAATTCTTATGTTAATTTATTCTGAAATCTTTCATTGACTAAGCAACTTGTCGAGATATTGTGTAGATTAACTCCCCAGGTCACATTGTAGTGTAGTTTCATATTGTCTCTGCATTAGGTATAAGAGATGAATGTTGTTTACATATGTTTAATACCTCTGTCCATTTTTGTAACCACAAAATGAACTCATTATTTAAACTAAAGCTATGCCTTGATAATTGTTTCTGTGGACATTTTTAGACTTTTGTCTCAACAATTCCTTGATGATCTATGGATGCACTAACCCAAAGTACTTGAACAGTACTCCTTGTTGTTACATTTTACACAATAGGTAACCTTTCAGTACTTGTTTTTAACATCGAGTGTCTCTTGCTTGAGAGGGAAAGCATGGTACTGACATAGATCACAGGACTCACAGGACAATGCCAGCAGAGGATAGTTCATTTAGTTATACTAACAATATTTTATTACTCATGTACTAATGGACACATGAGGGGCAGCTTCTGGGGTTTAATATGTTGCCGAAGGACACCTTGACACTGGGGTTGGACAATAAACCTTTCAATGTGCCTACCTAATGAGTAATAGCCTATTTTTGAATGTTATAGTATGAATTGAAGACTTTATTGTGTGCATGAACATGGCAGGATTAGACAGCTGTAAATTTCGAGTAAATCCCATTGTAGTAGTTGAGCTGCGATTTGTATCATTTACTGGAAGAGATGGGAGCTGTAAACTTTGTTTTGTGCATAGTTCTTTTTTCAGTGCTACATTCACTTGATTTCTCATTTGGTTTATTATTTCTAGTTTTCATTATGCCTTATGTATGAAAGTGTGTTTTATGTTTTTATTATTTTTAAATTTGTAGTATTCATAATATAGTCTCAATAGTTTGTTGTTTGTGTTAGGGGTGGGCGATATAAACGATATACGATAGAAACGATATAAATTTGGCCAACGATAGAGATTTTGACCATACCGCTCTATCGCGATAGCGCATGTTGACGACGTCATCAAGCGGACGTCATCAACATGTGTTAATGTTATGCTAACATAGCTGTGTCGCTAGCAATCACGTAGCACAACATTATATACCAGGTAGTCCAACTTCAGTAACCCTACAAATGTCACTGCTGTTTAGTTTTCTGTCTTCATTTATGTTGGAAGTGGTAGCAGAGTTGTACGTTTGAATTGTTTCAAAAATCTCTCAGTCAGAACATGGTATGTCATGTTTAGGTGGAACTTTAAGTGTGCCTTGTAGTGTGGAAAATACGTTATACAGAAGAAAAGAATATATCGCGATATATATCGTTACCACACGTGCTTCAAATTATACCGCAATATGGATTTTAGGCCATATCGCCCAGCCCTAGTTTGTATGTATTTGTGTGTTCATGCGGACCAAAATTAGACGTGGTAATCAAGGACACAAGACTTCCCTGTAAGCACTAAATATATTCCAGTAAGTATAACTTGTAATGAGAGCTTTTAATCAAACTGACCTTCATCTAATTGATTAATGAATAAATACAACCTATCAATCAGCAGCAGAGGGCTCGTTTTCTCTCCATGTGTTTAATAGGCATCTGTAACGAGATGCTGTATTTGAGCAGCCTTCAGATTATCTATAATATACCAAATTTACTTCATTATGATGTTGTTTTATTTTTTATTAACTTAGGTTATGTTTTACACTGTAATCTACATTTATATCTACTATAGCAGAGCGGAGATGACCATAGTTTTGAGTTATTTCTCCACTCCATCGTGATGGATGTCATGCCTACGTTTGTTTTCAGACGCGAACTTCTTATTTGATTGCACTATAGTAAGAACTAGATGTTGCAAATAACTATTTTTAATACCAACTGAAATAATTTTGGATTACCAGAGGTAGTATATAAGAAGTAACAAAATACAGGGTCACTACTTTTTGACTGACTAGGCATAGTCATGTTTCACTGTTTGCTTTCAGACAACATTCAGGATTTGAGAAGAGTAAACACTTAAGATTTAGTATTCTTACATCTGCCAAAGAGGTCATGTTCTTCGTAGCGTGTGTGCATGTATGTCATTCTGTCTGTAAACACGACAGCTCGAAAAGTTTTTAATGATTTCCAATAAAACTTTGTAGGGGTTGATACTAGAATTTCAGACTCATTATGATATTCAAGAATTTGTTTGCCACGTGGAGGATTCTGACCCCATCCTGCAATAACAAATAATAGCAAAGAAGTTATATCTCAAGAAAAGTTAGCTTGTTAAATTTCTATTTCTATTTTCTCTTTCTATTAAGTGTAAGTTTTAGTTTTGAGGTTTTTGTAGTTTTATAAATTATCTAGATAAATTTACTAGCGATTCCATCCATTTTCTTCTGCTTATTTGGGCAAGGTTGCAGGGGCAGGTGAAAAGGCCCAGACCTTCCACGCCCCAGCCACCTCCTTGAGCTTATCTGGAGGAACACCGAGGCATTCGCAGACCAGTCATGAAATATAATCTCTCCAGCATGTCCTGGGTCTGCCTGGTAAACCGACAACTTTGCTTTTGTCCTCAGCTCTCTCTTCACCAAGATAGGTCGATCTCTCAGTTCCCTCTCCACTCACTTGTGAACATGGCCTAGAGAAACTCCTCTACTTCTTGGCTGCGAACTGCTCCAGTGCAAGCTGGAGGCTACCACCTGATGAAGACAACAGTATCACATCCTCTGTAAAGAGTAGATATGCAATTCTAAGACTACCAAAGTCAAAGCCTTCTGCCATGTGGCAACACCTAGAAATTTTGTCAAAAAACAGAATTGGTAACAAAGGACAGTCCAGGCAGAGTCCAACACCCACCGAGAACGAAACTTACTTTTGGCAATGAGTACCAAGTTTTTGCAATAGTTGACCAAATGGCTCGTAGTGGGCCAGTTACCCCATACGCCAGACGCACACCCGACTCTGAGGGACGCAGTCAAATGTCTTCTCCAAGTCCACAAAACACAGGTAGACTGGTTGGGCAAATTCCCACACATCCTCAGATATTCTTGAGAGGATAAAGAGCTGATCCAGTATTCTGCAACCAGGATGAAAACTGCATTGTTTCTCCAGTATCCAAGGTTCAATTAATGGACGAACTCTCCTTTCCAGCACCCTGGCATAGACCTTCCCAGGAAGGCTGAGGAATGGGATCCCCTCGTAGTTGGAGCACACCCTTCGATCCCCCTACTTAAAAATGAGAACCATCACCCCAGTCTGCCAATCCAGAGGCACTGTCCCAGATCTTCTTACAGATTGTGAAGGTAAAATGTGTTTTAGAAGCTACGAATAAACAAAGTGAACAACAAAAAGCACAACACAACAGCTCATTAATTTAATTATTGTAGAAGAGCATTATAGACAAGTTACAATGGAACTTTTGGTAAAATGTGATATTCATTATGAAAAATAAAAAAGATATTACAAATAAACACTAAAAGATTGAAATAGTCACTGCCTACATTTTGACCTCACAGCTTGCTACTGCAAAATTAGAAACACATTTTTCTAAAGGAGAAAAGCTCAAGTTTATCATTTTTTTCACATCGGCAGCCTCTCTCTCATCCACATTTAATACCACTCTGCCTCAGTCTGCAGCTCTTTACATCCTCACCTCTCTTCAGCCCTGAAACCTGTCTTATTAGGCTGCTCTGCTGTGGATCTTTTACATGTTACAGATCTGCCTTTCTTTCAAGTTGACCCTAAAATGCATTATTTTTATTGCACTGCATTCTGTTTAAAAAGAACAAAGAAAACAAAATGAAAATATACAAAATACAATACTATTCCCTTAAAAGAAAATACTGCTCAGAGGGTAAGCTGCCTTTGTGGGAGTTTGCACTATCACAGTGTTTCTTCTATCTCGTCTATCTTGTCGTTTTGTTAGACCCAAACATTTTTGGAAACGTTTTAATCAGTATTGCATATTTTACAAAGGTATTCTCATGATTTCTTGCTCACCATGGTGTTTCAGACTAACAAAGTAGTAGTGACATAACAGTAAAAATTTAAGAGTAAAATAAGTAAAATAATGGCTCAGGCGATTAGAGGATCATCAGGGGGTCCTTTTGTCCCTCTGTGGGGGGATACTCCCACTAGGTTTATATCTGGGACTCTCCACTATTCGACTCTCCACCATTTGACCTTAGAACTGAAGAAGCTTCTCGGATGAGAGGTGAAACGTCTTCAAGCAACTTAAAGAAGTCCAGCGCTTTTCGTTGCAAGCTCCTTTGACAAAGTAAAATAAAAAGTTCTCCAGACTAGTAGAACATTTTATTCGAATCTGCTTTTCTGTTAGATGCATCTGTTCCACTTTTCCGTTCTAATAAAGAACTCAAAGCTTCAGTTCCCTACACAGATTTTCTATAGGACTGAGGTCTAGAAACGATGTATGATGGTCTTGGTGATCACACTTGCTGATGATCAAGTGCATTTCAAATTAAAACCACCTGGCTGCTACTTAACCTTTTAACTGTTGTGGAAGCAGTAATCGTGCACTCTTTTTGCACTGCTTCAGAATTTTGTTTTAGCTTTAAATGAACCATGACTTAATGTGACGTGCCATGTGTTTTTGTTAATCTGAGATTGTATTTATCTACTTTAATAACTTGTATTATGTTCTGATACATAAAATCCCAGAATTGAAAGAGTCTGAACTTTTTTTTTTCACATGACAATATATGGAAGGCTCATTTTTACTTTGGATATTTTTAGGAAGATACGCAAATGCTTGTTTTTGTATGTTTGTCATAGTAAATTAAAATGTGAGTTTAGAGCATCATTCTTTACTAATATTACTATAGCTATGTATCAGCTCTTTCTCTATATATCTTACAAGTAAACACAGTGACATCTTAACCCAATCACTCAAACAGTTTGTTGGTAAAGTGTTTCTTTGAAGTGGCCTGTACCATAAACAAAGGGCTATGCTACAGAGGAGGAGACCAGTTGTCAGCCGCCGACAACAGCATGGTTTCAAACTGCGGCAGAAAAATGATGAGGCCTCCCACAGCTTGAGTCATTTGTCTGGAGGATAATTGGTCTCTTCTTTGCCATGTTTCACCTTGCAGCTGTACACACTCTCCTTTGAGGATGATGTGTATGTGCACTGGTCCATGTGTGTCTGTGATTGTATATGAGTGTTTGAGCCAGTAGGGGTCTAGATGGGGGTAGTGGAAGGTCCACCTGCTTGGTCCAAGTCACAGTCCATTCATCTAGCTCTATTAAACAGCATCTTTGTGAGTGGCCTAGCTGTGGGACTCCATGAAAGCAATGCATTTCCATCAAGGCTGTACTTTGTTAGCCAAGACAGCATTTGTTAATTACCTTGCAAGTCTTTACTAGCTGGAACATATATCATCACTTCCCTGCTAAACACCATAAGGCAGGCAATTGTGAAAGATCAAGAGTCGCCTGTGTCATACAAGGGCAAAACTACAGTATTTGTAATTTTCTGTGCATGCTGTTCAAAGACAGTCTTGTCAACTTCACACTAATTAATTGAATTTGTCAAAAAATCAAGACTTTAGAGGCAAAGGCTTTCTAGTAACCTTCATAAAAAAGCAGATGCAAACCACTATAATGAGTTAAATATTTGTTAAAGAAATAGCATTTCAATGCATATAAACTGCTAGAAGGTCAACCAAGATAAGAAAACACCCTTTCCCCTGTCCCTATACCCATTCATGAATAAATGGCTATCAGACAAAGTTGATGGATGTATTGCATATTTTATTTTCAAGGACAACTTGGACTATTTCAATTTTTGAAGCTATTTTTGTAAATTGTTGCAGTTGAGATTGAGGAACACGTTTTCTTTCTCTTCTGTAACTACCGTACTTTTCGGGCAATAAGCCGCTACTTTCTGCACAAGCTCTGAACCCTGCGGCTTCTAGTCAGGTGCGGCTAATGTATGTACAAAACAGGATTTTCCCCTGATTTTAGCTTGTGTGGCTAATATTCAGGTGCGCTTTGTAGTCCGGAAAATATGGTAATTATTCTGAAAACAAATAATTAGCTTTTTACAGAAGACCAACACAGCTATTCAGGTTTTTTATGTGGCATCATGCACCCACTGCATTTGTGGCTGCCTAGACAACGAGTGCTAAAGAAAAATGTCTATTCATTGACTAGTCAGCAGTGGTTCCTGGAGGTTGCTGGTTCTCATTGGGTGAAATCAGTTGCAAAGAATATGCTTCACTAGAAACTTCTAATTAACTGCTTTGGTTGCTAACATATTTTCACAGGTGCCTGAAGTTTAAAGTTAACTACCTGCTAAACTGTAGTAAAACTCGAGAAACTGGGACACAAACTGGAAATGGAGAAGCTTCGCCTTCAAAGTAGAAGTTCTGCCCCAGACCACCAGTTGGCTAACGTGTTTAAAAAGGCACAATTTTTGCTTTGAAGACAAACCTTTTGTTTCTGGTTTGTGTAACACTTTTCACTGTTTCTCTACAGCTACAGGTTTTTACTAACCAGTTGGTTATAAATAATTATTCTTACCAATTATTTTCCTAGTAACTACCACCAACCACTAGCAAGCACTTGTAACTGGTTGGGGAATATACATGTTTCTCTCCCAGTGGGTGCTTCTGAGATTGTCACTGACCAGTTTCTAAGCTCATATGATTGAGGCCTTACTCGATCATATGATTTCATGATTACCACACATCCAAAGTTTCTGACAAGTTAAAGTCACACTGTTAGCAGTCATATGTCTGCAGTACCCAACTAGCTTTAAAACAGCTATTTGGATACAAGACTGTTCATAGATGCCTTATGACTGCATAGGGATAAAATGTCCACACTTTAGATATGAATAACTTACTAAGGCATTATATTAAAATGGAAGAACTCTTTAATGTCTCTTAATCCATCAAGGAATAGTTTGGTAAAGACATGTGATACATGGATTGCAACAACATTAAACAAGGAGGGGGTTAGCCAGATTACTTAAGTTCTTAAGCAGCACCACTACTGATGTGTTAACTCATTGTTGTTTGAGTTACTCAAGAGTAACACCAATGACACCAATATTGGATAACACCAATGAATAACAGTCAAGTTCAAAAAATTGCTTATGGTTATGTCAATTATACAAGTAAATGCTATAAACACAATCTGTAAAACCATGTACAATTTAGTAGCTGTATGAAAAAAAAAAACGATAAAGCCAACAAAAAGTTGGCTTTATTGTAATTCAAAGTGATAAAAACTTGTACAAAGAGAAGCTTAATAATAAAAAAGGACATTACAAAAAGTTGAAAATGTCGGCGCATGAAGGAGACAAGACAAACAATGGTATGTTACAGTGAGGAAAGAGATACTTGAAGTAGAATTTAATTTAAAAAATTACCAAAATAACTAATGTCCCATTTAAAGCACATTTAGTAGATATTTCTGTAACTGTATATCACTGTTGTAAGAGCAAAGGGCAAGACTCATAACATAAATACAATAATAGCAAAAGACAGATGAAATGGGCTTTCTCAGGGAGTAATTGCAGTGAGAGAAGTAAGAGTTGTTTTTGTTCAGTGTGCAGAAGGTGATGTTCACCCTATGATGGAAGATTGGAGCCACAGCTATGACTGTCTGAAGTGGGAAGGTCATTCCAGAGGTAAAAAGAGTGTAGACTAGGTGTAGTGATACCACAGCAGAGCACAGAAGGGACAGCTAAGCAGACAGTACAGCAGCATGTCAAGCTGCAAAAAGGCCTGGGGGTACAGTATGGATGTGCCTCTCTTGTACTGTAGTGCCGAAAGTCGTGAATAAGATAAGAGCAACTGCCACATGAATTCCTGTTGCTGTTGTAGTCAAAAGCAAGGTGACCTTGTAAATTCACAAAACACTGAATAAAAGGCTCAGTTTTATCACCATTCAATTTCTGAATTATCTCTCTGCTGCCCCTCATTTTAATTTCTTTCAATTCACAAGGACTTGCAAAAATGTAAGCTTTTTTTTTTTTTTTATCAACCTACTACCTTTTAGATCAATCATATAAATATGCAGTGCTCTTTCTGGAGTCTTTGTGAAAAAGGGTCATCTGAAAGTCAAGCGTTAATATAGTCAAGTCAGTTTAACCACTCTGTTTAAGACTGACTGGAGCAACATGACAAAAACCACGCATCATCTGCTCTGGCTGCCTCGTGATAAGAAAGCTGAAATGTAGAGTGACAGGTATCATATTCACTCTTGCTTCAAGGAAACTTTTCCATTGCTTCCTTTGCATCTCTACCATCATCTCTGCCTTTTCGCTGCTTCATATCCAAAATAATTGGTCAGTACAAAATAATAAATAAATGTATTTTCAATATAGTAGATTTGAGGTATGATTGTAAGGTATTAAAGATTTGCTTTATTTTATATTTTTTTGGTACATTGCTCTTTCACCCAAGGCAGTTGTAGCTATGCGACCCATTCAGATGCATGAAACCTTACTGTAGATGTAAGCCACATTTCCTGTTGCAGTTAACTCTACTAACAGAGATCAGATCACCACAGAAGCTTTCCTGTAACATCTCTCCTTGCGGCAAGAGATGTGTTGTGACAATGACTGGGGCTTTCACAAACAATGGAGTCCTCTTTCCGGGGCCCAAATAACTCCACCTGACACCTGACACTGAGCATGAGCTCCCACCGGGAGACTGAGAGCTCTGTGGCTGTGAAGTCTGACTGGGCACTAGAGTGGCCTTGGGCACAGACAGAAACCATGGCAGGACTTGATCCAATCCCACATAGTAAAGATATTACACTGGAATTGTCCTTGACCAAGACACTAGAGCTACAGAGCTTAGGTTAAAGATAGAACATTGTTTATCACAGGCCTCATAATGTCTACCCATCTAGTTTCTTTCACATTAAGTTGAAATGGCAGTGAAAGTATGCTGACAACGCAGATGTCAAAGTCATTTGATGCTGCTAAGGTACAGTGAAACTGTGTTATGAGGAGGGACTATTAAGGAAGCCTAAAGGACTACAGACCCATAAGCATTAGTGTTCTGTGATTTTAAAGGTAATTTAACTTAATCTGCACTACGAACATCAGATAAATGTGCATTCTTGGCTCCAGGGGGCTCCAAACTTTGCAGTATCATTAACCACCAAGGCAGAAGTAATTTGATCAAGGCTAATTTTGTTATTAGCTTGATTGTGTCCTCTTCCTGACCCAGGCGAACCAACAGAGATAAATAAGGGCTCCTTCTCTTTGGATACATGTTGCATTCAAAAAATTTCTAACAAATAACCTACGAACCTTTTTCTTCTTCTATTATATCATTCTAATTAGCTTTGAAATGCCACAAAGTTCTTGGTTCCACACTGGTTAAATTAAATGTCATCTGTAAATTAAATGCAGAGTGGATAAATTGATGCTTTAAGAAAGGAATATTTATAATTCACGGTAGATGCATTATAAGAAACAATAAAATGTGTTCACGTTCGCAACCTGTAAGGTCTAAAGAAGACGTACTCCAAAGTTTTCCTTCTTCATAGGTGATCAGAGCATTTCTGACCTCTTTTTGATTTTTAGCTAATTCGCTAAACAAACAGAGTTCTTATGAAATGGTGGCAATCACACACTTTGATTGCCCCTCAGTCGCACAGCTGCCTGTGGATCTGAAAAGCTCTAGTACTTCCTCTGGCACAAGTACCTTGATACTAATCAGCCGTTTTGTAATTGAGACTGACAATTGTGCTCCGCTACACAGGATCAGTAGCCATGGAAACCAGAGAACATTCTTCATCATGGGTTGCCCACATTTTCTGATAACATCTTGTTCTTTCTTGACTGAAGCAATCATCCAAGGCACAGACAAGACACTAGCTTCAATAAAAGTGAAAGCCCAAAAAATTGTCTGCTGCTTGTTAAAAATCAGGCCTGTCCCTGTTGGATTGGTTAAGTGGAAAACAGATAAAATAAACTGAACAGTTAGCAAAGATCTTGAAAGGTGGAGATATATTTTGGATCACAACCAGTCAACAACAATTATGGCCATATTGTGTTGATTTAATGCGATTCAGTGAGCGAAGGTTAGCTCATGAGTATTAGCTTAAGTGTACTGAGCTTTCTAATGAAAGACAAGAACTATAAATGTAACTCTAAAGATTTATTTTCGATTATGGTTACATTCTAACATCTAGCTTGCTAGCTATCAGCAATGTCAAGTTTATATCCTGCCAGAGTTGCATGGTGGGTACATCCTATGCTTAAGATTTAAAAAACCAAGATGTAAAGTCATGGCTCCTAATCTTAGTGCAACTTTCTAAGAGTTGGCTTAACTGAGGCATGAATGCTTATTAACCATCCTTAGTTTTAACTGTGTCAAACCAGTCATGTTTTCTTACCCGGACCCTCCCCAATTTTCTTTTATCATTTTTGGATAAATGGGGCTTCATTTACATCCACATAATAGCCACATTTGTTAAACATTACGAAATTTTTTGCAGATCTCTGTCAAATAAGATGATGCATACTCATTCCCCTACTCATATGCACTGATCTTTATAGTGTACTGTATGCAGTTTGCATGTGTATTCACCATCCAAAGGATTGTAATTATGTAGTTCTCTTTCTCTTTTCCAGAATTTGCAGAGTTTTTGGCCTGTTGCAGAAAAAAAAATCACTTTAGGAATTTAACAATAATTTGCTTTTGCGTTACATCTTTCATACATACTGACTCTTCATACTATGCAATCTGCCCATGACTTGCAAAAACTCAGATGTCACTCTGAAATACACACAAATCAAAATGGAGTGTTGACATTTGTTGCAGAGTGATAGTGACAGCCCACTGACCTCAGGGTTGGTTGAAAGGGCATGCTCTCTGGAGTTCTGCCCCACTGTTTCTGCCACGGCCCCACATAGCCTACTAAGTCTGCATGAAATGTTCTAGAAGCCTAGAAACCTTGAGCCATGCATTTCTTTTGCCACCTAACTTAATATGACATGTTCCCCTAGAGCAATGCAGTATTAATACTGCATAATCCGACTTCGCTGACTGCAGCAACATGGAATCATCTTTGGAATTTGGTACTTTTACCTCTGGAATGAATTCTACAATGGTAAAATTGAAGTCTGCATTCTTTTGTAGCTTGTCAAAGAAAGCCCAGCTGAATGAAAAGTCATAGTGAAAACTGCAAGAGATGCACTTTGTATTCACCTTTTACTATGGTGTTATTCTTCCGTTTTAGTGCGGCAAGCAGAGTGAAACTGTTGTCTTTAAATCCTCGACAGAATAAGTTGTCAGTCTTATAAATTATTTTACTGCAAATAATAGTGTGTTTGGAGCTGGCTTGCATCTGTCACCTTTCTCTTTAGTGAAAATAATAAGTCACTAAGTCCTATCCAGTGGTAATATTACTAACAAATTCATTATGGTTCACTCTGGATTATGTCTCGTGTTGATACACACAAGCAACTCATAGAAGCTCTTAAACTATGTAATGCATGAGAATTCTTCAAAGTCGACATGTCCATCAAGGAGTTAAAGACTTTTGTCCAAAGTTAATCAAAAGCACGCTAATTATTACCCTACAATCAGATCATTTGGAAGAAAACATTATTACAACTCCATGTGGCAGCACGTACTCTTATTTCAGTCACTTCATTACCCCTGATGTCGATTTCTCATATTTGCTGAGACATGCGCAATTCTCCAGGGCTTGTTGTCTCATGAAAAGCTGCATCAGCAGTAGGATCTTCAGAAAAAAATCAGCTGGGAGAGAGAAAAGCTACAGAAAGTGCTTCCAATTTCTATTTTGATTTATTGCACTTTGTAATTACAATAACCAAAGGGCTCTGATGTGCACATATTCAAGTACAAGCTGATTTATTTTCTTGCTGCACATCAAAAGTTGTTATACCCTCGTGTAGTTTGCTTACTGTGGTGTGTGTGCAGTATTTGTGTGCATTCATGCAAATGTTTCATTGTGCAAAGTGAACAAGTTTGAGAAATGAGTCCTGATATCTGCATTGTGGCAATACAACACACAGGGGTAATGATATAAGGAAAATGGATATAAGGAACGCCTCTGGTTGGAAAACTTGAGAAGTTGCTGGTTGAAAATTCAGTGGGAAGAAAACAGAAGTAGAAAAAGATATTTCCTTTCATTCAGGACCAACAATTAAATTAAATAAGGAACAGAATGGGCAGATTCGCAACTCCCTTTTGGAAATGAAAAGCAACTTTAAGCTTAGCCTTCTTTAAGACATTTCCTTTTCTTGTTTTTCCTATTCTTTAAAAATGCACGTACACTCATGGTCACTGTTTTTCCACATACCTATTCAGCTGCTCATTAATGTGAATATGGAATTAGCAAATCACATAGCAGCAAAGCATTTACATTACATTTGGGCTCACATCATTAGGGCAAGCTGCTAAAGTTCAAACTGAGCAAGATCAGAATGAGGAAGAAAGGTGATTCAAGTGAGTTTGAACATGGCATGGTTGTAGTGCCAAACACATTGGTCTGAGTATTTCACAAACTACTAATCTACTGGTGTTTTCCAAAACAACCATCACCAGGGTTTACACAGACTGTTAATTAAGTGAATGCATCCTACTACAACAAATTAACAAAATAAATGTAACATAACCTTATTAATACTATATAGGGAAATAATCAAACCCAATTATCCTTGACCAAGAGTTACCAACAAATAACAAATTATTTCATGAGTTTTACTCAACATCTACAAAGAAACAATGGATTTATATTGGCTGAATGACCAAAGTATTTAAAGTCTGGAGCTATACTTTGCAGAGTAAATAGAGCATCAGTTCCTGTTTCTATTTGATTTCATCAGACAACTCTGCCACATTCTTCAAAGCATATCACACTGAATTTAAGCAATATGCCTAGCCGCTTCTGCCACTCGAAGAATGAATGTTTCCTCTAAGCTGTATATCAGTGACTGTGACTGATTTTAAATATTTAACCACATTTTTTATGATGCATCCTGACAAGATATGCAAAGAAGAATGGGCAAGGATTTCAGTCTCTAGATGTGCAAAGCTGGTAGAGACAGACCCTAAATGACTGGCAGCTGTAATTGCAGCAAAAGGTGGTTCTACAAAGTATTGACTCAGGGGGCTGAATAATTACGCACACCCCACTTTTCAGTTATTTATTTGTAAAAAATGTTTGGAATCATGTATGATTTTCGTTCCACTTCTCACGTGTACACCACTTTGTATTGGTCTTTCACGTGGAATTCCAATAAAATAGATTCCTGTTTGTGACAAAATGTGGGAAAGTTCAAGGGGGCCGAATACTTTTGCAAGCCACTGTAGACTAATGTGCTACTCCAGGTCAAAGCAAACTCTGCTTCACATACAGTATAGGTCCAGCAGGAACACAACAAACTTTATTTATTTAACAGGATGTTCGTATCTGTTACTAAACAGTCAGTAGCCAAAAAATACATTTTTGGTATGGAAAACTTTTTTAGATTGTATTTTTTTGGTATACGGCATTCATACCTGCTGTAAAATGCTAGCCTGCTGCATGGAGGGAAGCGGCATATGCAAAAATGTAATTTGGAACCGTCAGCTGTCAATTTTGTACCACCATTCATCAAATGCCTTCACCTGATTCCTTTTTTTTTTTTTTTTTTGGCCTGTCCCGTTTGGCTCTTTTGCCATCAGAATTGTTGTCTAAAGGCAAAGAAAGATGCCCAACGGATTTACTTTACCAAACTGACCATCCCAGCCTTGCCGTAATGGTCCATTTGATTCACCTTTTATTGTTTATTTTATTTTCACTTACTGAATACGGGACAGACTTGACTGGGGGAAAGAAGGGGAGAAAGAAAGAGGGAAAGAGAAACAGCTGAGAAGAGGGACGGGGGAGAAGGGCAAAAGACAAAAACCAACAGAACGGGCAGAGAAAAAAAAATGCATATATCAATCACGTGGATCACCTGCTGAGAAAGAAAAAAGAAAGCAAGCAGAAGAGAACAAGAGTAATAGAATAAACAACATCACAATGATATATGGGAATATGACAGTAAATACTAAATGTTAAACATTATTGTGCAGCACATAAGATCAACAGAACACAGTGTGCTTTGAGGTAGGAGCCAAAAAGGGTGTAGGTTGTGGGTGTGATCACCCGTGTGTACACCTGTGAGCATGGACGCGCTTGTTTTTTGTTTTTTAAAAGGTTCCTTCATGTAATAATCTGCTAGAGGGTGTGGGGGGGTCCACAGCCCCGTCCTCCAGGGCGTGAAGCAGGTGTGGAGGAGATCAAAACTCCAGACATCCAGAGGCCCCCAGAACACAAGAGACCAAGGAAGACCAACAGAGGGGCAGCTGCGCCACTGTCCCGGAAAGAGCTGAGGAGAGTCCCAGATGAGGGGTCACTCAGCAGCCGCGGAGCAGAAGCGAGGGGGAGTTGCAGTGACGCGCCCGTGAGCGCCCGTGCCACTGGCAGGGCGGACCCCCTGATTCCAATCCATGTGTAGAGCAGTGTTCATCTTTTGTGGAAAGGTGATATGCACCTTTTGAATTCTGTGCTCTTAAGACAAAGAGTATCGCAGTATAGTATCAACTGTTCCAATCCAGAAACAACTGCATATTTCTACAAACATGAAATCTCTAAGTACCTGGAAGAAAACGTGCTAACATAAAGCAATGGCAGAAGAGCTCCTGACCCTGAGTGAAATTCAAGCTGAGACTGTGGATTCTGTTACAAGAAAACCCAGACTGAGGAGCCAAAGCTTGAATTTTCTACAGGTAAAAAAAGCAGAGTTAAACACGCAGAACAAATGTTTCAGAAGTTGATTAGTTCTTACTATGATCGCGCTAAAAGAAAGGTCTTATTTTTTTTCTATGCATAAGTTTTAACTTCAATTGGCATTTATGTGTCAGTGCAATAAGTGGTATTAATTGCACTCTTGGTTTTAAAGAGCCCAGGGAATATGAACTGCACATTCACAAATCCATGTACCAGTATTCTTCCACAATCTTAATGACTCAGTTAAAATGTGTTCAGTGTACTTATATACTGCACTTCAGTTTTGCATACGATCTGCTGCTGGGGAAGCAAAAGGAAATCAGCAACTCCATAAAGCTTGTCAGGGGATAGGAGCATAAAATACTTTAAAATCTGCTGGCAGACGGCCGCATTGACTCTGGACTTGATAAAAGACAGTGGGCCAACAACCACCAGCAGATGACATGGCACCCCTAATCATCACAGACCAGAATTCAAACACTTCGTACCTTTTCACTTTTCTCCCAGACATTGAAATGCATTATTAACTTTGGATTTTGGGCCACTGAGCAACAGTCCAGTTCTTTTTCTTGGCCCAGGTAAGATGCTCCTGACTTTGGTTCTGGAGTGCCTTTATATTAGATGTGTCTGTGGAGGCTCTTGACCCGAGCCTCAGTCCACTCCTTAAGAAGCTCTTCCAAGTTCTTCAATTTTTCTTGACAATCCTGTCAAAGCTGTGATCATTCCTGTGGGTTGTGCACCTTTTCCTGCCACACTTTTCACTTCCACTGAACTTAATATGCTGCGAACAACCAGCAATGGACATCTTTGGCTTAGGTTATGATGATCTGGATCGTGATCTAGATACCAGTTAAGTCAGCAACCTTTTCAATATATATGATACAAATTGTTTCAGTGTCAATTTACTATTGAAATCAAATATTCAAATATTTTGACATGTATTATGATTGTAATAATTTGCGATACTGGATGTCTGATCATGATCTGCATGCAATAACCATCAAAATAAAAGAAAAAAAATTCCAGTGTTTCACTTTATATATATATATACACACAATATAATATATGAATGTTTACTTTTTTAAGATGCACCATGCCATGATTAGATAATTCAAATAATTTGGCAACCTTTTTTATCAAATGAAAACATTAAAAAAAAAGCTAAATTAAACATTTTTCATGCAGTAAACTTTAAATCCATAGTTTTGCTTTCTCTTTGAAAAGCCAGTAATCCTTACGTCTGGCTTACTAGGCTGCCTTGTATCTCAGCCAGCAGCAGGTATTCTTTGGTTTCCAACCAGTTGGCATCTCTCACAGGTCTCATTACTGTTTTCTTTCAGCATTCCAGCAAAAATCTGACAGGGTATATTTTGCAGTCCTTAAATCAACAGGTCAGGAATGTTAAAACATTCCTGACCTGTTATTACAAGGAGTTGTGTGAAGAGAATGAGATGGTGTCTTTTTCTATTTCTGTTCTGATACGGAATTCTGTGGACAAAGATTATGTGCAAGAAAATAAATGGAAAGATGGGATGCAGAAAAGTTGATGTGAAATAATTTAATTTACTTCCAAAAGGTCAATTCTTTAACATCACAACTAGGGATGGGTATCGTTTAGGTTTTATCCGATACCGGTGCCAAACCGGTACTTTTGAAACAGTGCCGGTGCTTAAACAGTGCTCAAACCGGTGCTTAAAGAATGGAGAACACAAAATTGGTCCAAAAACCTCTCATGTTCAGCTGTTTGTTTTTTTTTTGTAAAAAGATAACAATGTTAGCCTTTTCTGCAGCTATAGGGGATTTATGGCATCACTCTTGGCTGGAAGCAGTGCTTAAACAATGGAAAAAACACAAACTTTGTCCTAAACCTCTCATGTTTAACTGTTTTCCACTTTTTCTTTGGTCATTTTAGCCTTTTTGGCCAGGGTGAAGGGAGTATCTGCCATCAAACAAGAAGACAGCTGCATGTAGCTATGATGATGTTTGCTAGTTCACCTTACATGCATTAATTTAATAACGTGGTTAGCCTACTCAGCGTAAATTACACACGAACAACATTAAGCTACTCACGCAGAGAAGAACGGCTGCTGCTGCCGTCATCATCTGTCATCATTTCTGCTACACTGGCAGGGCTAGGGGCCAGGACTCTCCTCTTCGTGTTTTTGGGGGATGTTGCTAACTCCGGGTCTGATAACAGGCAACCCACCTGCAGTAGATGTGCTCGGTGTGAGGTCTCACAGCAAGCTATCAAATACGGCGCATTTCTCAGCTTTTTAAAAAACGCTATGTGTCGCCAGGTGTTTCATCGGATTTGAGGTGTTACTTCCTTTGAAAGTATCACAGTATCAGCTTAAAGCACTTGTTGCAGGCTGCTGAGTTTGCATATTTTGCTGTGATGTACAGCCAGACTTTTGACCGCTTAGCCTTGGGCATTTTTAATCTGTAGCTCTGCTCTAAAAGAACGCACATACCTGGACCCGCCTACTATCTTAGGAAACGTAAAATGATTGGCTAGAAGTGTATCACAGCTCAGGAAAAAAAAGCACCGAAATAGAGCACCGAAATGTGCGCTGCTTTTTGGTCTGGTTACTACCGTTTATGTCAGAACATAAACGGTAGTAAAGTTTAAACAAAGATGTTGCTCTGACAAACCAGAATCATGTCATTCCTTTCTATTAAACAAAAAAACAAAACTACCATCAGCCATCATGGCACCGGATACCGGTACCCATCCCTAATCACAACAGTAAAACCTGTTTTCCCAGCTACCTGTAGTAGTATTGAGGTTCACAAGATTTTTCAGGTCTTTGTTGTTTGAAAACTGAGTGCGCGTGTAATGTAACTCTGTGACTATCAGCATTGCTAATCAGGAAGGATCTAAACCTGGTGATATATTTGCAGGAGCTGGCAGCTCTTCCTGTCACTTATACAGACTTTTAGCTGTGTGTTTGCACAGTTTTAGTGGGAAACACTTCCAAGGTAATTTATAGTGAATGTAAAATGTTGATTACCTTGAAATTCACTGAACTCAAGAACCTCTCGCAGAGTAACATCAGGTGTAGTCCATCACACAGCAATGAACACGTTTCACTGAGTTCTCAGTTTGACAATTACAATTTCAAACCCGAATAGCTGTAGTTGGCACACTCATGACAAAGAGTATTTTTATACGTGTAACTTGATCTGTAAGCAGACAGTATATGTGCGTGCATCAGTTGTATTTGTCTTTGGATCAAATACCTTACAGTTTTACAAATAACTAAATGAAAGGTTTGCTGATAGTTAAACTGTCAAAATACTACACATTCATCAGAAGACCATAGTCATGTCTCATGATATGGGCAATGAATAGAAGTGTAAAAATAATAAAAATATCAACAGTGGTAATATCCACTAAATATCAGTGTAAAGGCTTACACATAACACTACACTCACATTTTTCTTTCTTAAAATATAGGATCTAAATACAGGATAATAACTAACTAGTTTTGGTTTAAAATGAATTTACATACTCACATAACACAGTATTCTAAAATAAGTGTGCACATTTTAGTTTAAACTGTTATGTATGGTTTAATCTCTTTGTTGTCTGAGTTACCTCAGTTGCAGCTGCTCCAGTCCCTTAAGTGGAAAAGGGGCAGAGCAAGCCTAGATGGAGAACTGTAAATTGGCTCATACCATAACTCTGGATCATGATGGGGGGGTTTGGAATTTGTAATGTTAGTTTCAGTTAGTTTTTTTGTGTTCTACCCCTTTTTTGTGTTTTTGTGGGCTGATCAGCCACTATTTATGTTTCCCTTTGTCTTTTTTAGGTAGGTCAGTTTGTCTGAGTATTGGTTTTAACTTTAACTTAACTTTAATCTGAGTAGAATTCTGTTATTTTGACCTCTTTTATGGGCCCTAGATTTAGATGTTTCCGTACAATTGAATCAATTGCTTTGGGGTTAAATAAAAACCCTTTTTTTAGACTTTAACCTGTGCTCGAGTTTCCTTCGCTGCACGGTCCATCACAATGTATAACACATAGGTTGTGTGATTTAATGATACTCAGTGACCAACACAAAGACGGAAAAGAAGAGAGGAAAAAAAAGACAATGCATGTAGCATTTACAATTTCCAGCAAGGACCACAAAGATGACCCAGCCACTGCGCCCTTCTTTCTAAATCATAGACAAGTTTGAGGTGGCTGGTTGTTCTCTTCTATAGGCATTTTAAACTCGTGTCTGTCTTAGCGTACACACTCCACCATCGGTCAATAACACATCTTTAGAGCTGGGCTCCTGCAGAAGAGTCTGGATAAAGCCAAGCTTGTTTTAGGCATTAGCTTACGCTTGACGAATAAAGCACTAACGAGATAGCGATCAGAGAGGGCCCATCTCCAAAGGCAGGCTGCTTGCCTGGCAGCGCTTGATAATCTCTTCGTTGGTTTCACTCAGCTCCCTTTAATCTGACTTCACATAATCCTTTTTTTACCCTCCTGATCAAGTAAACGCTTAATTATGGCTAATGAATTCCATCCAGAGCTTGGGTAAACATGTCTATCAAACAAGATCATGCTGATTTTTAACTAAAGAGAGAAGAGAAGGGGGGAAAAAACAAATATGGGAGAGCAATCACTAACCGTGAACATTTTTTGTGCCAAAATGGCTGCAGTTCCCACTTAGGATTTGGAAGAGGGACGGTTCTATATCTGTAATAGCAGTAATTTGCTGCTAAAAGGAGAGAGACAAATTTTGGTGTAATAGTGCACTGTTATTTTGAAAAACTAAATACTCGTATGAATTAATTTACTTTAGAATATTACCATTTCCAGAAAAAGAATTCTATTTTACCCACATTTTTTCCATCCTTTGCATCAGAAGCTGATACCAGTTGCATCCTCTCATGGCTATTACATGGCAAAGCGAATTTAATGTTTAATCCCCAGACGTACACTCAAAGGACAAATCAAAATAAAAAGAAAACAAACATGAATACTTAAGGGATCTGGTAGCTCCACTATGGATTTGGGTGCATTTAACTTGCCTTGGTAAGTGGGGAAATTGGGCGGCTTGGTCAGGAGACAGTTCATTGATTCATTTCCTAATACCTTTAAACACAGACATGAATAGAAAGCTTTGGATCTCATTTTGCTTGTACAAATGTCCCCTCTATTCTTTCTCTCTCTCTAAAGTCCCAGTGAAATTTAGATGTAAAGAGGACTGATAAAATAAATGAAACAGCTGAAAGCTTGATTCCTTCAGTGAGGGGTCTAGTGGCTCTGTTATGCTGTGCCATAGGGCATTTTGCATGATCTGGGTCCAGTTTTCCCGTTAAAGGGAAGATTTACTACTAATGAATGAAGATTTATTGCATTTATCCTATCATGAGGCATTATTGTGATGGAACCGGTTTCTTCCGGGATATCAGGACACATATCCCACGGGCACAAATGGACTCTGATGTATTTGAGTATAAACATAACATGATTTTTTTTTTTCACTAGGAGAGTTTAAGAGAGTTGTAGAATCAGTGTCAAGACATATTAAAGCTGTTCAGGTAAAAAAATGGTAAATGGCCTGTATTTATATAGCGCTTTACTAGTCCCTAAGGACCCCAAAGCGCTTTACATATCCAGTCATCCACCCATTCACGCACACATTCACACACTCACACACTGGTGATGGTGTAACACGAAGGTAGCCCAACCCCTAAGACCTATTCCCCCTATCTTGTTATGTTCGTGAGAGTATAAGGCCTGAACCATAACCCAGGTGCAGAACACAGAAGACCAGGGATAAAGTTTTAGGTTTGTTTAAAAAAACAAAACCAAAAAAAAACAGAAAAAAGCTCATTTTCTTGTATAAGGGAAAGTCTGACCAGCGAGAGAGGGAGAAATAGAGACGCTCCGGGGGCACCTTTCTTGGTTAAATGGCAGAGGTTGATTGAGAAGTAGAGGGAAGAGGTGTGACTTCTTAGTCTAAGGCATTGATTCCTAAACTTTTGCTGGCATGGCCCATTTTACTAGGCAAGAAAAGTTCATACTCTACATCCCACAGTCCTCAGTAGTCATTAATGATGAAGAAGGATCCAAGTAGAACTTTAGCTAAAGGTCATCACAGCAGTATCAGCAAATTCTTGTTTATTTTTCTAAAAGAAAAAAAAACACACACAACTGCCCTGACTTCGGGGCAGCGGGGCCGATAACCAGAGTTCGAAAGCCAGTTTTTTGACAGGAGAGGGCAACAGAGAAAGGAAGAGTCAGGGCTGGAGTGAGTCCCTTTGACTGAGAGTTTACAAATCGCAATCAGAGGGATTTTGAGCTCAGGACTGAGCCGTGTGAGCGGTGGCGTTGAATGGAGCCATGGGCGCAAAAAATACCAAGTTGATACAGAGGTGGTAAAAATTCTGATGAGTGGTTTGGTGAAGTGGTTTCAGTGGGGACTGTGGTGAAACAGTGAGTACAGATGTGCTTTGTGTAGCTGTGTAACTAGACAATCCACTTTCGGTGCAAGGCAGATGATCCAGCATGCCTTAGGGAAATTGGAATTTCACACATTGCTTTTTTGACAAAGCGTTTGCATTTGCTGATTTGAAAGTATTTTTTAGGTATGGTAATTGTAACTGTTGTGCAGCTGATTTCACTGACCTTTTTTTTTCCTTCTTCTTGGCCTCTGTGTGTATGCTTCCCTGTAAATTTCAGCAATTGTTAATTATGCATCTGCAAAAGTCAGGAAAACCAAACAATGGGTTAAAATACTGGCATGACCATGCTGCGTCTCAAAAAAATCTGGCAGTTAACAAATCGGAGCTACTTGCTGATTTTTGTGTCATTAGTGGAAGGCGTGCACGTTGACACAGTTGTTCCATGCAGTTGTATGGTGATAATTACTGACATCTACTGATATCTGCACATCTAAGTGAAAACAAAAGCAGCAGAAGTTTGTTTGCTAATGTTAAAGGATAGTTGACAACACAGGAATATAAATTTAAAGTGTGTGTGTGTGTGTGTGTGTGTGTGTGTGTGTGTGTGTGTGTGTGTGTGTGTGTGTGTGTGTTTATGTGACAGTAAATGGCTGATTGCCCACCAAGCTGCCTGTCCATGTTATTTACTCTGAGCAGACGACCACACTGAAGCGATTTACTATGGCGCTACACAGGTTATGATTATGACACACTCCGTCAGTTTAAGAAGCTCATTGCTAATCCTGGCTCTGAATGTTGTTTACTGGAGGATTTGAACGATCTGCGAGACATGACTGTTTACTTTGGGTGGCCATTGTCATTCCCTATCCATGCTTGACAGTTGGGCCTGGGCAATTTGTGCTTGGCATCCTTGAATAGGTTTCCCCTAATGAGGCTGATAGAATGACCATTCATCCACAGGGGGCTCTTGATGTGCCACAGTTCAAATGTTAATCACCCAAGCTAGTTTGGCAAATTGACAGAGCTCCATTCACTGCTTACTCTGTGAATGTGTTCTCTCTAAAAGCAGGGCTTGTGTGTCTTCTCTCATTCCTTGATGTGGGACTAGATGAAGGGAGTCCCCAATGACCCTGTTTTACAGTCCTCGGCTTACCCTTCTCTCATTTTTCTATGCTAACCGACAGAGCCGTGGCACCCTTATCCGTTGTAGTGTTGCACTGCAGGATGGCAAACTGACAAGGTCCCATCCGGACTCCCTCCATCATCATGTCAACGTTCACAGGGAGTTCAGTCTGTAGAACAAGAGGGTCTTGTTTAAACCTACAACTCGGCTAACCTCGCTGGCTCTGGTGTTTACGATCCCTTCATTGAATGTGGATACCCAAACAAGCTTATTCATGCTTCAATGAAAAGCAAAACTTAGTAGAAAATAATTTGAATAATAACAAAACAAACCCCTAATTTAGGGATAACTTTGGTGATCACATTGTGAGGAAACTTTCTTTTTATTCTACTAGTCCATAGTGTGTGCATACATATTTTGATGATCTAACAAATACAACAAAGATTGGTCAAACAATTGAAAAGTAGTAAAATGCTACAAAATCACATACTTTTTACCTATTATTATACCCTCGCTAGATTCTTTAATCTTTATATTTAAATGAAAAAAAAATGTATGTACTGTAAGGAATTGATGACTTTAAGTAGTAAGCTTCTATTTTAAATGACTAACAGTTAACAAATAGTTTATTTGTCTTTATTGTAAATAACACTTCAGTTTGATATTCACTTGAACCCAAAAAGACAGAAGGATATCAATCATTCTCCCTACTGAATCTTCTCAAAAGCATGAGCATGCTGCAGTAATCCATAGAGGTTATGTTTCTTTATAGATTGCCTTGTTTACCTTCAGCAAACAAAACTGGCCTTGGTCATATGTTAACCCGAGATCAAAGCTTCCCAGGTCATGGTTATGGATTTTACCCCAGTGAGAGCAGAACAATCTATATTTATATTGCACTACAACAGCATGACGTTCAAATGATCCAACACTGGCCAACTCATAGGTTCATTGAAGTCTGGGTACTCCATCACTATGTACAACCTGCTCACAGAGAGCCACACAATTACACTTTAGTAGTTTATGACTACAACTCATTGCTGGTGTGGTTAAACCCTGAGTGGTCTTAATGGCCTGCAGCAGTGCACCTCCCTTGAAACAGGTGATGTATTGCAGCAAATGTTACTTTTCCATCTGGGGATCTGGTAGTAAATGAGCCCTTTTCTTGTCTGAGGCATTTTCATGACACCAAATTGAGGCAAGTATCAGGAGGGCACTTGTTTTCGAGTTTGATACAATATCTTCTCTATAAACACATATAACAGGATTGATATTCTTTACAGAATAATACACACCAGTGAATGATTTCTTCACCTGTCACGTTAGGGTGTTGTAACAAAGCTTTTGCACAACAGCTCAGGATGGCAGCAAAGGGATCGCGGCATCTGTCACTGACAGTGATGAAACAACCATTTAACGCAAGGCGACAACCAACACGTGTACAATCATCACTTTCTCAAGGTGTGGAAGTGGCGCTGTCGTATTCTTAATCATAATATCCATCCATGCTCTGAGGCCAGATTAAACAGCCCATTACCCTGATTCTCATTAAAGTGCAGGCAGACACCTTGGTAGGCTGAACATATTTTGCAGTGACGTAAGATTCTTGCATTGCTCTGAATGTGTAATATCTTTCCACTTTCACTGCACTTGGGTTTTCTTTTCTTCTCTTTTAACCAGCAAACAAAGTTGTGTATTGTGTGCATTTTTACCTACAAAATATCTCTATATATGTTATATTAAATGTAATATATTTGACATATTGTTGTTATTTTGAAAACCAGCTGTCTAAGCTGTACTATAGACCTGACTGAAATGGACAAGTAAAATAAGGTAGTTCACAAACATTGGGTGGGACAATTCAGCAGGATACAACACACATTTATATACATAGTCACCCCCCGACCTATTAAGGGTCACATGTTTAACTGCTTTTGCAAATATCAGACAATCACATGGCAGCGATTCAGTGCAATTGGGCGTGCAGAAATGGTCAAGACAACCAGCTGAAGTTCAACTGAGGAGAATGAACAGAGACTTGTTGATGTCAGAGATCAAAGAAGAATGGCCACACTGCTTCAGGCTATAACTCAATTAACCACTTGTTACAACCTTGGTATGCAGAAGATCACCTCTCTGAATGCACATGTCAAAGCTTGTAGAAGATGGTGCACAGCAGCAGAAGGTCACTCTGGGTGCTGCTCCTGTCAGGTAAGAACAGGAAACTTTGTCCTACAATTCACACAGAGTCACCAAAATTGGACAAAGAAGATTGGAAAAACAATACCTGATCTGATGAGTATTGATTTCTAATTTCTGTGAAATTTAGATGGTTGGATCAAATTTGGGGCAAAAAAATATTCAATCCAATCCAATGAATCCAATGCTTTGTATCAGCAGTTCATGCGGTTGGTGTTGGTGTAATGGTGTGAGCGAACTTTTCTTGGGACACTTTGGGTCCCTTAGTACCAGCTAAGCATCCTTTAAATGAAAAAATCACAGCCAAGGGAAAAGGCTTGACAAAATCAGTGGGAAAAGAAGACTTTGGTGAGCTTGACACTCACCTGGGTCTTCTGGGTGACCACAGGCACTGTGAAGAGAAACGAGAGGAATTTCACCTATCGATTAGTTGAGGAAACAAGCTCTATGTGGGCTCTCGCTTTTGGTGTGAAGCTGCTGGTTGGTACCCACTGGGGTCAGTGCTAGTGGGAAATATGGGCAATACACAAGTGTCTTAAGGCAAACTCAGGAATGAGAAAAATGTATCGTGGAGCAGAAAAACAATAGCTTGCTTGACCTTGATTTTCACGGTGGAATTTTAAGCTGGCGTGTCAGAAAAGTTGCCCCTGATCATTATTATTGTTATTAATCTTATTATTTGATTTAGTAGTTATGAGTCAATAGCTGTGTATTTCCAGTATTTTGTTTGTTTGTTTTATATTTAAAAGACATATTTAAATGAAAACTTTACAAAACACCGATGTGACTAGCTGAGATATTATGCTTCACAAGACTGAAGGCAACACTTTAAATGTAAACATGGTTAAACCTGGGGAAATAACTGAGATTTATTACCTGACAGCATGCGTCTTCATAACCTAGCTACAGATATACTAGTGTCAAATGCCAGTATAGATAACACACTTTAATCACTATTGTTTACACTGCATTGCACCTCGCCGGGAATGTTATACTGCTGACATAACACAGAGGGTTATCAACCAAATTATAGGAGTTCATTCAGTACTTTACGTGGGCAGAATGCCTATGGATAACCAGGCTGCACATTTTCAAGTTGTACAATGTTGTTACAACACTGATACATGAGCTCGAGAAAAGAAATGGTGGGAGTTTACATATGGTAAACAATAGCTATAGTAGAAAATGTTTCCCCATTAAGGCATTGATAAAATAATGCTTGCCCACATGATTTGGCATTTCTCTTAAAATATCATTTTGAAACAATGTGTAGCTATTTGAGTTAACATGACTGTTTTACTTTACACACTGTCTAACAACATTAATATTTATGCTGTCTGCACAATATCCTACCTTACAGTGTTCAGGATAATACATCCATATTCCGTAATGTGCAGCTTTCTAAGAAGTTCTATTAAAGGAAATTTGAATAAAAAAAAAATATCCATCCATCCATCCATCCATTCGCTTCCGCTTATCCTTTTCAGGGTCGCGGGGGGCCCTGGAGCCTATCCCAGCTGTCATAGGGCGAGAGGCGGGGTACAGCTTACGGCCATACCACCCTGAGCGAGCACGCCCGGCCTCGCCTGATCTCGGGAGCTAAGCAGGGCTGGGCTTGGTTAGTACTTGGATGGGAGACTGCCTGGGAATACCTCGTGCTGTAAAATAAAAATAGATAAAAAAAAATGTTCACAGCATTTTTATCTAATGTAGTTTGACTTTTTCATTTTCATTTCGGTTGATTTGACACAATGGTGTTAGTCAGGCTGGCCATGAATAAAACATAGCTGAATCGCTGTTACAGTTTTCAGCAATTTAACTTCATAAAATATGACTTTAAGTACCTTCTGTCCTATGATCTAGATTTAAGACAATTGAAGTTCAGTGGAGTTATTTTTTGTCCATTTATAAAGGAAAATATGACCTTGTGGTCTGGCGTACAGTTTTCATTATGGATCTTGAGTTCCTAAATTATCAGTTGCATCCAAAATGAGCTTCATTGAAGCTTTTAATAGCTGCATCATGTGCTTACATCACACAGGATATTTTAGCTTTTTAGAAATGTTTCCTCAGTTTCAACTGATTTCAGTTCAAAATACTTTCGAAAGACTTTTTAAAGTCTTAAGCTCAAACATCAGCATTGTCTGTCTGTACACATTTTAAGCCAAAACTAATCAGCTTCAAACTATGCTACGTCTCCATAATGTCTGGGGCCTCAGCATAAAATTTCCCCATATTGTTAAATTATATACTCTAAATGTACTGTACTTCTTTTTTTTTCATGCAATAAACATGCATGCTCGAAAAGCGAAGAGTGAAATCAAACAGCTTTCCCAAAGTTTTCAACATCCCCCTCAGGCGCTAAAACTTTTAAGGCAAATTTGCCAGTGGGAGGAGAGGGAGACTATGCTCTTCATGCTTTAGCTCACCTGGGAGACTGACAAGACCTTGCTTTATGGGTCTGCAATTCCCTTCATGTACAACATTTGAGTTAATAGAAGTCTTCATCCCTGACCAACCTCATCAGGAGCTTACTGCCAAGGAAATTATGGGGCTAAAAATGGCCGTACGGCAGCAGCAGGGTAACTGGGGAGAGGGGGAGTGCCGCTCAGGCAGGACAAGAGAATATCATTACAAGGTTATGTGAGATATGGATATCACAAAATAATAATCAGAGCGCAGTTCACACAGAAAGAGCAGGTAGACTGCCTGGATTAGCACACTGAATTGGAGGGTTACTGAAAAAACTACAATGGCATAATAAGCTTGTTTCTACCAGAAATTATATTTCTATCTTACTAATAAACAACAGCAAATGTGTTTTAAGAGAAATGTGTTACATGTTCAAATGACCTTGGTTATTGACTAATCATCCATCCATTCATTCAGATCTCATCCCAGAGACAGCTTTACAACAAGGTTACAACTTGTTTCTTACTCATAATTAACATTACCATTGCCTTGGTGGCTGACATTTTAATAAAACAATAAACAAACACTGAGTTTTGTATCATCAGACCAGAAAAGGCCTGACAAGTGAAAACTTACCAGGTTATATAAATATTAGTCTTGTTACGCTGAGAAAAAATATGCTATAGTGTATCATAATTTGACAAGGAATAGAAGTTACTTATATGCCAAACTTCTAGTGGTCAGGCAAAGGAAATATTCTCAACAGACAAATTATCCTAGTGGATGGATAGCTGTGATCTAAAAACCAAATATATGCTCCACTCCCTTTCTGTGTGTGGTGTCTGGGAAGTGACTGGCTAAATGAGCTTTTGGATTGATGTATTATGGGAAGGACAAGGGTACTGCCAAAACCGTGCCGTCAGTGCCACTTACGAGGGGAGAAGCTCCAGATAAACATATGGTGTATTCAATCTTGCTAAGCCTTGGGGGGCCCTGGCAATGAGCAATACAGCGAGGAGCTCCATTAAGGACTGGTTGCTTGTATTTGCACTTTATTATTCCAAATAGATGCTCTCCCTTTCTATTCCATTGTTTCATGAGTACTCAATTTCCTTGTTGATGTCCCTTTGACAAAGCATTGTTATGGCACTGCAATTTTGATTTGTCATTATATTTGCTTCCTTTTTTGAGCGGCAAGCCTGCACATCTGTCAATCGAGGTTTCTTAGTTTGGTCATGCTGGCTTTGATTTAAGACTATGCAAAGCAAATACAGATGTTTTGCTAATATTGGTAATCATAAGCCCTGAAATTGGTCGTTCAATATGTAGCATACAACTATAACTAAAAGC
The DNA here is from genome assembly GCF_018398535.1 of Haplochromis burtoni. Taxonomy (NCBI): domain Eukaryota; kingdom Metazoa; phylum Chordata; class Actinopteri; order Cichliformes; family Cichlidae; genus Haplochromis; species Haplochromis burtoni. The sequence goes on from NW_024582445.1 coordinate 1,799,956, forward strand.
AAGGATGGGGGAGGCATTCATCCTTTTTTTCCAAGAGTTGTATAATCATTAAACTGCTATCTTATCTTTTGTCTATTATTTTTATCACATAGTTTTGACATAGACTGTTGCTAAGAGCTTTAATATGAGACACAGATATCACATGCTTTGTCAGTTATTGTTCTAACCCTTGAAATTGGTTTAAAGAGAAAATAAATCTCTTAACAGACCCAAGAAAATACATCTGTCATAACCATTGGTAAACTGGGGTCATACATTATATTTTCTGGTGGCTTACTCAGTCTAGTAACTGGCTGAATAAAGTGTTTAATTCTCCCTATGCTGAAGCGATTCCTCCACAGAGCCAGCTGCAGTGTGTCAGTGGATTATGTATGACACCTGCCATGTTTTCTTGAAAATAAAAAGTGATAACCTTCAACTATCCCAACAGCTGTTGTTCTCCAGCAGACATACCGTCAAAGTAATGTGTTAGGGCACAGTGGAAAGGTGTTTTCTCGAAACCTTGTCAGGTGATCCTTTGATTGACAATGAAAACATGGCCTGTGTGTGTCACAGCACTCCCTGGAAGGGAAGGAAGTGGGTGAATAAGAGCGAGACAAAACAAAACGTCCTCTGCACCTGATTTGTAAAATAATTGTAGTGACATCCAAAATACTCAGCACACGCGTGTGGTGAAGACAGCTGGCTGTAAGCGGTGTCATGTTTAGCTACTCGAGGAATCAGCTTGGCAGCCCTGACATGTTGCCATTCCTCAAGATGTATAACGTGCACTCCAGCCAAATGAAATGTTCCTTCGAAATTGAGGTCATTTCTTTTCAGATATTTGTT